>NC_135807.1:100673319-101040819 GCF_964213995.1 Mustelus asterias | reverse complement strand
CCTAATGTATGCTAATGTCATTAAATACACACCTACCCAGACACAAACCTATACACACCCACCCCCAGATACACACAGCCACATAGACCCTCCGCACTCACAACAGATACATATATACACACACACACTGTAAGTGCAGCTAGCACAGAAAACTTCTCTGACTGCTGGTGCTCGACTCCAGGCACAGGAGCTTGGAGAATAGGTTCATTTACTTAAGGATCAGTTCAGTATCCATGAGCAAGATTTCTGTCTGTCACCATGTGGCATGCCATACAGAAATGGAAATTATGCTGTTGATGATTCTGTAATAACAGAACTGAGGATATATAAAGAAAGTGCTTTTGGAATACATGATGGGAAAGGAAATTAAGATTTTGGTGGAAATTATAACCACTTTTCTGAAGTTTCCAGCAGATCAGATACAAAAGATGTTGGAGCGAGAAGATTCTCAATCTACAACTGGAACTGACGGATCTACAACAAGAAGACAACTCCGCTCTCAAACACCTTGTGAGAATTCAGTACACAGCACAAGAGTTAGATATGTCCACCAAAGAGTACATATTGACTGATGTGAAAAGCAAAACAAAAGATCGCGACTGGAATTGAACCGAAAGGGAAGGAGGCTTAAGCAACATGGAAGTTAATTGTAAAAAGATAATTAGCCAGGAGTGTACACTGAAAGCACAAACTGTCAATAAGCTTTCTGAGATTGTGAACCATAAAGATAAAGTGGATCGAATGAAAGAAAACAGCAGATGCTCAAAATAGAAACACGATCATCCGTAAGTCCTGAACCGAAACCAGACCTGATCCTCACTGAAATCTGTTTGAAGATCAGAAAGATTTTGTAAACCAGTTCTTAGGCTTGATTTCTAGATATAGCTAAAGAAGTGAAAAATAATTAGTTGCTACTTTGCCAAGTTTGCCTATTTCCAGACCGGTTTGTTTTTGAAGTTCTACAGTGAGTGTAAATTTAAATATTTCACTGAAAAAGAGAAGTGAATTTTTTTAAAAGAGGGAAGCAATGTGATGTGAGGAGGCACAATACGTAATGCTGTGATCTGGCCATCTTACAGTCTGTTTCTCTTTACAAGTTCCTCCCAATATATAACATATTTATACAGCACTATTCACATTTTCAGGATGTTAATGCCGTCACTGTTATAATGTGGGAAACGCAGAGAGAAATTTGCATACAGCAAGGTCCCACGAATAACAATAAAATAACTACCAATTAAAATGTATTTAACAATATCGGTTGGGGGAGGAATGTTGGTTAAGAGAACTCTTTTAACCCACTTCAAATAGCGTCATGAGATCTTTCACAGGCACTTGAGCAGGCAGATGGAAGCTTGGTTTGATATATCTGAAAGCTGATGGGCGCGATTTTCCCAAAAACAAACGGGCGGGAATACAAGAGATTTTCCCTCCCGTCTTTTGGGCGATCTTCGTTGAATGAATTTCCGGCACTCTGAACTACAGAGGCCATTGGGATTTATGCCGATGGAGGAGGGCAGGGCCTAATCATGCCAGAGAGGCCGGCATCGGACTGCAGAGGGGACAAGTGCATATGCACTGATCTACCAGTATACCAGGAGACCGGCTGATAAGCGCCTTCCTCCCTGCATTGCCAGCCTCAACACTCCCCCCGATCGCCGGCCTCTCTCCGCCATCACCCTCCTCAACTCCACCCACCCCCCCCGATCACCAGCCCCAACCCCTCCCGATCTCCGCCCACTCCCGCCTCCCAATGGCCAACCCCGAACCCTCCCCCAGCGACATCCCCGGCCCCAACCACAACACCCCCCCCCCCCGCCACCTCCACCAACCCCCCCGCCCATATCCAACCTCCTGATGGCTGAACCCGGCCTCCAACCCCCGACCACACCATCCCCCCATCCCGATTCCCCATGGCTGGCCTCCTCATGACCGGACCTGGCCTCCGAACCCCAACCATACCACCAACCCTCACCCCGCCCCGTGCAAAGTTCCCCAATTCCCTCCCTTCCTTCCTCCCCCCACCCCTGGTCTGGCTCCACCCCCTCAGCCCCCCACCCCACCCCCCTCAGGCCCCGACCCCTCAACACTGCTCGGTGCCCGCTGGGCAGTACCAGGGACCTGGCTGGCACTGCCCAAGCGGCACCTGTCACGGCCCAACCTCCTGGGGTGCCTCAATGGCCTCTGGTCTCATGGGGACCATACGTAATCCTTGCTGGTGTGGACCCCCAGCGGCAGGCACAGAAACATTAGCGAGCCAGACAATTGAGTCCCGGGTTCACTAAAGAGATGCAGAGCAGCTTCTGCATACAGTAATAAGCCTCGTGAAGCTTCTGCATACGATAATAAGCCTCATGCCATTCCTCAGCACGAGGCTGATTACGTTGTAAAAAATGAACTGGGAAGATCATGAATTGCCAGATGTTGGTCGCGAATCCCATTTTTCCCTCCCGCTGACATTTCCCAGCAGCCAGGAAAATCACGCCCAACACCTTTGGCAGTGCAGTACTGAAGTGTTCACCTGGATTCTGTGATCAATCCTGGAGTGGTGCTTGAACATATGACAACTGTCCCAGAGCTATCAGAGCCAAGGCTGATACATAACAAAGAGAAAGCCAGGCCCAAGTAACTACTAACATTTCTGAATCAGACCCCCCATAAATGGAAATTCAAGCTGTATTCTGCAGTGGATTTGATTTAATTTGATTTAATAATGTCACATGTATTAGTATACAGTGAAAAGTTGTTTCTTGTATGTTATACAGACAAAGCATACCGTACATTGAGAAGGAAATGAGTGCAGAATGTAGTGTTACAGTCATAGATAGGGTCTAGAGAAAGATCAACTTAATGCAAGGTAAGTCCATTCAAAAGTCTGATGGCAGCAGGGAAGAAGCTGTTCTTGAGTTGGTTGGTACGTGACCTCAGACTTTTGTACCTTTTTCTCAATGGAAGAAGGTGGAAGAGAATAGGTCCGGTGTGCTTGTGGTCCTTAATTATGCTGGCTGCTTTTCCGAGGCAGCAGGAAGTGTAGACAGAGTCAATGGATGGAGGCTGGTTTGAGTGATGGGCTGCGCTACATTCAAGGCCCTTTGCAGTTTCTTGCAGTCCTAATTTGCCTGGTATTTGGGAAAGTCATAAACCACAATAAGGGGAATGGTTCCAAGCATCCCAAGGACATCCCACCTGAATTTCACTGCATTCATCCTCAGCAAAGCAAAGGCCTCAGAACCTGATGATCTGGAACCACGGATCAAGTTATTACTCCCATAAATCCACAGCAATTCTCCTCAGGTTTACTCAGAAGCTTGGCTCTCCTTTGGTGACTGGGCTGCAAGGTCAGAACATTGGTTAGAGGCAACTATGAAGTTCATTATTGGTTTTGCCTGTGCTCTTTGAAACAAACTGGGAGAATGATTTGTTTTGCAGGCACCCTGTATACATAGTCAGATTTGCAGCTTTTATAGATTTTTGAACTATTTAAAATTACAGATTTAACAAGCAGACTGACCTAATAGATGAATATGATGCAGAACCTCTGGTAGCAAAGACTGGACTGACAATTGGTTATTGAGCAGAAAGCTCACCGTGTTTTAAACAAGTTGAACAGTTTGTACCTGATATGAAATTTCATTGCTTATAGCAGAAGGAAACTGATTTAAGTTGAACATAAAGTTAACAAACTTCAAAGTAATAAAGAAATGTTAAGAAAGCAGAGAACAAACTAACTGCAAAAGTACATTAAAACGTAGAACAAAATAAAATATTTAACAGGAGACATTGGAAGGAGATATCCAAACGCTTTTTACAAACCGGGAGCATTTTTTAACCTTTGTGCAGTTCTGAAATAGCTAGAATTAAATTGGAAAGATAAAACAGTTTGTATTAATGTAGTGTCTCTTAAATTTTCAGGGTGACCCAAAATGCTTCACTGCCAATAAGTGTACTGAGGGACTGCAGGCAAACAAGGCAACCAACTTTCACACAGCAAGGTGCTGAAATCCACATTGAGATAAATGACCAGTCTGTTTCTGGGATTTTAATTGCAATGATGTGGAGATGCCGGCGTTGGACTGGGGTGAACACAGTAAGAAGTCTCACAACACCAGGTTAAAGTCCAACAGGTTTATTTGGTAGCAAATACCATAAGCTTTCGGAGCGCTGCTCCTTCGTCAGATGGAGTGGAAATGTGCTCTCAAACAGGGCACAGCGACACAACATCAAGTTACAGAATACTGATTAGAATGCGAATCCCTAAAGCCAGCCAGGTCTTAAAGGTACAGACAATGTGGGTGGAGGGAGCATTAAACACAGGTTAAAGAGATGTGTATTGTCTCCAGACAGAACAGCTAGTGAGATTCTGCAAGCCCAGGAGGCAAGCTGTGGGGGTTACTGATAATGTGACATAAATCCAACATCCCGGTTTAGGCCATCCTCATGTGTGCGGAACTTGGCTATCAGTTTCTGCTCAGCGACTCTGCGCTGTCGTGTGTCGTGAAGGCCGCCTTGGAGAATGCTTACCTGAAGATCCAAGGCTGAATGCCCGTGACTGCTGAAGTGCTCCCCCACAGGAAGAGAACAGTCTTGCCTGGTGATTGTCGAGCGGTGTTCATTCATCCGTTGTCGTAGTGTCTGCAGACAGTGGGAGAACTAGCATGCTTTTCTTCAAATAGTACTACGTGACCTTTTATCTCTATCTGAGATAGGTTTAAGGTCTCATTCACATAAATGGCACCTCAGCTGTGCAGCACTCCCTCAATGCTACTGATCCCTTATTGTACACTTTCAGAAGTAAACAACTATTGCATGGTAAAGAACCAACTAGTGAACAAAGTGTGCCATTAATTACAAACTGATGTAAAGTCAGCAAAATTTCATAGGAAACCTGCCTTACGCACATCAGCAAGATGGTTAAAACTATTTTATGGGACATAGGCACCGCCAGCTGGGTCAGCATTTATTGCCCATCCTTAATTGCCCTTGACAGGGCAGTAACATGTTAACCACATTTATGTGGATCTGGAGTCACATGTAGGCCAGACCAGGTAAAGATGGCAGATCCCTTCCTTAAAGGACATTAGTGAACGAGATGGGTTTTTACAACAAAGGTTTCATGGCCATCATTAGACATTTTTTTGAATTTCAGATTTTTATTGAATTCTAATTTCACCATCTGCTATGGTGGGGTTCAAACCCAGATCGTCAGAGAATTACCCTGCGTCTCTGGGCCAGCGACAATACCACTAGACCACAGTCAAACTGACTACTCTGGTTTCTTAAAAGTGGCACCCTGTGCAACAAAACAAATGTATTTTGTGCCCTAGCCGCTTCACATAAGTTTGCTTCTGCTTCTTCTAACTTTTCTGCATTTCATCACTGTGGAAAATTGGTCATTTGAACAAATAATTCTTGACAAGAAAGAATTTATAGAAATACTATCCTACAATTAATTACAGTGTTTACAAATTGTAATCTTTTAGAGCATTGTATTTATACAAATTAACTACTTACATCCTTGCTATAAATACAATGAAGCTCACACTGTTTCTGAAAAATACAAATATCTAATGGCAATATTGAGATTAAAGATTAAAGCTGGTGAACTGGATCTTTGGTAAACTATTTTTTGGATCAAAGCTGACTCCTAGGCCTGGATTTTAATTACCAGCATAGTTTTCGGTTGGAAATGGTTCTGACAAGTTAATTTCCCACCCACCTGAGGCAAAATGAAACCTCACCGATTTTAGCAGCCAGGTCTCAATTAAATTCCCATCTGCTCCGGGCGTTTGGCAGCAAGTGACAGAAAATCCTCCACCCCAGACGTCAACCACTAAAACTAGATATATGGCAGAACTTGTTACCGGATTTGTCTCGTGGAAACCTTACGCTAAGGATAAGTGTATTGGGGGCCAGTGGCAGGAAAGGCCTTGGCATTTTTTAATTTACTTTTATTTTTGGCCTCTACAGTCCCAAATCCCCTTCCTCATTGAGTTGTCTTGTATAAAGGTAACTGGCGTAGCAAGGATTAATGTGGGACTGGGAGACAGGACCACCCACAGTGTGATGTTAATGACCTGAGTCCAGGGTCAGTTGTGAACTGGACAGAGACCTGTGTAGAAGCAAGTGTTGAGTTAGCTCATAGCTTGGGCAATTCCCTGTATGTATGTGTTATCAATATGTCCAACCAAATAATATTCAGATCCTCTTCTTGAGACCTACTGAACATACAACATGGTGGCAGCAAATGGAAAACCCAGAACCTCAGACAGGCAGCACAAAAACTGGGAAATGAAAAGAAGACCTGAAGTGAAGACACAGAGGGAGATCAGCTGAAAGAAGATCCAGTGCACAATTCGAAGCAGAAAGGCAGAAGAAAATCTTCACCGTGCAGCTGAGCACTCCATAGGATATCGTTGAGAGTCCATTGTGAAAACCAAGAGAGTACGGAGTCTAAGCCAGAACTATTCTAAAGAAATTCAGTACCATAAAAAAAAAGTCAGAGCAGCCACAGAAATTAGGGTGGATGATACGGAAAAAGAAAAATCAAATTTGTATGACAAATGAACGGAGTGAACATTCTCTCTGGAAAGAATGGGACAAGCTGCTGGTTCCTGAGCAGAGCAGATGGGCAGTTGACAAAGAGAAACCCAACTCCAAGGAATGGAAAAAGCATATAAAAAGAAGACAAGTAAGTGCCTAAAACACAGACTACAATTTAAACTCCAAATCAATAAAGATTGCCCAAATCAACAAAGGGAGACAGTGGTGTATGGTATTATCACTGGACTAGCTCTCTAGGGAAGGAAATCTCCTGGTCTGGTCTACATGTGACTCCTAACTCCAGACTCACACTAACGTGATTGAGTCCTAGTTGCCCTCTGAAATGGTCCAACAAGCCACTCAGTTGTATCAAATCCCTAAAGCATCAAGAAGGAATGAAACTAGGCAGACCACCCAACATCAACCCAGGCATCAGAAACAGCCATGGCAAACCCAGCCCTGTTGACCCTGCAAAGTCCTCTTGACCAACAACTGGGTACTTGTGCCAAAGTTGAGACTTGTCTCTCAGGTTAGTCAAGCAAAAGCCTGACATCGTCATACTCACGGAATCATATCTTTCAGATAACCGAGGGGATTTTAACTGCCCACCTGCCTATTTTCCTCCAGCTCAGTTATAATGCAATCTAGATCTGATAAACGGATATGGAGTAATTAAGGAAACCCAGCACAGAGACCAAATCACGTTTAGTTAACTTGCTTATGTTTTTGATGAGGTAGAGGGCAGATGAATTTAATGCAGTTGATGTGATTTACTTGGAATTCCAAAAGACATTTGATAAAGTTCCACATAACAGGCTTGTCAGCAAAGTTAGAATGAAAGGGACAGCAGCAACAGTAATGATGCCAAGTACATGATCACAGTATCACGGCTGGCTCAGCTTCCCTGAGGGGAATGAAGAAGGCGGCAAAACCAATAGTTATTGGGGATTCAATAGTTTGGGGAACAGCCAGATATTTCATAGAATCATAGAATCCCTACAGTACAGAAGGGGGCCATTCAACCCATCGAATTGTACCAACCACAATCCCACCCAAGCCCTATCCCCATCACCGCACGTATTTACCCTGGTAACCCTGACACTAGGGTCAATTTAGCCTGACCAATCAACCTAACCTGCACATCTTTGGATTGTGGGAGGAAACCGGAGCACCCAGAGGAAACCCACACAGACAGTCACACGAGGCCAGAATTGAACCTGAGTCCCTGGTGCTGTGAGGCAGCAGTGCTAACCACTGTGCCACCTTGCCACCCATCTGGGGCTGCAGACATGAATCGAGGATGGTAGGTTACCTCCCCCCTGCCATGGTCAAGGGTGTCATTGAGTGACTGAGGGGGTGTGTGAACAGCCAGTGGTCATGGTCCACATCGGTACCAATGACATAAGTAGAAAGAGGGATAGCTGGTCCTGTAGTCAGGAAGCAAGGAATCTAACAAGCAGGACCTCAAAGGGAGAAATCTCAGTTATAAGGAGAGGCTGGATAGACTGGGACTTTTTTCTCTGGAGCGTAGGAGGCTGAGAGATGATCTTATAGGGGTCTATAAAATAATGACGGGCACAGATCAGGTAGATAGTCAATATCTTTTCCCAAAGGTAGGGGAGTCTAAAACTAGAGGGCAAAAGTTTAAGGTGAAAGGGGAGAGATACAAAAATGTCCAGAGGAGCAATTTTTTCACACAGAGGGTGGTGAGTGTCTGGAACAAGCTGCCAGAGGTAGTAGTAGAGGCGAGTACAATTTTGTCTTTTAAAAAGTATTTACATAGTTACATGGATAAGATGGGTATAGAGGGACATGGGCCAAATGCAGGCAATTGGGATTAGCTTAGGGGTTTAAAAAAAAAGGGCGGTATGGACAAGTTGGGCCGAAGGGCATGTTTCCACGCTGTAAACCTCTATGACTCTCTGACTCTACTCCTGGTACCACGTACAAATGAGAGTAGAATAGCAGGATAGAGCAGATCAAAGCGTGGCTGGAGAGATGGTGCAGGATGGAGGACTTTAGATTCCTGGGACGTTGGAACCAGTTCTAGGAAGACAAGGCTTGTAAAGGTGAGTAAGTTTGCGTCTGAACTGAGCAGGAATGAATTTCCTTGCTGTGCAATTTGCTAGTATTACAGGGGAGAGTTCAGTCCAACTTGGCAGGGATGTGGGAACCAGGTGGTAATATTAGAGATGAATACCAAGATACACAGAGAATTGGAAGACACAGATAGCATTAAAATAATAAAGAGTAAGATACTGGGGTAAATTTTCCAGTGCCGCTCAGCCCAGGAATTGTCACGGGTGGGATAGAAAATTTGGAGGACCATTTAAAGGTTTGTTGACCTCAGGTGGGAATTTCTGGTCTTGGGGCAGGAACAACGGGAAAATCCCACTCATTAAGTGGGGTCAGAGTAAGAGGGAATGTAGTAAAGTTTAAGTGAGGCTTATTGTGCATCTATGTGAATGCACGGAATGTGATAAATAAGGTTGGTGAGCTGCAGGTACAGACAGCCAATTGGAAATATGATGTATGGTGAAAGCAAAAACCTGGCTCAAAGAAAGGGGAATGGGTACTAAATACTCCTGCATTTAAGATGTACAGGAAAAATAGCAAATGAAATAAAGGAGGATAGGGAGCACCAAGGATTAAGGAGAACATTGCACTGCTGGAGAAAGAGGATATTCCAGAGGCACCAAGGACAATCTATTTGACCAAAGCTATGAAACCACAGAGGTACCATTACATTGCTCAGTCATCAACTAGTGGAAAAGATGTAGAGGAGCAAATTTGCAGGTAAATTACTGAGAATTACAAGAATTATAGAGTAGTTATACTGGGGAACTTTGATTATCCTAATATGGACTAGGATAGCAGTGGTGTAAAGGGCAGAAAGGGACAACAGTTCGAGAGTATTTTGAGGAGAATTTTCTCTAGCTGCATATTTCTAGTCTAAAGACAAAGGAGGCCCTCTGGACCTGAAACTTAGAAACAAAGTGGGCCAAATGAATCAAGTGTCAGTAGGGGAACATTTAGGGACAGTGATCATTGTATTAAGAGCTTTAGGTTGACTATGGAAAAGGACCAAGAAATCCAGAGTAAGAATAATAACTGTAGGCAAAGGCAACTTCAATGTTGTACGGATGGATCTGGGCCAGATAAATTGGAAGCAAAGATTTGAAGGTGTAACTTTAAGTGAACAATGGGTTGCCTTTTAAGAGGTATAGTTAAGGTACATTCCCACAAGGGACAAAGACAGGGTAAACGAATCCAGAGCTCCCTGGATGACGAAACAGATAGAGAGTAAGATGAAGCAGAAAAATTGTGCGTATGACAGATGTCAAGTTGATAACACAATTGAGAATCAGACTCGATATATATAGGTTCAGAGAGGAATTGAAAAAAGCAAATAAGAAAAGCAAAGAGAGAGCACGAGAAGAGATAGGCAGCTAACACAGAATGGAATCCAAACGTATTTTATGGACATGTAAATAGTAAAAGGGTAGTAAGAGGAGGAGTGGGGCCAAGTAGGTACTTAACAAGTGATTTACACATGGAGGCAGAGGGCATACCTGACATATTGGCCACAATTTTACCGCCCACAATCGGGATGGGCGAGGCTCGCAGAACGGCATTCTCTGTTGGCCTCGGACAGGATCTTATGAGCCTCAGGCGGACAAGACAGTAAAATTTCGGCAGTTATCTGAGTACTTTGTATCTTTCTTTATAAAGGGAGAAGATGTTGTCCAAGTCATTGGGCAACAGGAGGTGATTAAGAAACTTCATTGTTTAGAAATTGACAAAGATGAGGTATCAGATAGGTTGGCTGTATTAAAAAGGTGATTTAAAAGCCATTGGGGACAGAGGAGATTCATTCAAGGATACTAGGGGAAAGGTGGAAATTGCAGAGGTAGAGCCATAACTTTCCAATACTCCTAAGATATAGGGGTGGTGCCAAGGACTGAGGAATTGCAAATAAATGGTGTAAGCATAAACCTAGCAACTACAGGCCAATCAGTTTAACCTCTGTAATGGGCTCGCTTTTAGGGACAAAATTAATCGTCAAATGTGGGTAACCTAAGGAAGGCCAGCACAGATTTGTTAAGGACAAATCAGGTTTAGCTAACTTGCTTGAGTCTTTTGATGAGATAATAGAGAGGGTCCAGGAAGACAATGTGGTTGATGTGATGTATATGGGCTTCCAGAAGGTTTTTGATAAAGTGCCACACAACAGACTTGTGACCAATAATATAAAAAAAACTGGATGTTGGAGATCTGAAATAAAAGCAGAAAGTCAAATACAATTCTTCTTCTGAACTTGTGAGTGACATGAGAGCTCATGGAATTAAAGGGACAGTAGCAACATGGATATGAAAGGAAAGACATCAACATGGCTGAGTGATAGGAAATAGAGAGGCATGTTGAACACATTTTTTTGGCCAGGAGGAAGATTTATAGTGAAGTTCCTCAGGAATCAGCGTGAGGATTTCTGCTCTTTCTGATATATATTAATGAACTAGGCCTAGATTTTCACTGCCAAAATGGATAGCTCGAGTCTGGAAATATCCTGACTTGCCCTGACATGCCTCTGTAGAAAGGCCCCCTCACATTAGAGGGACAGACACTCAGGTCGGACAATTCCCTCTACTGCTTGGAGTCTGGACCAGTTGATAGCCACCATGGCCAGGTCCAGGACCAGGCTTAGGAGGAGGTCCTCATCTTGACCAGGTCAGCAGCAGGTTTAGGAGAATGTCCTTACCTTGACCAGGTCAGGAGCAGGGTTACGAGGATGTCCTTACCTTGACCAGGTCAGGAGCAGGCTTACGAGGAGGCTTTCACCTTGGCCAAGCCAGGACCAAGCTTCCGAGGATGTCCTCACCTTGGCCAAGCCAGGAGCAGGCTTACGAGGAGGTCCTCAGGTAGGAAGGAGAAGGGGTAGGCACCTCAAAATGGAGGTATTGATAATGTTCAAGATTGATGGGAGGACAGGATGGGGAGGGTGGAAACAAAGCTGATAGGAGATGAGGGGAAAGCCCTCCAGAGGAACTATTTTGGTTGTTTTGACATTGGATCATGGATTCCTTGGCTCTGATGGTCACACAGTCTCTCTCAGAGGCTGCCTCCATGGAGCTGTCAGACTCAACACTCAGAGGGAGGCTACTCTGATGCTGGGAAAAGTCTGATGGGAGTCCTCCCCATTAGCCTCATTAGTCTCCTAATTGGACAGGTAGACACTCCCATTGTTCACCCACCTCCAGCAAAATCGCTGGGAGGCAGTAATGTGTTGGCTGTCCAAACTGATATCCTAAACTGCAAGTTTGCTCTCAGTCCCCCTTTAAGCTCACCTTCACAAGATTGGGAAGATTCCACCCCAAGTGTTGGCCCTCATCTAGATTGTCCACATGAGATTTCATTCACAGGCATCACTAAGAGTTCACAGTTGTTAGTCAGGCCACACTCAGAGTATCTCATTGAGGCAGTAGGTAGATTGTCCCTCTAGCCCCATGCACTGAGTGCCACCTACTGCTCAGACAGGGTGTGCCACTCAGAGTGTTTCCCTCCACAACTCAAAGAATGTCATTTCTTAATATTAATCATTTTCAAATACCTATGTGCAGCAGTGTAATTTAAAAACACTGTAACAAAAATACTACCCTTGCACACAATGTGGACCAAGAAACATAAATATCAATGTTTTATTTTCACTCCACTGGATTTTCTTATCTGCACTAAATTTAAATAATTTCTGCCCCCATTTTAGTTTTGGTTTGCTTTATTTAGCCTGGAAATTTCCAACATTTGACAGACAAGTGAACCTAAAAGATTTTTATTTGTGCTGATGAACGGGAATTAGAGTTTCCAGTGTTCAAGTTGTTGGGTTTCATTTTTGACGTTTCCGTCTCTTTGTATATTTGAGAGAAAAGATGCTGACAAAATGCCAAGAGATTTAATCCTGCTACCTCTCTTGTGCAAAGAGCATGGAGAGTTGATTAATATCGAGAGCTACACTGAGAGAGAGAGGGAATGTGCATCATGCTGACAGGGAGACTGAGGCCAGTTTCCGAGCTTGAGGTACCTCTATGCAAAACAGGCAACTTGAGCAAGATAAGGTATGAAAGTGGAAACTAATGTATAGCATAGGCTATAATAAATGTGTTCCTAAGGAATTGTGTTCATACATTTAAATTTAGACAAAATATACTTCACATGACTTGAGTTAGAATAGTAATTCAGGAGCTAACATGGAGCAGACAAGTGTAAACAGAGTGGAAACATACTGGGAGAAACTCAAGCAAAACACTGAAAGAAAGAAAACAGCTTGAGAAGAAATGAGATAAGAGGGTAGAACGTGTCACGTGGTGAGATTGGTGTATTTTTTTCTGTATTGCAGTCAGTTACTTGAAGTTAAGCAGTTGATATTAACCCTTTTCCGCTGATGGATAGAAGTGTTGCCTGGAGGTCTTTCTGTTCACTGGACTTTCCTCCCTCTGACCATTGCCTAGACCAGAGCCTCCAACACTCAGAAAGCCGGGGGATATTTTCTAAATTTCATGTAACCATTTTTTCTCCTGTAAAGCTTCCTTGCTGTCAGCAGCTGAAGTGTGCCTCTCCTCTGAGAGGTGCTGACTGCCTTTAATTAGAGTTAGTTAAACTTGATTACTTCACCCCTCAAACAGCCATGCTACCAATCAGTAGCACAGGTACTGCTGCCTACACATCTCGGTCATTATATTGAGGAGCCAACATCTATCACACAGGCCTTGCGACAAAAGGGAAGGCGATGGCCGAGTGGTATTATAGCTAGACTATTAATCCAGAAAATCAGCTAATGCTCTGGGGACCTGGGTTTGAATCTCGCCACGGCAGATGGTGGAATTTGAATTCAATAAAAATATCTGGAATTAAGAATCTACTGATGACCATGAAATCATTGTCCATTGTTGATTGTCGTAAAAACCATCTGGTTCACTCATGTCCTTTAGGGAAGGAAATCTGCCATCCTTACCCATTCTGGCCTACAAGTGACTCCTGATCCACAGCAATGTGGTCAACTCTCAACTGCCCTCTGAAATGGCCCAGTAAGCCACTCAGTTCAAGGGCAACGAGGGATGCTGACGAGCCGGTGATGCCCATGTCCAACGAATGAATTTTTAAAAATGGACCCAATTGCTAATAAATCTGGTAACTTGTGAGAATGTAACAGAAGATGGCTATGAATGCAGCCAAATTGCTGTAAAACTCATCAGGTTTATCAATGTCTTTCAGGGAATGGAACCTGCCATTCCTATCTTTTCTAGCTTTCATGTAACTCCAGACCCACATTATCTGATTCAATCTTAATCATAGAATCCTACAGTGAAGAAGGAGGCCATTCAGCCCATCGAGTCTGTACCAACCACAATCCCACCCAAGCCCTATTTCCTGTAACCCCATGCATTTACCCTAGCTCATCCCCCTGACCTTAAGGGGCAATTTAGCATTGCCAATCCATCTAACCTGCACATCTTTGGACTGTGGGAGAAAACCAGAGCACCCAGAGGAAATCCATGCAGACACAGGGAGAACGTGCAGACTCCGCACAGAGAGTGACCTAAGGTTGGGATTGAACCCGGGTCCCTGGTGCTGTGAGGCAGCAGTGCTAACCACTGTGCCATTGTGCTGCCCATCTACAGCCAGGGATGAGTGACAAATGTAGCTTTGCCAGTCTTGCCTGTTTCCTAAGAACAAATAATAAAGACATTATTACGACTGCTGTAGTTTGCCTTGGTCAATGTGTAGTTATTGATTTTTCTGCTTTGAGATCAGGAGTTGGGACAACGCAGTTCAATTTTCAAAAGTTAATCTTTTACCATAACTGTGTATTGTAAAGCAGATCTCAATCTGCAGTCTGGATTGTTGTCTCTGTTAACATACAGAGCAGGAAATAAGGTGAGGCGGGGGGTGGGGGGGGGGGGGGGGGGGGGGGTGCAGTTCTCCCAAAAGTGCTGAATTGCTGGGAAAACTGTTATAGATTACAACTGTTTTCTCAGTTTAACTTCACACTCAAATCTCCCCACTCTGCGCACTGCAGAGGTCACAATTGTGAATATCGTTAAAAAACCGGGGGGGGGCCTATTCGCGCCAAAGAGCCTGAAATCAGCGGGATGAGCGGGAACCCGTGCATGCGCACATCGCTGGGGGAATCGCTGAAAAGACCTCCCAGCATCCAGATCACTGCCATCCAACCCCCACAGACATCGCTGGCCTCATCGCTGGTCCCCACAACCCCCCCCACAGACATCGCTGCTGCCCCTGTCTCCCTCCACACACAGACATGGCTGCCCGCTCACCTCATGCCCCCATGGATCCGGATAATGTGGGCACGCAATCCCTCCATCCCTTGAACATACTGTCCTCACTGCTGCCATGCAGAGAACTAGCGTTGTGCTAACATGCACAACGCCAGCTTGTGATCATTCCCTCTCTTGAATGGGAGCCCTGAGTATTGCACCCCCCCTGGACACAGCAGCCTATTGAATGGCAGCCAATCAGCATCCCAAGGGATGAATGACACTCAATTGAAAGCAGCCTTCAAAATCTCTCACAAGTATTCGTTGCCAACGGGCCCTTGACTGGCCGCACTCACTGCTCCCGCACTCCCCTAATAAGCCAGAGCTGTATATAAGCTGCAGGAATGGACACACAGCCAGTCACACCACAAAGATGTCTGCGCGGAAACCTGCTCCCAGATTCACAGAGGCCAACCAGGGGCACCTGCTAGATGCTGTGGAGGAGAGGCGTGAGCGGATCTTCCCTGGCCAGGGCCCTTGCTCAAGGAGTGCATCTGCAAGGATATTGTGGGAGGAGATGGCCGAAGCGGTGAATGCCAGGAGCTTGACACTGTGCTCTGGCAGGTAGTGTCACAAAAAAATGTACAACTTTCTGCGAGTAGCAAGGGTGAGTGAGCATCCCACTTGAAACCCTGCACATGCTTGGCACAGATCTCAAGCCATGCTTAGACACCTGAAGGCCATGCAACAAGTGACCCTTCCCCCAGGAACAGAATCTAACCCCTTCCCCTCAACGAGCACCCTTCAGTGGTGACTGCTTTCCCCAAAGCTGTCAGCCCAACACCCGGGACACAGGCATGCGTAGCACACCATTCACTGCAATATGTTAATGCTTATGTTCCCACCGGAAAAGAACATCCACAATGCACAGGAAATGACACAGACTGATGGTGGTGTGCCTGACCTGCAGCAGCTAACCAGCATGGAGGAGTGTGCCTTGGAGCTGGCAGAGGGTGATGGGCCATCCTGATTGGTCACTGACAGCTAGGTCGGCGTCCAGCATGCAAGTGAGCAGAAGCGCAACCTCAACCTAGATCCTCCTCTGAGTCAGTGCGATGCTGCATGGAATGTTTTGCCTCCCTTCCCCGAGGTGTGATCTTTTTTCCAGCTCTGGACCCAGAGGAACCCGGCCCTCTGGGCGTTGCCGCCGCCCCCGCTGCTCCGGAGCAAACTGCCCACGACCCCCTGGATGACCCCTCGGAGGGAGGCACTGAGGAATCCTCCGAGGGCAGCACCACTAAAGCGGCACCGGCATGTACCACACAACCCACCAACACAGACAATCACCACGGTGGGTACCTTTGGTGTTGAGGCTCTGGGTCATGAATTGGTGAGCACATCACAGACACTGATGCACATCGGGTGGAGGCGGGCACATCCGAGGGCTCGGGCAATGGAGATCTGCTGGAGGCCAGGATTCAGCTGTCCCCAAGCCAGCTGCTGGGTCTCTGGGTTTGTTCCCCCCAAGGCTGGTGGAGATGCATCAGGAAACCTGGGGAGTTGTGGAAGGGCTGTCAGCAACCATGCTGCGACTGCAAGGCTGTTTAGGGGGGTCAAACAGAGTGCTGTTGCAGGAGGTGGTGCCGACACAGTGTGAAACCCAGGCCAACACTGCAAGGGTGGCGACCGCAGTGGAAATCTGGCTCGGGGTTCTGTCCTCATGGGTGACAAGGTCCAAGCCATCCTGAAGACACAGCGGGCTACGGGCGAGTGTGTTTTTGGCATCCAGGAGACAGTGTTCAATGGCCCTGGGTGTTGGGGGCATGCGGGAGACACAGCTGGCCATGGCTGGGAGCCTCGACAACTTAGCCCAGGCTCAGAGGGCTACTGCTGAGGGGCTCCAGACCCAGGCTCCCTCACAGAATGCTGTAGCGGAGGGACTCCAGAGCTTGGCCCAGTCTCAGAGGGCCAGGGCTGAGGGATCACACATGGGTCAGACGCATCTAGGCCTCCAGGACTGGCAGAGCCAGGTGACGCCGGAGCTTCTGGAGGTCAGTCCAGCTACCCTGCCATCCCATGAGGTGCCCCCAGAGCCTCTGGGCACCCTAAGGCAGGAGGAAGGGCTTGAGCCCATGCCAGTGTCTTCCACCCAGGAGATGCCAGACGTCCCGAGACCGTCCGATTTCCCCCCTTCCTCACACCAAGGCATCTCGGGTCCAGCGAGATAAACAGGGTGGCACCGAAACAGTCCCATCCTCAAGTCAACCGGAGCCCTCCAGGTCCCAACCACTCGGGGGACGTCCGCCAAAGGCATCACAGGCAACGGGGCGTGCATCACAGCTGGACACCTCCACCTCCAATGTGCATCCTGGGGTAACACCGAGAAGAAGCAGTAGACAGCACCAAGTTAGAAAGTTGTAGTTCACTAGAGGGCACGGGTGAACGTCAGCATTAGTCAGGGTTTGGTAATCATTTATGTTAAGAACACAATAAACTGTTAATTGCACATCACACTGTGACTAATGTGTCTCTGATTCTCTCTCCCTGTCCCCATCCCACAGCTCAACGTTCCTGACTCCCAAACATAGAGGTGCTGTCTGTTGAGCCTTGCCGACTCAGTCACATGTTACAGAGTGCCTGCCCTACCTTCCCCAACATCCACCAGACCTTTGGTGCAAGTGCCCCCCCCCCCCCCCCCCCCCCCTGTCTCTTGGCCAAAAAACATGTCCCCCCAACCCTTACAGCTATGTGGCCCAGGGTGGCAGTGTGCATTCGGGGGAACAGGTAGGAGTCAGACTTGAGTGGCACCAGGGGCAGCATCCCCCAGCCTTCAACCAAGACTCGCAACCATTGTCAGCCCAGGCACATTAATAGGGTCGGATGTGTCTGGGGGATAGGGTGGTGGGATGACAGGAGCAGGGGAAGGGTGATGTGGTGGTTTGAGGGCCCAGGTTGGTTTGGAGGGGGAATAGCGGCTGCACTTGCTCCTGGGGTGTGGTGGATGTGTGGTGGTTGCAGCCCCCTCACTGCACAGCACCAGCTCGGTGAAGCGGGCTGCAATCAAGGCGTTCCTCGCTGCTCTTCCCCACCGGACACCTGCCATCGCCGCCCGCCCTCTTTCCTCCGGCTCTTCATATGGTGGGGCACCCACCTCACCCTCTTGCCACTCCCCCCTGCTCCTGCTGGACGATGTGGTGCAGAGTGCAACAAACAATAACGATGCGTGAAACACGCACAGAGTCATACTGGAGGGCCCCCCCCAGAGCGGTCCAAGCAGTGGAACCACATCTTCAGCAGGCCGAAACACCACTCAACGATGGATCGGGTGGCTGCATGGGACTCGTTGTAGCGGGTCTCCGCTTCGGTCTGGGGCCTCCGCACAGGTGTCATCAGCCATGACTTTAGTGGGTAACCCTTGTCACCCAGTAGCCATTCCGGGAGCCTGGGCTGGTCTTCAAATAGCCCAGGGATGTCCAACTGCTGGATCACAAAGCTGTCATGGACACTCCCTGGATGGCGTGCATCGACCTGCAAGATCTTCTTTTGATGGTCGCAGACAATTTGGAGTGGAAGCCCTTCCAGTTCACAAACCGCTGCGGCCCTGCATGGGAGGCCCGCAAGGCGATGTGTGTGCCATCCACTGCGCCCTGCACATTCGGAATCCCGGTGATGGAGGCGAAGCCAAGAACCCGGGCCTCCTGCTGTGCATGGCACACATCCAAATTAATGAACTGGGCATCTGTGACCTGCAGCACCCATCTGTGCACGGAGGCCTAGGAGATCCCAGCTAGGTCGCCACTGGATACCTGGAATGATCCAGAGGCATAGAAATTCAGGGCAGCCGTAACCTTCACGTCAACAGCGGGTGGCCGCCCCTCCCCTGAGGTGCAAGGTGTGAGAGCACCTCACGAATGTCACACCATGGTCTTGGACTGGCGCAGCCAGTGACAGCACATCTCCTCCAAGAGGGCCTTGAAGGAATTGCGGGGCCTGTACCCCCTTGCTCTCAGCACCCTCCGCCTTCTGTGCATCCTATCGGGAGGCTGCTCACCCACCTCCTGGCCCTCAGCGGCAGCTCCCTGCCCTCCTTCCTGAGGGTCTGGTGGTGGTCTCTCCACGCCCGCCTCCTCCTTGTCCTCCCATGCTGCCACCAACATGATATGGAGATGCCGGTGTTGGACTGGGGTAGGCACAGTAAGAAGTCTCACAACACCAGGTTAATGTCCAACAGGTTTATTTGGTAGCACAAGCCACAAGCTTTCAGAGCGCTGTTCCTTCATCAGGTGAGTGGGAGGTGTGTTCGCAAATAGGGCATATAAAGACACAAACTCAATTTACAAGATAATGGTTGGAATATGAGTCTTTACAGGTAATCAAGTCTTAAAGGTGCAGACAATGTGAGTGGAGAGAGGGTTAAGCACAGGTTAAAGAGATGTGTATTGTCTCCAGCCAGGACAGTTAGTGAGATTTTGCAAGTCGTGGGGGTTACAGATAATGTGACATGAACCCAAGATCCCGGTTGAGGCTGTCCTCATGTGTGTTCCTCACACTTGAGTTCCACACACATGAGGATGGCCTCAACCGGGATCTTGGGTTCATGCCACACTATCTGTAACCCCAAAGGCTTGCCTGGGCTGGCTGGAGACAATACACATCTCTTTAACCTGTGCTTAACCCTCTCTCCATTCATATTGTCTGTACCTTTAAGACTTGATTACCTGTAAAGACTCGCATTCCAACAATTAACTTGTAAATTGAGTTTGTGTCTTTATATGCCCTGCTTGTGAACACAACTCCCACTCACCTGATGAAGGAGCAGCGCTCTGGAAGCTTGTGGCTTGTGCTACCAAATAAACCTGTTGGACTTTAACCTGGTGGAGTGAGACTTCTTACTGTGCCACCAACATAGCCAGTTCCAAATCGATCAGCCCAAGATCCATCTGCACAGTGGGGTTTGAAAAGAGCACAGAATGACAGATTATTCTCATTGGCTGTATAGACCCAGCACCACCCCAATCCCTCACTTGGACCAGAACCCCCACTTGTGGGAGCTGGCAGCCCCACACAATCCATGGTGCCATGTGTGGCCCGATTAGGGTTGTGTGAGATTCCCATCATGACAAATGCTGGCACAGATTATGCAGGTCAGTGTGCAGCCGTGGGCAATGCGCACCCTTGAGCCATTGCTATGTGTGCAACTGCAGCATCTGTTACAGGCCTGTGTTGCTGGTCCGTGTCACAGGGCAGGGACAGACTGCAATCAGCACCAGATGACAGCAGATTCCATGCAGTTCATGTCTGAACATCGGCACCCCGGCCTGGAGCACCAGCTGCTTCATCTGGTTAGGCCTCACTCAGCACATGGTGCACTCCTCCCCCACCCCGGAACACCAGCACTCAGTCGAGTCCCTGACAACACCCCGCGGCAAGGCAATGCCACTGCAAAGTGCCCTGGAGGGGGAGGGTGAGCGGGAGCCCTTGAGGCTGCTTCCCACAGTGCACGACAGCGCTGCCCAGGAGGGGGGTGGGGGAAGCAGGAACCCTCGAGGTTGCCTCCCACACTGTGCTACAGCGCTCACCCAGAGAGCTGTGAGGAAATAGAAGCCCTCCCCCGCCCCCACACCCCAGATATCACAGGTCCATGGGCCAACACCTGAAGGCAGCAGGAGGAAGGCCACCAGGCGTCTCCAGGGCCTGTCTGGAACATCCCCTGTGCTCCGCTAGCAGCACTTACCTCCTCACGCCATTTCAAGGCTGCCACGCTAGGTTGAAACTTTTATATACCTACTCTGATTCGCGCCAAAGTTACATCACGCCAAAGAGGTGGGAGACACAAGTGGGCGGAGATTGCAGTGTGGATCCCGATAATGGCATGTTAAGATATGTAAAGTCATGCAAATCAGTGGCCCGCCAGTTTTCTGCGGGTTTCCAGCGGCGCCATTTTTCTCCGGTTGGGAGATGCGAGCAGGTTGTAAAAGCTCGTGAGGAACCCGCGAAATGGCCGTCATGCACATCTCCCAGCCCAACCCGCCAGAAAAGTTGCAGGTCACAATGGGAGAATCGCCCCCAAGAATTCTAAAAGCAGTAATCTATAATGGTCTGAACTGGAACTATCTCATTGGATTAGCTTGAACTTCGTGGCCATTGACATTTCAAACAGGAATGATCCATTGTCGGTCCCTGTCACCATGTCTTCACCTTCGCTCACAGCAGAACTCAGGCCCCAATTACTTAGATAAATTGAAACCTAAAATCAGTGGGGATGTTGCAGGAAATTTTATGCTATTTTTGATCCCAATAGATAAAAATGCAGAACGTGTTATGTTCACGAGAACTTTCATTTATATAGTGCGTTTAACAAAGTAAAAGTTTCTGTTTTACTTCATAACACATTATCAGACAATGCATTGAAACTTGAGTCAGAAGTGGAGAAAGCAGGTGATGAAGCATTTGATCTATGATGGGCTTTAAGGAATCTCTTAAAAGGAGAGAGATAGATGGAGAGGCGGGGGTTTAGAGAGAGAATTCCTGGGCTTTGGGCTAGGCAACTGTGGGGTGAAGGAATTGGGGATGCATAAGAGGCCAGAATTGGAGCAATGCAGAGTTCTCCGAGGGCTCTGGGGCTGAATTGGGTTACTGGAATGGAAAAGGGTGAGGCCTCGGAAACATTTGAACTCAAGAATGAGAATTTTAAAATTGAGGCCTTAGTTACCCAGAGCCAATGCTACATGCACGGGGGTGATGGCTGAATGAGACTTTGGTGTAAGTTAATAAGTACACACAAGAACATAAGAAATAGGAGCAGGAGTAGACCATTTGGCCCCTCAAGCCAGCTTCACCATTCAACAGATCAGGGTTGGTCTGATTATGGCCTTAACTCCACTATCCTGCCTGTCCCAAAACCTTTGACTCTGCTTTCAATGTGTCTAACCCAGCCATGAATATACTCAATATATATCCCAGCTTCCGCTGCTATCTAGGGTGGAGAATTCCAAAGATTAACAGCTCTCTGAGAGGAGAAATTCTCCCTCGTCTTCATCTGTGGGAGACCCTTTATTACTCTAGGTGTGGTCTCACTAATCCCTTGTATACCTACAGCAAGACCTCCCTACTTTTATATTCCATCCCCTTGCAATAAAGACCATTTAGGATATAGAATACATTTATTCCCAGAACCTATGGTATAGGCACAAAGAAATGTAGTGCGAAGATTGTCACAATTTGCCGATTCCCATCAGGGGACCATCTAATGGCAGATTAATAATATGCAGATATCGTACACATTGGGGACGAATTTGAGTCTAATTTAGCTGTCAGCATAAACGGTGATGCGAGAATCATTGATTTCTCCTTAACTTCCCCCAGCAAGCTGAGAGGGAGTTGTTTACTGCTTCATTGACCACCTCCAACTACCTGGACCCACTGCTAGTGAAAGTAAAGTTTATTTATTAGTCACAAATAGGCTTACATTAACACTGCAATGAAGTTACTATGAAAATCCCCTAGTCTCCACACTCCGGTGTCTGTTCGGGTACACTGAGGGAGAATTTAGCATGGCCAACGCACCTAACCAGCACGTCTTTCATACTGTGGGAGGAAACCGGAGCACCCGGAGGAAACCCACGCAGACACTGGGAGAACGTGCAAACTCCACACAGACAGTGACCCAAGCCGGGAATCGAACCCGGGTCCCTGGCACTGTGAGGCAGCAGCGTTAACCACTGTGCCACCGTGCCACCCTCAGTTAAAACTAAAGAACAAAACCTCCCGAGTGTCAGGAAACAGGATTCTCGCCAGTTAAACTGCATTTCCTGATTTCCCATGCCCCTCACTTGGGTGATAAACAAAGAACAAAGAACAAAGAACAGTACAGCACAGGAAACAGGCCCTTCGGCCCTCCAAGCCTGTGCCGCTCCTTGGTCCAACTAGACCAATCGTTTGTATTCCTCCATTCCCAGGCTGCTCATGTGACTATCCAGGTAAGTCTTAAACGATGTCAGCGTGCCTGCCTCCACCACCCTACTTGGCAGCGCATTCCAGGCCCCCACCACCCTCTGTGTAAAAAACATCCCTCTGATGTCTGAGTTATACTTCACCCCTCTCACCTTGAGCCCGTGACCCCTCGTGATCGTCACCTCCGACCTGGGAAAAAGCTTCCCACTGTTCACCCTATCTATCCCCTTCATAATCTTGTACACCTCTATTAGATCTCCCCTCATTCTCTGTCTTTCCAGGGAGAACAACCCCAGCTTACCCAATCTCTCCTCGTAGCTAAGACCCTCCATACCAGGCAACATCCTGGTAAACCTTCTCTGCACTCTCTCTAACGCCTCCACGTCCTTCTGGTAGTGCGGCGACCAGAACTGGACGCAGTACTCCAAATGTGGCCTAACCAGCGTTCTATACAGCTGCATCATCAGACTCCAGCTTTTATACTCTATACCCCGTCCTATAAAGACAAGCATACCATATGCCTTCTTCACCACCTTCTCCACCTGTGTTGCCACCTCCAAGGATTTGTGGACTTGCACACCTAGGTCCCTCTGTGTTTCTATACTCCTGATGACTCTGCCATTTATTGTATAACTCCTCCCTACATTATTTCTTCCAAAATGCATCACTTCGCATTTATCCGGATTAAACTCCATCTGCCACCTCTCCGCCCAATTTTCCAGCCTATCTATATCCTGCTGTATTGCCCGACAATGCTCTTCGCTATCCGCAAGTCCAGCCACCTTCGTGTCATCCGCAAACTTGCTGATTACACCAGTTACACCTTCTTCCAAATCATTTATATATATATCACAAATAGCAGAGGTCCCAGTACAGAGCCCTGCGGAACACCACTGGTCACAGACCTCCAGCCGGAAAAAGACCCTTCGACCACTATCCTCTGTCTCCTATGGCCAAGCCAGTTCTCCACCCATCTAGCCACTTCTCCTTGTATCCCATGAGCCTTAACCTTCTTAACCAACCTGCCATGTGGGACTTTGTCAAATGCCTTACTGAAATCCATATAGACGACATCCACGGCCCTTCCTTCATCAACCGTTTTTGTCACTTCCTCAAAAAACTCCACCAAATTTGTAAGGCACGACCTCCCTCTTACAAAACCATGCTGTCTGTCACTAATGAGATTGTTCCGTTCTAAATGCACATACATCCTGTCTCTAAGAATCCTCTCCAACAACTTCCCTGATAACGGGGTTCTCGGCCAGAAAAGGCAGGATAAATTTGAAAATCTTTGCAGGGCTTCCCCACAATATGTTTCCCCCTCACTGAATGTTCATACTCGCTGATATGACGTCACGT
Organism: Mustelus asterias; assembly: GCF_964213995.1. Classification (NCBI taxonomy): domain Eukaryota; kingdom Metazoa; phylum Chordata; class Chondrichthyes; order Carcharhiniformes; family Triakidae; genus Mustelus; species Mustelus asterias. Next base: position 101,016,697 of record NC_135807.1, on the reverse strand, counting down.
CAGCAAAGTTTACATGTCCCTCATAATCTTGTAGACTTCTATCAGGTCGCCCCTCAACCTCCGTCGTTCCAGTGAGAATAAACCAAGTTTCTCCAACCTCTCCTCATAGCTAATGCCCTCCATACCAGGCAACATCCTGGTAAATCTTCTCTGTACCCTCTCCAAAGCCTCCACATCTTTCTGGTGGTGTGGCGACCAGAATTAAACACTATATTCCGCATGCGGCCTAACTAAGGTTCTATAAAGCTGCAACATAACTTGCCAATTTTTAAACTCAATGCCCCGGCCGATGAAGGCAAGCATGCCGTATGCCTTCTTGACTACCTTCTCCGCCTGCATTGCCACTTTCAGTGACCTATGTACTTGTACACCCAGATCCCTTTGTCTATCAATACTCCTAAGGGTTCTGCCATTTACTGTACATTTCCTATCTGTATTAGACCTTCCAAAATGCATTACCTCACATTGATTGGATGAAAATCTGACAGAGTGGATCCAATTTGATCAGTTTCTCAATGGACAGGTTGGAATAAAATTTGTCACGTTTCCTCTGGATCAAGATTTCAAGTTTTGTTTAGTGATTTATGCTGGCAAACTGAGCTCACATTTCGGCATTATGTGAGGGAATGCTGCACTCGCAGGGATGGTGTCTTTTCAGACAAGGAACTAAAACTGAGGGTCCAGCTGCCTTCCCACATAAATGTAAAAGTTCCCATATTCAAAGAAAGGTTGGGGAGGTGCCCTGACTAACATTGATGTATGAACATCATCACTAAAACTAACTTATCAGTGATTTATGTCAGTGCTCTTTGTGAAAGCTTACTTTGCTCAAATATGATGCCACATTTCCCTACATTACAACAATGACTAGGGTTCACTGACTGTGGAGCTACTTGAATTGAGCTTCTTTTAAATTCTTTCCTGGAATGTGGGTGATTGCCAGCAAGGCCACTTTGATGCCCATCCCTAATTGTCCTTGAGCTGAATGGCTTGCTAGGACATTTCAGAGGGCAGTTAAGAGTCACAAAACCATTACAGTTCAGAAGGAGGCCATTCAGCCTATCAAGTATGCATTGGATCTTTGAGAAATCATTCTACCTAATCCCACTCCCCGGCCTTGTCCCCATAACCTAGCATATTATTTATTTTCAGATAGCAATCCAATTGCCTTTGAATACCTCAATTGAGCTTGTTGCCATCACCTTCTCAGAAAAATTCTTCCAGACTCCAACCCCTCTCTGGGTGAAAACATTTTTCCTCACATCACTTCTGTACCTTTAGCCCATTATTTTGAATCTGCTCCCTATTGTTTTTGATACTCTCTTGAGTGGGACCAGTTTCTCACTATTTGTTCTGTACATACCCCTCAGGATCTTGAATATCTCTCTCAAGGTTCCTCTCAGCTGCCTTTCCTCCAAGGAAAAGAGCCTCAACCTTTCCAATCTATCGTCAAGGCTACAGTTGTTTATCCCTGGAATCATTCTTGCGCATCTCCTCTGTACACACTCCAATGCCTTCATATCCTTCCTCAAGTATGGCTCCCGGAACTGGATGCAGTGCTCCAGTTGAGGCCTGATTAATGTCTTATACAAGTTCAACATGATCTCTTTATTCATGTACTCAATGCCTCAACTGAAAAAAACCTTGTACCATATGCTTTATTAACTGTTCTCCACATGCTTTGCCACCTTCAGTGACTTACATACATATACACTACGGTCTCTCCTTAAAGTTTCTCCCTTTATTTTAAATTGTCTCTCCACATTCTTCTACCCAAAATGAATCACCTCACACTTTTCTGCACTGAATGTCATCTGCCACTTTGTCTACTCAATCCACCATGTTCATGTTCTTTTGAAGTTTAAGACTGTCCTCATCACAGTTGACAATGCATCCAATCTTCATATCATCTGCAAATTTTGAAATCTGAATGTCACACTCTGGTCATTAATATATATTAGGAAGATCAAAGGTCCCAACACTGACCCCCGGAGAACTCCACTACAAAACTTCCTCCAATCTGAAAAACAATTACTTATCACTAGTCTCTGTTTCCTGTCACTCAGCTAAGTGTCTACTTTCCACTTTATTCCATGAGCTAGAATTTTGCTCCCAAGTTTGTTGTTTGGCACTGTATCAAATGCCTTTTGAAAATCCATATAAACCACACCAACAGTATTGCTCTGATCACCTTTCTCTGTTATCACCTCAAATAAACTCCAGCAAGTTAGTTAAACCTGCTGGCGTTATTTAATCATCCTGCAACTGACTATTGATTTTGTCCAGAACAATAGTTTCCAGAAGATTCCCTACCACTAAGGTCAAACTGATTGGTCTGTAGTTACCGGCTTGGTCCTCCCACACCTTTTCGAACAAGGGTGTAACATTCGCAATTCTCCAGTCTTTTGGCACCACCTCTGTGTCTAAAAAAGACAAGGAGATTATCACTAGTGTCTCTGAAATTTCCACTCGCACCTACATCCCTATCCTTGAACGTACTTCATCTGGTCAGTCATTGAGTCATAAGGCACGATTCTACCAGCTCACCACGCAGGTCGATTGGCGTGGGGAGCCAGTAAGATAGGGCGAGAGGCGTTGAATGGCAGAACAGGCTCTAGGGGCCGAGTATCCTACTCCTGCTCCTAATTTGTATATTCATATGCTCATGTGTACGCAGGCCAAGATGGAGGTTCATGGATTCCTTGAAGGCGAACCTCAGATAATGTGACATGCCACCGTGGACTGGGAGAAAAATGCACAAGAAAGAACTACCTGGGGAGTGATCTCAACTAGTGGCATCATACAATTCATCCTTAACTGTACTTGGAAAGCCATGCAGGTCCGCAATCCGGGCTCCACAACCACATTAGAATGCATAATGAATGACCCTCCACGAACACAAGAACAGCCATCTTCAATAATGAAGGGAAAACAATGATGATGAAGGACAAGAGAATGCAGTTAGCTTTCGAGGGTGCACCTCAGGAAGGATATATTAATCTTGAAAGGCCTGCTCTTCAGAATCACTCGACTAACAACATACATTAAAGGTTTAAATGATGAAGGGAAGTTACATAAATTTGGTTTGCACTTCCTTGAGTTCAGCATGTCGAAGGATGATGCAATTGAACTCTTTAAAATGATAAAGGTAACCAATAGATATAGAAAAAATATTTACTTGAATCTAAAGCAAGGGGGCATATTCTGAAAATTTGAGTTCGACCATTCAGGGATGCAATCAGAAAATAGAAATCTGGAATTCTCTTCCCCAAAAGACTGTGGATGTTGGTACGAATGGAACTTGCATACCTAAGATTAATAGATTTCTGTTCGGTCAGGACATCAAGGGGTATGGAGCAAAGGCAGGCAAATTGAGTTAAGACATAAATCAGCCATTATCTCACTGAATGGCAGAACAGGCCCGAGGATTGAATGACCTCTTTCTGCTCCCATTTTCCAGGGATCTTCAACCAATCATTTTCGCCAATCCTAGGAGCAGATTGATTAAGATATGGTTCAACCTTGCTCACAAATAGACCTGTTGAAATCAAAATCTAAAAATAATAATGATACAAATAGGTGAAATATAATTGAAAGAAAAGAACAGAATGATGTTGATTTAAGAAAGGGAGACACCCTTAGAAGCTGTGGAGTAAATAACTGTGCCGTTTAGCTATTGAACAGATTTTTTAAAATGTTTTTATACTGTGACCGCAAGTGAACTTAACCTTTAACAAGTGGGAATCATTTTGTTGAATCTAATTGATACCAAATGTCAAAGAAAGAGATCATTAGCCTTAAAGTTTGAATTTACACAAAATCATCATAAGTGGACAAAGAAGTTTACATTGAACCGTTAATACCAACACTAAGTGACAAAGCACTTTCAGCTTTCTCTCTCATTGGCCAAACTAACAGTGTCGGGGAAAGAGCTATGAGACTGAAAATCTTGCCAGCCATAAACATCCACAAGCCAGCATCCCTAACATTGAGATTGTGCACATTGGGAACCACTAAAATGCCACTGGTAGGTTGTCCATGCCACAAGGGGTATCCGTCATATTGGCACAGCCAAAAGAATTTAAAGAACTTTAAAGTAAGTAAGACAAACTTTGAAGGGATTTAAAAAAATTGATTGTAGTAAACCCAGCTGAGCTGTTAGTAGTTAGGGAATGCAAGGGAAAAAGTGATATCCCGTGTTACAATCCCCATAGAGAAAAGTAACCTGAACAGAATGGAATCCCCAAACAACTCCAACTAAAGGAACCAGATTTCACTTTATAAAACTTTTCCTGGAAGAGTCAAATCCCAAATCAACATGAAATTAAACAGTATTAACAGACTATTAGTATTTCACCTGGAAAGATGAACTTCACTTTAAACAGTCGAGACAAAAAAGACGTATCTCACAAAATTACAAGACTTGCTTCACACCCTGCACAAACGCAGCACCCTGTGCAATCTTGCTGTCTTTCCAATTCAGCCTCCAAGAAACTCTCAATTTCCCCACACATTGAATTTGGTCTTTGAGTCACTTTCACCAGCAGCCATATTCTATCTGAGCCTCCTGGATACAACTAACACCGACAAGGTGACAAGGTACACATCTACAAAGTTTCTCTTGCTTAAGTCATGGAAGTGTTGATGGTGTAGTTTTCTAGGAGTTCCTTCCTATTCAACTAATCAACCAATGCACAATCTGGTTATCTGACACAAACATTCAGCTCTTTGGCCATTGGTGTTAGACAAGCTAAAGAATGAGATGGAACGGGGGACAAGAACAACAAGGACATGGCCATCAATCATGTCCAACCCATCTCCCAAACCTCTGCCTTTATCCCTTCCCTTTCCATCCAGAATCATGGTCGGGTTCCCCTTGTTTTCACTTTTTACCCCCCAACATCTGCATTCAAAAGATCATCCTCTGTTATTTACACCAACTCCAGCATGATGCCACCGTCAAACACATCTTCTCCTCACCCCCATTCTTTAGGGATCATTCCCTCCTGAAAACCCTGGTCCACACCTCCACCACTCCCAAAATCTCATCCCCTTCCCATGGCACCTTCCCATGTAATCAAAGCAAGTGTAACACTGCCCCATTACCTCCTCCCTTCCCAAACATTCCTTTCAGATGAAGTAGTGTTTCATTCAATTTAGTCTACTGTATTTACTGCTCACAATGCAGCCTCCTATACATTGGGGAGATGTCAACACTTTGTGGACACACCTTCTTCCAGTCCACAAACATGACCCGAAACTTCCCTTCATTTGCCATTTTAACTCACCAGCCAGAATTCTCCGGTCCTGCCAGCAGCGCACCCTGCCCACGGGTTTCCTGCCGGTGTGGGGTGACATAAATGGGAATTCCCATTGATAGCATCAGGAGCAGAGAATCCTGCCGCTAGCAAACAATGCACCACCTCCTGCCAGCAGGAAGGATGTGCCTGGGAGACCGGAGAATTTCACCCACCATCTTGCTCCCATGCCCACATTTCCATTTGTGGCCTACTGAAATGTTTCAGTGAAGGCCAACCCGGAGGAACAGGCACCTCATCTTCCGATCAGGCACTTTACAGACTTTTGGACTTAACATGGAACTCAACAACTTCAGACCATGAACTCTCTTCTCCATTTTGATTTTTTTCCCAACCCCCACCCTGACAGGGCCACTTTTAGCTTGTTTAAGAATGCTGACCTTTATTCTGCCATTAACACATTCTGCTACCTCATCTTTATGCCATTATTAGAACCTTCTCTAGTCTTTAACACTCCCTTTTGCAATTAACATTCCCTTTGTCTGATGTTCATGACATCTTGGTCAATCTTTCCTGAGGTCCCACCAATCCCTGACCTTCTATTCTGCTCCACTTTCTCCACCCCCCCCCAACCAAATAACCCATCACATTTCAACCCCCCTTCACCTCTGAAGAGGTATTAGAGACTCGAAACATTAATTCTGTTTCTCTCTCCACACATGCTTCCAGACCTGCTAAGTCTTTCCCACATTTTTCTTTCAAATTCCAGAATTTCATTAATTGATTTTAAATTCTAACACCTGCCATGGTGGGATTTGAACCTGTGTCCCCATTCCATTAGCCTGAACCACTGGATCACTAGCCCAATAACATTACCACTACACCACCATCTCCCCTTGGAGAGTGTGTGTATGTGTGTGTTTGGGGGGGGGGGGGGGGGGGTGGATTGGAAAGAGAGTGACTGAGAAATGGTAAGTAGTCTCACAACACCTGACTAAAGTCCAACAGGTTTATTTGGTAGCACGAGCTTTCGGAGCGCTGCCCCTTCATCAGGTGAGTGAAGAATTGGGTTCACAAACAGGGCATATATAGACACAAACTCAATTACAAGATAATGGTTGGAATGCGAGTCTGAACAAGTAATCAAGTCTTTACAGGTGCAGACAATGTGAGTGGAGAGAGGATTAAGCACAGGTTAAAGAGGTGTGAATTATCTCCAGCCAGGACAGTTAGTGAGATTTTGCAAGCCCAGGCAAGTTGTGGGGGTTACAGATAGTGTGACATGAACCCAAGATCCCGGTTGAGGCCGTCCTCATGTGTGCGGAACTTGGCTATCAGTTTCTGCTCAGCAATTCTTGCGTTGTCGTGTGTCTTGAAGGCTGTCTTGGAGAACGCTTACCCGAAGATCAGAGGCCGAATGCCCGTGACCGCTGAAGTGTTCCCCAGCAGGAAGGGAACACTCCTGCCTGGTGATTGTCGAGCGGTGTCCATTCATCCGTTGTCGTAGCGTCTGCATGGCCTCACCGATGTACCATGCCTCGGGACATCCTTTCCTGCAGCGTATCAGGTAGACAACATTGGCTGAGTCGCAAGGGTATGTACCGTGTACCTGGTGGATGGTGTTCTCACGTGAGATGATGGCATCCGTGTCGATGATCTGGCACTTCTTGCAGAGGTTGCTGTGGCAGGGTTGTGTGGTGTTGTGGTCACTGTTCTCCTGAAGGCTGGGTAGTTTGCTGCGGACAATGGTCTGTTTGAGGTTGTGCAATTGTTTGAAGGCAAGTAGTGGGGGTGTGGAGATGACTTTGCCGAAATGTTTGTCTTCATCGATGACATGTTGAAGGCTCCGGAGAAGATGTCATAGCTTCTCCGCTCTGGGGAAGGACTGGACGACGAAGGGTACTCTGTCCATCGTGTCGCGTGTTTGTCTTCTGAGGAGATCAGTGCGGTTTTTCACTGTGGCGTGTCGGAACTGTCAATCGATGAGTCGAGCGCCATATCCTGTTCTTATGAGGGCATCTTTCAGCATCTGTAGGTGTCTGTTGCGATCATCCTCATCTGAGCAGATCCTGTGTGTACGGAGGGCTTGTCCGTAGGGGATGGTTTCTTTAATGTGTTTAGGGTGGAAGCTGGAGAAGTGGAGCATCATGAGGTTATCCGTGGGCTTGCGGTACAGTGAGGTGCTGAGGTGACCGTCCTTGATGGAGATGCGTGTGTCCAAGAATGCAACCGATTCTGGAGAGTAGTCCATGGTGAGTCTGATGGTGGGATGGAACTTGTTGATGTCATCATATAGTTGTTTCAGTGATTGTTCGCCAGGAGTCCAAAGGAAGAAAATGTCCTCAAAATGCTAGTGTATAGCATCGGTTGAAGGTCCTGTGGAGTGAAGAAGTCTTGGTCGAACCTGTGCATGAAGATGTTGGCATATTGAGGTGCGAATTTGGTCCCCATGGCTGTTCCGTGTGTCTGGATGAAGAACTGGTTGTTGAAAGTGAAGACATTGTGGTTCAGGATGAAGCAAATGAATTGTAGATCTGCGCTTGGAGATTGGCAGTTGTTGGCGTTGAGTACTGAGGCAGTTGCAGCAATGCCGTCATCGTGGGGGATGCTGGTGTAGAGTGCCGAGACATCCATTGTGACGAGGAGTGTTCCTGGCTCAACTGCTCCATGGGTGCTGAGTTTCTGTAAGAAGTTCATAGTGTCACGAAAGAAGCTGGGGGTTCCTTGTACAATGGGTTTCAGGATGCCCTCGACGTAGCCGAAACATTGGATGTCTCAGCACTCTACACCAGCATCCCCCATGACGTCAGCATTGCTGCCAGACCTGCTGAGATTTTCCAGCGTTTTCTCTTTTGGTTTCAGATTCCAGCATCCACAGTAATTTGCTTTTATCCTCTCTCTTTCCTTGTTGTAATATGTATTTATGGGATAGCAGTATGACATCACGAGAAAGGAAGTATTTCATGTGATCCAGGTTTAGTTTCACTTTTGCTTTCAGCTGAGCACATACACACACTGTTCGCAACTCTGATACCTTCAAGCTTCCTACTCATGTCTGTTCTCATGTGCCAAGTCTCAATGAATGTACCCAAAACATGTTTACCCAATTCCTTATGAGGATTAGTGATTTTATATCATTATAGATACACAACATTCCTGGTCACTTCTCTCCCGATCTCTCTCTCTTTCCCAATCACTCCCTTCCCAATCGCTCTCCCGTTGTCAGTCACTTTCCTCCCCATCTCTCTCTCTTTCCTAGTCAATCCGTTCCTGATCTCTCCGCCTTTCCCAGTCACTTCTCTCTGGATCTCTCTCCATTTCCTAGTGGTAGCCATGATGTGGAATTGTCGGCGTTGGACTGGGGTAAGCACAGTAAGTAGTCTCACAAAGTTAAAGTCTTTTCTCCCCTTACACATGCTACCAAACCTGCTGAGATTTTCCAGCGTTTTCTCTCTTTGGGTTAAGGAAAGAGATAGAGTTTGGGAGAAATGGAGAGAGATTGGGAGAGAAGTTACTGGGAAAAGGGAGGAAGATCAGGAAGAGAGTGACTGGGAAAGGGAGAGAGAGCAGGAGGAGAGCAACTGCAAAAGGGGGAGAGACCGAGAAGAGAGTGACTGGGAAAGGGAGAGAGATCGGAAGAGGAGTGACTGGGAAAGGGAGAGAAATTGGGAAGAGAATGATTAGGAAAGGGGAAAAGATCAGCAGTGAAGTAATTGGGAAGAGGGATTGAACAATGGGGGACAATGGATCAATCTGGATGATGGGCAATTAAATGGTCTGGACTGGAACTTTGGTATGGGATAAGGGTATATTTTTCCGAGTCATGGGAGTAATGATTGTCACGGTCTTCAGTCTATAAATTCTTTTTACAAGTTTTGGATCATGGCCTTTGACGACCTCCACATGTAGCTCCAGTTTTCTTGGATGCAAGTGATCTTGTGCTGGTTGATGTCAATGTAACTTATTTTTCACACGGAGCATTAAGCAGTTTCATACCCTCATTTTACATGCACAAAGAACATGCTCCTTTCAGATGTGGAGGCTGGCTGCCAAGCTATTCTGCCCTTTACTGTGTCAGGAAGTGCACATTGGCTTTGTGAAGGACATGTGTTTCCTGCTCGTCATACTGGAGGCACCTGAGACCATCATTTCCCGTTAAAGTATAGGCTGCAGCAAAACAGAGATTGCCACAATACTGCAAAAGATTAACTGCAGCAGTGAAGTAAAACATTTCCTAATCAATCAAAACTGCAAGAAAATTAGTCAATTTGCAGGAGATATAACCACTCATTACTTGTTCCATTAAATGACGGTAGGCTCAATTGAGAATGATTGCCAACACTCATCCAGCGTCCAGTAACTAACAGGGGTCCTGAGGTTGGATTTTCAATATCCTGGTCTGCATTGTAGCAGGAGTGAGTCTTGGAAAATTAGGCCCTACTTTACATCTGTAAAGACAACCTGGGGATGGCTACTCGAGAATTATATAGGCACTTTACATGAGCATTATTGGTGTATCAACCATGCCAGCATTATAAATAAGAAAATGGTGCCTGGAATCTTCTGAGAAAATTGTAAATGTTCTATTTGATGAACAAATGTTTTATTCACTCAAATTGTTGAATTGCACAATAATTTAATATTTTATCGAATAGGTGCAGAGTAATGATTTGTTGTGCATCGTGCTCAGAGAAGTATTGGAATTATTTATTAGGACCATTCATTTCAGAATTACTGTACATGACAACACGATGTGACAAGAAAAACTTCTCAAAGCTCATAGATCGTGAAAGTTTACTTTGATTAACATGGTGGAGACGTGCTAATGAGTAAGAGTACATCTGCCACACCCGAAGAGAGTTTATAATGATCATGTCGTTCATGTCAAGGTGTTATAGTTAAACTTCAGCTCCAGTTTTCACCAACTGCTAATTACCTCATGGTGGGTGTTTGTGAAATCAGCTCTGGATCAAAGCTCACGGACTGTCACATTGTCGAGCATTTCTTCATTACCAAGCTGTCAACGCAGTCAGCACAGACTTGTAGGTTTCCATCCACACCACCGCAGAGTTGAAGGGAACAGGCAGATGTCAGCCAGTTTGCTCAAGATTTTTGTTTGAAAAATCTAAAGATGTTAGTCTGATGGTCCGGCAAATACTATAGGTCGTGAAAGACATGAGTTTCACTTGGTGCAGCGTTCAGGTGGCTCCATTTAAAAAAGACAGCAGAATTTCTCATTGCCTTTCCCAGTCAGTTAATCAGAGAGGAATGTTGCAGATCATCCTGTCAACATCAGTCAGACACCTGAGAAAAAAACTAGCTCCGATTAAAAGTGCTGCGAATATAAAATTGGGCTTGAACATTCAGACAAGATTCAAAAAATATTCCCTCCTTCTGTTTGTCTCATCACTCAAGAACTCAGTTCAAAACCATTTATTCCCCAATGCATCTGTCAGGGAAAGAGCTGAGCCTGCCAAGAGTTCACAAACATTCTGGACTGAATTTTAATCTGCAAAGTGCACCAGTTAGGGAGCAGAAGGATGTTTAAAACAGGGAAAATTGACAGCACTCTGGGATGCTAGCTCTGGTTATATCACAGCTTGGATTGGCTCCTACTCTGCTCAAGACCGCAAGAAACTACAAAAGGTCATGAATGTAGCCCAATCCATCACGCAAACCAGCCTCCCATCCATTTACTCTGTCTACACTTCCTGCTGCCTCAGCAAAGCAGCCAGCATAATTAAGGACCCCACATACGCCGGACATTCTCTCTTCCACCTTCTTCCGTCGGGAAAAAGATACAAAAGTCTGAGGTCACGTAACAACAGACTCAAGAACAGCTTCTCCCCTGCTGCCATCAGACTTTTGAATGGACCTACCTTGCATTAAGATGATCTTTCTCTACACCCTAGCTATGACTGTAACACTACATTCTGCACTCTCTTGTTTCCTTCTCTATGAATGGTATGCTTTGTCTGTATAGCGCACAAGAAACAATACTTTTTACTGTATGATAATACATGTGACAATAATAAATCAAATCAAATCAAATCAAAATCATCACCTTTCTGGGTTTTACTGCAATGCATTAGGCTGTATGTGAGTAACCTTCTTGAGGGAGGCAGGCTCCTCCTTAAGAAATGTTGATCACTCAAATAAAGCAATGTCAATTCTAATTTACCTTTGGGCCCACAGGTTGCCTGGGCTTCCAGAAACTTGCCACAGAAAGGAAGACAGATTCAAACATCAGCCAAGAAAACTGCAGCGATATCAGGGAATCATTCCTAAACCACTCATCGCCTATAACCATGCCAAGCCTGTAACTTGTTCTCCCTGACTATAAGCATCAAGAAACCTGTGGTTATGGGACAGGGTGTCACATCTCCATCTCTAATCGCACTAAATAACACCTACTGGAACGGCTTAGCAACTCCCGTTACCCTTGAGTCCACAGTGACAGACAATTTTTCGCTTGATGCAGCATCTGATACACACATAGGGAAAGCAGCTACCAACTGGCCAACTGACAAAACGTTGCATGGAACAACTCTGAGTTGACTCTGAGGACCAATATGGTGGTTCATAAGGCCTGTGCTCTCAGCATCTTCTTGCGTAGTTGTGAAATGTGGATGACTTTTGGTGAAATTGTTGAACTCAGTGTTGAGTCTGTAAGGCTGTAAAATGTTTAACTGAAAGGTGAGGGCAAGTGTAGGAGGACAGGGGCAGAGATGTCGGAGTGGGATGGAGAATTAAAATGACAGGTGGTTGGAAAATCAGGGTCACCCTTGCAAACTGGGAGGAGATGTTCTGCAAAGTGATCATCCGAATATACAGGAGACTGTATTGCGAGTAGAGAATACAGTGCAGTAAACCGAAAGGAATACCAGGACGTCACTGTTTCACTTGCAGGGAATGATCTTGGCCCCTGGAACGTGGAAAGGGAGGAGGTCAAAGGGGAGATGTTTCATCCACTGTGCTTGCATGGGAAATTGCAATGGGAAAGAGATGGGTTGTGAGGAGTAATTAAACAGTGCTTCAAGTGGATGGAATAGACCCTTCCAAATGTTGAAAGAGTAGGGTAGGATGTATTTGGTGGTGGCATCATGCTGGAGGTGGAGGAAATGTGGTAGACTATTTGTTGAATGTCAAGGCTAATGAAGTGGAATGTGATTCCTTGACTCTTCTGCAGACAACTGTTTGACTTCTGCACAAGTTCAGAGTTTCCATCAAACTGCATCGATGTACAGCTAGATCGCAACCACAAAAAAACCAACATGCACGGCTAGTGACAAGCATTATTGCTCAAGATGTCTTTGTCATGGGGGCGAGCGATCAGTCCGGGTTGGGGGAATGGGGTGGGGGGGATGTGGGTTGGCGATCGGTCAGGGCTGGTGGTGACAATTGGCCGCAGAGTCTCATGGTAGTGGGAGTGGGGAGGGTGGGAGGATATCAGCCAGAAGGCGGGCCATAGCTGGGGGGAGGCAGTGACAGGTTTCTATGCTTTCAATTGTGCCCTGTACTGCTATCAGCTGGCTTTTGGTGATTTAGGCCCAGCCCATTCCTCTGCTGGCGGATTCCAAGTTTGGCAAGATTGTTTTGACTAAGTCAGGTTTTTGGAAGAGGGGATACCTGCATGGTACAGGCAGATACTGGCCTTAGCTTTCTTCCTGGGCAGCATGCATTTTGCCTGTTCCTGAAACTTCGCCAGGCTGTGCCCTTTGATAGTGCTTCTCGTAATCCGTCATCTGACAATTTCACCTTTCTGGAGTATGTTCTCTAATACTCTTTGGATCGTCACTTTCTTAGAAACATAAAAAATAGGTGCAGGAGTAGCCATTTAGCCCTTTGATCTTGTACCACCATTCAACATGATCATGGCTGATAATGCACTTTCAGTATCCCACGCCCACTTTCTCTCCATATCCCTTGAACCCTTTAGCCACAAGGACCACATCCAGCTCCTCTTAAACATATCTAACGACTGGCCCCAACAGCTTTCTGTGGTACAGAATTCCACAAGTTCACAACTCCCTGAGTGAAGAAGTTCTTCCTCATCTCAGTCCTGAATGGCTTATCCCTTCTTTGACTGTCTGATGGTGATATTAGATATATCAAAAGGGCCGCTTTAGCACCTGGTTTACACAAGCAGTCTCTATTGAGGACTGATTACACAAGGTTCTTCCCCCTAGTTGGAAGCTGCCTGGTGCCTTCCTGTAGTTCCTGAGCCCCTTTCCCTGCATTCTCAAGTGATATGTCTATTTCAATGGCTTTCTTCAAATCAAAATCGGGTTTTGCCAATAGCTTCTTTTGGATGGTTAGATTATTTATGCCACATTCTACAACTCCTCTACTTTCTCAGGAGGCTAACAAAATTCGGCATGTCTGCTACAACTCTTATCAATTTTTACAGATGCACCATAGAAAGCATCCTTTCCGGATGTATCACAGCTTGGTATGGCTCCTGCTGTGACCAAAACCATGAGAATCTACAAAGGGTCATGAACGCAGCCCAGTCCATCACGCAAACCAGCCTCCCATCCATTGACTCTGTCTACACTTCCCGCTGCCTCAGAAAAACAGTCAACAATATCACCTTTTGTTTTCTATCTCCTTCAATGCTATTAGCATGGAAGAAGTAATGCACGCACTCTGTATACTGGGGCCAGTCTCACTCAATACAGAGATCGTACTCCACAGAGCCCATGGACAAGTTTATCAACGATCCCCCATGGCCATCCTTCGTGGCCATCATAACAGTAAGAATGTTTGAAGTTACCATTATGAATATCATATTTCACACACTACTGACATCCAGTTAACATGATTGAATTGTTTGCTCTGTTGCTGTCTGAGATTTATTTCTGTCACCTGGTAGCTGGTGAGGCATGTTGAGATTTCACTGATCTCCACCCTCTTATCATCTGCAAGGAGAGATAAAGTGACCTTTGAGTGTGAATAATGGCATGTTTCACCCAGTGAATGGAGAGCATTTGCTGAGGGAGATAATGGGGACAGGCATAGCATTGCATAAAGATAAGGGTGAATGTCATAGTGGATGAATAGATGGGCATGTGAGTAAGTACATTTACAAAAGGAAATTAATTTACCCACATGGTCACTTGGTGCGAGGAGTGATATGCTGGAATAAGCTTGAGAAGGGAGAGGGTGGACTACTCAAGGGTAAAGAAGGGAACTTGTGCTTGGAGGCAAAGGATGTGGGCGAGATCCAAAATGAGTACTTTGCATCGGTATTCACCAAGGAGAAGGACATGGAGGACAGTGAGATTGGTTTGGAGGATGCTGATATGCTAGGGCATTTTCAGATCAAGAAAAAAGTGGTGTTGAGTCTCTTGAAGACCATTAAGGTGGATGGGGCACAGTGGGATCTATCCCAGGTTACTGAGAGAGGCAAGAGAGGAGATTGCTGGGGCCCTGACAAAGATCTTTGTATCCTCGCTAGCTATTGAAGAGGTCCCAGAGGACTGGCGAGTAACTAACGTTGTTCCTCTGTTCAAGAAAAGAAAAAGGGATAATTCAGGAAATGATAGATCAGTGAGTCTCACATCGGTGGTTGGGAAATTATTGCAGAGGATTCTTAGGGATAGGATTTACACGCATTTGGAAAAGCATGGCCTAATTAGGGAAAGTCAGCACGGCTTTGTGCGGGACAGTTCATGCCTTACTAATTTGACTGATTTTTTCGAGGAGGCGATGAAGGTGATCGATGAGGATAGAGCAGTGGATGTTGTCTACATAGATTTTACAAAGGCTTTCAATAAACTCCCTCATGGTGGGCTCATCCAGAAGATTAAGATGCATGGGATCCAAGGTGACGTGGCTGCTTGGATTCAGGATTGGCTTACCCATTGAAGTCAGAGAGTAGTGGTGGAAGGGTGTCTTTCTGGCTGGAGGTCTGTGACTAGTGGTGTTCCACAGGGATCCTTACTGGGACAAAGAACAAAGAACAGTACAGCGCAGGAGCAGGCCCTTTGGCCCACCAAGCCCACACCAATCACGTTATCCTATCTAGACCAACCGCCTGAATCCCTCCATACCCTGCCTGTTCATGTGTCTATCCAGATAAGTCTTAAATGTTGCTAACGTGTCTGCCTCAACCACCCCACTTGGCAGTGCAGTCCAGGCCCCCACCACCCTCTGCTGTTTGTGATATTTATAAATGACTCAGATGAAAATGTAGATGGGTGGGTTAGTAAGTTTGCAAATGACACAAAGATAGGTGGAGTTGTGGATAGTGCAGAAGATTGTCAAAGGATACAGTGGGGTATAGATCATTTGCAGATACGGGTGGAGAAATGGTGGATGGAGTTTAATCCGGGCAAGTGTGAGGTGCTGCACTTTGGGGGATCAAATGTTAAGGATAAGGATACAGTTAATGGCAGGACCCTGAATAGCATTGATGTACAGAGGGATCTTGGGGTTCAAGTCCATAGCTCCCTGAAAGTGGCCAGACAAGTAGACAGGATGATAAAGAAGGTGTATGCATGCATGCCTTTATTGGTCAGGACATTGAGTACAAAAGTCAGGATGTCATGTTGTAGCTTTATAAAACTTTGGTTAGGCCGCACTTAGTGTATTGCGTTCAATTCTGGTCGCCACATTACAGGAAGAATGTGGAGAGGGTGCAGAAGAGGTTTACCAGGATGCTGCCTGGATTAGAGGGGATGAGTTATAAGGAGAGACTGAACAAACTCAGGTTGTTTTCTCTGGAGCGGCAGAGGCTGACGGGAGACCTGATAGAAGTCTATAAAATTATGAGAGGCATAAATAGGCTTGACAGTCAGAATCTTTTTCCCCAGAGTTGAAATGTCTAATACTAGGGGCGTGCACTTAAGGTGCGAGGGGAAAAGTTCAAAGGAGATGTGATGGGCAAGTATTTTACACAGTGAGTGGAGGTGTCTGGAATGTGGCTGCCAGGGGTAATAGTGGAGGCAGATATGATAGGGGCATTTAAGCAGCTTTTAGATAAGCACATAAATGTGCAAGGAATAGAGGGATATGGACCAAGGACAGGCAGAAGGGATTAGTTTAAATCAGCGTCATGTTTGGCACAACATCGTGGGCTGAAGGGCCTGTTCTTGTGCAGTACTGTTCTATGTTTTATGTTCCAAGACAGAGTGAGGCAATGTGCACACATCATCATCTAAGGCAAGGTACCACTGCTCTCAACCTACCTGTCCTCCTTAGGCAATTGAAGTGTTTTCCTCATTCAATTCAAATCTCTGCTTTTGACCTCCTCCAACTATATCTTCCTCATGTCAGCAGCAGTCTTCTTCCTCCTGCTACCAACAGCATCTCCCTCCAGCTCCTTAAAACATCCAGCCGTGTATCCAGGTGGGTGCCACTGACGTGGGGAGCAGCCTTTGGCTGTCTTGATTCCATTGGAATAGTGCCTTGTCTCTCCATGGCAACGGCAACTGTTTCAACTTGCATGTTTGGAGTGACTCTAAATACTGCAGTTCAGTTTGCTTCACGTGCGCTGTCATCACATCCACTGAGACTAATTGGATGAGAAATCTGAAGTGAAATGTTAATGACATTGCTGAGTTTTTAAAAAAGCTACTGACTGACTTGCTGCTTATAATTACACATTTCCCACCTGCTATTGGGCCCCCCTGCCACCAGTGCATCTGTGAATTAAAATGCAACTCTCTGCTCGGCAACATTCCCAATTTCCCTTCTCCTTATCGGGTATCTATCTAAAGGAACACTCTGAAAGATGTTGTCGACACTGTACAGCTGGAGATGGGTTTAAGCAATACAGGAATGGGCCCTAGCGCCATCCAGTTGGCCAACAGGTGGCCCAGTTCAAATCAACAAAACTCAATCCCTCAAATGAATCTCAAATCAATCTCTGTTCCTCCAACTCATGCACATCCCACACTTTCCTTGCCACACTACTGGCAATCATGGGTTCAGTCGCCTAGGCCCAAATTCTGTAATTCCCTCCCGACTCACCTCAGCCCCTCCCCCTCTCTTTTCTTTCAAACATTCCTCAAAAGTCTGATGGCAGCAGAGAAGAAGCTGTTCTTGAGTCAGTTGGTACATGATCTCAGACTTTTGCATCTTTTTCCCAATGGAAGAAGGAGGAAGAGACTCTGTCTGGGGTGCATGGGGTTCTTGATTATGCTGGCTGCTTTTCCGAGGCAGCGGGAAGTATAGACAGAGCCAATGGATGGGAGGCTGGTTTTGCGTGATGGACTGGACTATCTTCACAACTCTTTGTAGTTTCTATTATCAACATGTGGCATTTCTTTATTGGATCATCTCCTTAAAGTAAAATTCACCTCTTTGAAATGACTGCCTGTTAATTACTATCTGAATTATGTTAATTTTAGTTGGTTTGTTACAGTAAATATTTTAAAAGGTGAAATATCATCCATCAGTTTTCTTTCCACTGGCGTTATGGAGAATCCTCTCTTTTGAAAAGTTACTGAAAGCTATGTGGATTGTAACAGAGTAAACAAGGCATTGATATTGATTCCAAGTGCTGCTTAAAGAGATACGCACCATCTCATGTACCTTGTTACTGGAGCTATGAAGAGTATCTGAAACAACTCAGGAGACTTCCTGGGACACTTTGTTAAGACCACACCAGCGCTTTGACAATATTGGTTCTGGAAATTGTCTGACTTCACATAAAAAGTGTAAGCATACCTTATTGGACACACCAAGAGAAAGGGAATGCCTGATCCCTTGTGTGTCCTCCTTGGTCTGCAGGAGGAATGAGGGGAAGGCATGAGGCCAGGCAATGTAGCAACAGTTGTTGCATAAGAGGAGGAAGGAGGGTAAGGAAGGTTAAGGAGAGTAAGGAGA
The DNA here is from genome assembly GCF_964213995.1 of Mustelus asterias. Classification (NCBI taxonomy): domain Eukaryota; kingdom Metazoa; phylum Chordata; class Chondrichthyes; order Carcharhiniformes; family Triakidae; genus Mustelus; species Mustelus asterias. The sequence continues at coordinate 100,998,605 of NC_135807.1, read as the reverse complement.
GCAAGATGGTGTCTTCTCCCCCTACAGATAGGATGGGGGGGATTCTCCTGCCCCCAGCCACCTGTTTCTCGGCAGCGGGAGATAACGTGCTGTTCACTGGCAGCTGGATTCTCTGGTCCTGCCTCTGTCAATGGGATTTCCCATTGATGTCGCCCCACACCAAAGTGAAGCCCGCAGGAAGCGGTGTGCTGCCACTGGGACCGGAGAATCCCACTGGTGTGAACAGCCAGAGAATTCCCCCCTACATCTCTCCTCCTCTGGATCTCCTCCACCAGCACCTCTAGTGCCACTTCCAAGAACTTGTGTGCCCATTCACTTGGCTCCTGACCCAGCCTGAAACATGCTGCTGTATGCCAGCCAGATCACTCCAAACTGGAAATCCATGAGGTTCTCTGGGCCATCAGCGGCAGCAGAATTATATTCAACCACAATCTGTAATCTCATAACCTGACACACTTCCCACTCTACCATTACCACCAGGCCAGGGGTTCAACCCTGGTTCAATGAAGAGTGCAGGAGGGCATGCCAGGAGTGAAGAGGGAAATTATTAACCAGCTAATAAGGTTTTAGACAGAATACATAAGGCACTGACAGCACTACCAGCAAAGAGTTAAATGGTCTTGAAACAAAGATAATAAGCTGATGAAACAAATCGTTTACACAATTCTCTTATTGCATCCAGACATGTGTGGATGCAATAAGAGAATTAAATAAGTAATTATGATTTTAAAACATATATGCTGATATTTTAAATATATTTTAAGTATTAAATTAATTGTTATCCGTTTCAGCCAAAAGCTAGTTACTGCAAGGTATGATGATAAAGGCAAAGGGTTCAGGGCCAAAGGCTGGGAGCCCCAGTAATTAGCAGAATTCATATCAGGAAGTCTCTGGAGAGGGAAAACATTTTGCAACTTTATGAATAGGGACATTCATTGTCCAGACATAGAATAGATATGTACCCCGACGCAGGGTCACATGTCTATCCAGTTTTGGCAATGAGCCAGTGTGAATGTTCACTTTGACCTCTATGATGAGCATCATTGGTTACAAAGCAACAGCGAAGTGAGTTTAGCCAAGATGAGAGTCAGAGTCTGGATTAAATGGACGAATAAGATATCATTATGCCAGATGGTAAAATGCGATTGGCTGAGTTACTTGTCAGGAATTATTATTCATGTATGTTTACTAAATGTAATTGATTTTAAACTAATATGAGGTGGGAATGATCAATAAGAAAATCTATAATTGATCTGTTTTTGATTGTACGCATTAGATTCATCGGAGAGGTTCTGTCACTCTATTCCAGAGATACTCAACCTTTTTGGTGATCTCCGAGCAGCTGCTTGTTGTGTTTTTGTTTTTTAAAATAAATGTAATGTCTTTATACAGAGATATCAGCCTCGTGAGTTTTGTGTTGTCTTCAGTTAAAGACAGTACCAGCCATCTCAATTCAGCCCACAACAAGGAGCAACACCAGACATACCTAAAAATGAGGTGTCATCTAGTGAAGATACAACACAAGACTATTTGTGTGCCAAACAATAGAAGCAGATCTGAGCTCTGCATTCCTGCCACATCCAGTCGTGAATGGTGGTGGACAATTAAAATGGAGACTCCACAAATATTGCCAACTGTAATAATGGAGGAGCACAGCAAGAGTTTTAACAACACCAGGTTAAAGTCCAACAGGTTTATTTGGTAGCAAATAAACCTGTTGGACTTTAACCTGGTGTTGTTAAAACTCTTACTGTGTTTACCCCAGTCCAACGCCGGCATCTCCACATAATGGAGGAGCACAGTGCTTTAGTGCAAAAGACAATGCTAAAGCATTTGTAACCAGAAGTGCCGTATGGATGATCCATCTCGGCCTTCGGGTCTCTATCATCACAGATGCCAGTCTTTAGCCAATTCAATTCACTCCACATGATACCAAGGAATGGCTGAAGGCACCTGACACTGCAAAGGCTATAGGCACTGACAATATTCTGGCAATAGTACTGAGGACTTGTGTTCACAAGCTAACCAGGCACGCTGTTCCAGTACAGCTACAACACTGGCATCGACCTGTCCACAAGAAACAGGACAAATCCAACCCAGCCAATTCCCTCCCAACAAAGAACAAAAAACAGTACAGCACAGGAACAGGCCCTACGGCCCACCAAGCCTATGCCGATCATGTTGTCCTATCTAGACCAACCGCCTGCATCCCTCTATTCCCCGCTTGGTCATGTGTCCATCCAGATAACTCTTAACTGTCTCTAACGTGTCCGCCTCAACCACTTTACTTGGCAGTGCATTTCAGGCCCCCACCACCCTCTGTGTAAAAAACTTCCCTGACACATCTCTGCTGAACCTTTCCCCCTTACCTTAAACTTGTGCTCCCTTGTAATTGTCATTTCTGCCCTGTGTAAAAGCTTCCAATTCTTCATCTTATCTATGCCGCTCATAATTTTATAAACTTCCATCAGCCTCCATCTTTCCAGGGAGAACAATCCCAGTTTATTCAATCTCTCCTCATATCTAATACCCTCCTTACCAGGCAACATTCTGGTAAACCTTTTCTGTACTCTCTCCAAAGCCTCCATGTCCTTCTGGTAGTGTGGCGACCAGAATCGGGCATAAGATTCCAAATGTGGCCTAACCAATGTTTTATACAACTGTAACATAATTTGTTAATTTTTATACTCAATGCCCCGGCAGATGAAGGTAAGTATGCCATATGCTTTCTTCACCACCTTTTCCACCTGTGCTGCCACTTTTAAGGATCTGTGGACCAATACTCCCAGATCTTTCTGTGTGTCTATGCTCCTGATGGTTCTGCCATTTATTTTATAGCTCCCACCTGAATTAGATTTACCAAAATGCATCACCTCGCATTTGTCCAGATTAAATTCCATCTGCCATTTCTTCGCCCAATTTTCCAGCCTATCTATATCCTGCTGTATTCCCTGACAATCTTCATCACTATCCGCAACTCCAGCATTCTTAGTATCATCTACAAACTTGCTAATCAGGCCAGCTACGTTTTCTTCCAAGTCATTTACATGTATTACAAACAGCAGAGGTCCCAGCACTGATCCCTGCAGAACACCACTAATTACAGACCTCCATTCAGAAAAACACCCTTCCACTGCTACCCTCTGTCTTCTATGGCAAACACAGTAAGAGTTTTAATAACACCAGGTTAAAGTCCAACAGGTTTATTTGGTAGCAAATACCATTAGCTTTCGGAGCGCTGCTCCTTCGTCAGATGGAGTGGAAATCTGCTCTCAAACAGGGCACAGAGACACAAAATCACAGGGACACAAAATTTGGGTCTCTGTGCCCTGTTTGAGAGCAGATTTCCACTCCATCTGACGAAGGAGCAGCGCTCCGAAAGCTAATGGTATTTGTTACCAAATAAACCTGTTGGACTTTAACCTGGTGTTGTTAAAACTCTTTACCCCAGTCCAACGCCGGCATCTCCACATCATGACTTCTATGGCAAAGCCAGTTTTGAATCCATCTAGCTAGTTCATTCCTGATCCTGTGTGATTTAATCTTTTGCACCAGCCTGCCATGAGGGACCTTGTCAAATGCTTTACTAAAGTCTATGTAGACAACATCCATGGCCCTTCTCTCGTCAATTATTTTTGTCATCTCCTCAAAAAATTCAATCAAATTAGCGAGACATGACCTCCCTCATACAAAACCATGCTGTCTGTCGCTAACAAGACCATTCAGTTCCAAATGTGTTTTGATCCTATCCCTAAGAATCTTCTCCAACAATTTCACTATCAGTGACATCAAGCTCACTGGCCTATAATTACCTGGGTTATCCTTGCTACCCTTCTTAAATAATGGGACAACATTGGCTATCATCCAATCCTCTGGGACTTCCCCTGTGGCCAATGAGGAAACAAAGATTTCTGTTAGAGGCCCAACAATTTCCTCTCTTATTCAGCTCTTAACCATCAGCAGTTAATGGCAGGTGTTATCACCTGTGCTATCAGGCAGCATTTACACAGACGTGCTTGCCTTCATCGGCCAGGGCATTGAGTATAAAAAGTTGACAAATTATGTTACAGTTATGTAAAATGTTGGTTAGGCCACATTTGGAATGCTATGTCCAATTCTGGTCACCACACTACCAGAAGAAGGTGGAGGCTTAGGGGGGAGGCTCATGGACACTTAGTTTGGGTTCTGTCAGGACCACTCAGTTCCTGACCTCTTTACTGCCTTGGTCCAAACTTGGATAAAGTAACTGAGCTCAAGAGATGGTGTGAGAGTAACTGTCCTTGACATCAAGGCAGCTTTTGACCGAATGTGGTATCAAAGCAGTGTGTACTATCTACAAGATGCACTGCACCAATTCATCAAGGCTTCTGCAACAGCACCTTCAAAACACAAAGCCTTCACCATCTATAAGGATAAGGGCAGTAGAGGCATGAGGACTATACCATCTTCAAGTTCCACTCCAAGTCACCCAGCATCCTAACTTGGAACACCTTCACTGGTAACTTGGAATTCCTTCACTGTCGCTCGGTCAACATCCTGAACTCCATTCTTAACAGTACTGTGGGTGTTCCTACATCACAAGGACTATCAGTGGTTTCAAGAAGATAGCTCACCACCACATTCAAAAGGGCAATTAGGGATGGGCAATAAATGTTGACCCAGCAACAGTGAAGGAGTTCCAAGTTACCAGTGAAGGTGTTCCAAGTTAGGATGCTGGGTGACTTGGAGTGGAACTTGAAGATGGTACAGTTCTCATGCCTCTACTGTCCTTATCCTTATAGGTGGTGAAGGCTTTGTGTTTTGAAGGTGCCCCGTGAACAAATATAAAAAAATGTCAGTGATAGTGAGTGTGAGGACCCCACCTATTGCTCCACTAAAATTATATCTAGTTGCTACTTGAGTGCTATATCTACAGATGTAGAACACCTCCAGGTAACTTCAAATTATGGTAATCAGAAATTAAGGCCAAAACTGTCTGTCAAATACAGACACCAATGAGGCCTGCCCTTTCTTTGCAATATCCATTGAATGCCTGTTGGTCAAAGTCATCCCCAATGATTTTAATAAGGTCCTACATGTTCCCAGTGGGGAGCTCTGGCCACCCACTTTCAAACACTGAGTCAGGCCTTGAATGGTTAATGAGGGAAATGTTATCTTTTAATTGTCTGCCTACTTTTAGCATGAATGGAATAACAGTCAACACTCTGCTCCCAATGGATGCAGCCACCAAAATTAGAATCAGTCACCAGTTTCACCTGCATACTCCTCATTTGTTGATGCTTTTCAGTCCTCATTAGGTTACTCAACAAATCTCAACATATCCTGTACAGAAACGTATATTTTGTGATGGTTAAAATGTACTTTATTTCACTGCTTTCACTCAGTATATATATTGGTTACATTTTGTTATTGAATATTTCAACTTTCAGCATCATAAAACAAATGAAAGAAATGATATAGTCATCCCAGAAAATGAAGGATCAGATTAGTTGCTTGCAAAACGTCATATTCTGATATGTTCATTAAATAGTCCCACAGTGTTTGCACATTATGCAAATATGTGATGTCCCCATTGTTCCAATGTTCATTTGCATTTTACACGATAGGGCAGCCAATTAAAGATTGCCAATCATCTCAGATTGCAGCATGTTCCCTCATAAACTGATCTTATTATTCTGTTTGTCTAACTCAGTAGAGAATGCAGCACAATGTAAAATCTGGGTGAATGCTAATACTGAGATCTCCTGTGTGTGACTCCTAGTCAGGCTCTTTTTTTCTATTTATAAGGCTGTGGGTCACACTAACAAGGCTGCACATCCCTAGTTGTCCTTCTGAAGTTGGCTGTATTACAATTGAATGCCCTGTTCTTGGGCTTTGCCTTTGGGCCCCATTTTTGACACACAATGGAATGTATGCTTGCTCTAGGCCCCTGCCGCTTTCTGCAAGCTTTGATTTTTGTTCCTGTCTTCACAAGAAGGATTTGGCTGGGCTTGGTTCCTGCCTGTGCTTTCAAACAAACAAATGATGTGATAAAGATTCATTAAAACCACAGACTAAGATCTAGGGTTCCAAACCTTCCCAGAATGACGAAGATTTTACAGAGTCACGGATTCTTCCCCAAAGCATTTCTTCCAACAGGTTAGGGGTTAGCATTTCAAATTTCCATCTGCCATGTTCCCCCATTCACCAATTGCTCTTAGAGAAGTGTTCAGCGCAGAGGTGACACTCGAGCACCATAGCGGTGAGCCATGATCAAAAATATGGAACGTAGTCAATAGGAGCTGGAGAGTGAGAAAAAGGGCTTCTCTCAAATCAAAGGGGGGGGGGGGGGGGGGGGGGAGGCTGGGGGGAGAGCCAGGGCCTCTGACTTCAGAGGAGTCACTGAAATTAGAGAAGATGGAGTGTTCAAGGATACGACCAATTCACATGCCATCTACACATTCAACATGGCAGGTGGGATCCTGAGACAGGAGGCCCAATAGGGAGGCTCACAGCACTGGATGCCCTACCAGCAGGACTGGACGCTGAGACAGGTAAGAGAGCATGAGGACATCTAAAAATGGAGGTGCCCTCAGAAGTTTGATTAATATTTGAAAAAAAGACAGAAAACCCACAGTTCGCAGTGCCAACAGGATGGAGAGAAAACATCTCAAAAGAAAGGGGATGTGGCTTTTGCACTTTTCAGGCTTATTCCTGAGGTCCCCACTGACCTGCCCACCTATCATCAGGAGCCTGGCTCCTAGCTGCAACCAACTTCCTGACTTATTAGTTAGCTGCACTAACATCAGCAAAATCATGGTTACATGGGCATCATGTACAGCATAAAGTCTCACTCCATTTTTGATTCTTCTAATAGTGCAGCATACAATTGCAATGATCAAAGGAGGACATCCATGGGCATTGAATTAGTGCAAAGGACATTGTCAGTGATGGTGTATTGGGCTATTGCATAACGTACACAATGAACAGACAGGTGCTTCCCTTAATGGGGAATATCTTCCCAGTCATTATCAGTATTCAGCTTTGTCCTCATAATAGGCGGGTCTCATTTTCCAGCTAGCCAATGATTAGGCTCCTCTGGAGATTAAAATGGTGTTACACGCAGCAGATCATGATGATCTTGCAGATTCCGAGTGGTCTTTAATGAATGTACTCTACAATCTGCCCAGCGATCTGAAAACACTGCTTCAAGGTGCCCATATCAAATTCATTGATGATCCTGGTGGCTGCACCAACCTCATCTTGTCAGGTTGTCAAAATACCTTTCCTGCCAGAGCTGAGGAGAGGACTTTGTACTGGCAAACCATAGCATTTTATCTGCACACGGTGGCACTGGGGTGGCACGGTGGCACAGTGGTTAGCTCTGCTGCCTCAGTGTCAGGGACCCGGGTTCAATTCCCGGCTTGGGGGCCTTCTGTGCAGAGTTTGCACATTCTCCCCGTGGCTGCGTGGGTTTTCTCCAGGTGCTCCGGTTTCCTCCCACAATCTGAAAGACGTGCTGGTTAGGTGCATTGGCCATGCTAAACTCTCCCTCAGTGTACCCGAACAGGCACCGGAGTGTGGAGACTGGGGATTTTCACAGCAACTTCATTGCAGTGTTAATGTGAGCCTACTTGCGACTAATAAATAAACTACTTTATTTTACATTTTTTAGCTTCTGTATACTTCATTCCTGCCGGCCTTCATTATAACTTTTGAAAAACAGGTGACAACACAACAGGAGGGTGAGGGTGAAAGGGGCGTGGGGTAATGTTGGTGGGGGAGCTTTGGTGAAGCTTCTGCCCTTTTAATTGGGGAAACAGAAACTATATGGTTGTGGATTCCTCAGTAACTCAGTCCAGAAAGCTATTCAATAAGCCCACCAACAAAAGTGAATCTATCTAAAGATCAGACTGTGAGCAAAAGACAAATTGATTTTTTTCTTCCAAATGTTCTGTTACAAATTGAACAAATTACTGCCAAATGTTCCTCTTGGTGTGCAGTACTGGCTTCCATTTCTCAAATCGTTAGACCTTTAACCTACCAAAATACTGCAATACCAATTAGTGAATTTTTCACATTCTGATTGCCCTTTTATTTTAAATGACACCCCATTTGTGCAGACACTTGGGATGATATTTTCCAGGGCAGAGGTTCAGCCTGAATCACCATTTTGCCTCCAGGCTCAGTCAATAAGAAACAAGACTTTCCTTCCTGCAGAGAACACCAGTCACACATTTTGAGAACACCAGTCACACATTTTCTGTTTCTTGTACTTTAACAAATGCCATTGGTTATTTAATGATGTATTTGTTCAATGCCTATAGGGCTGCAGTTCAAACAGTCATGTTTATCCTTGCTTTCTGCTTCTGATTGCTGTATGAATCAGCGAGCGGGGTAATTCCACCCCCTGAAGATTGGCTCTGCATCTTGCCTTTTCCTGATGTACCTACTGAGGAAAGATGCTTCTCATGATGAGCATTGACTCAGGGAATCATCCCCTTGAATGTAAAATTGTGATATTTTCAATCAAAAGAACAGCACATGGGGATGAAACTCTAAGATCGGGGGGTGGGGGGGGGGGGGGGGGGGTGGATTCTCCCAAAAAATTGAAGCCAGTGTCCCAAAGTGTCAAATTTGTGTAAAAACTGGAGTAAATCCCATTTTTTTTTCAGCGGGAGTTTCAAAATGAATCGCCCACATTCTGTGCACTGCAGCGTGCGTCAGCTTGAATCATGCTGAAATTCAGTGGGCTGGGCCTATTCCCGCTAGAGAGGCCAGCAGCATAGCGCTGAGTGCGCCACCGCACATGCGCCAATCTGTCAGTGCCGAGACGGCACTTGCGCAGCGGCCCCACACAGCTGGCCTCCCGATTGCTGGCCAGCTCAGTCTCTGGCAGCCCTGCAACCCCCGCATCGTTGGCCCTCCGGTCGCCCCAATCCCCGATTGCTAGCCCCCCCAGTCCCCGGACCTGTCCAGGCCAGCCTCGACCCCCCCCCACTGCTTCCGCCCTCGGCCTGCCTCGATGTGTCCCCTCCCCCTCAGCCCTGATCACCCAACCCTCCCAATCTTCACAATTTGATAAAAGGGAACGTTTAATGTTGGAAAAGAAATATTGAACTGCAATATACTACTGTTAAATTTGCTTGCATAGATGTAATAAGATATGTACTCTGTAGAGTACTAATAGTGTGAAAAAAACTAAAGGCTTGAGAAAAATGAAGCCATCTTTTCATATTGATGATTCATTTCTTTTAAGGAGGAGGTGTGATGACATACGTGCAATTAATATAAATATACATATTGTTTTTTCTTGTTTAAGGGGAATGTTTAAAATTTCAGATTTTTTTTCTGCAGGCAACCAGTGTGTTTGGAAAACATTCAGCTCCAGGGTATGAAAGCAAATTAGTTACTAACTTCAGCTGGGATTTTTTTACTTTGATAGTTTGCATAGATCAGATAAACTTTTGCTTATATCAAAAAATTCCTTAGCGGGTAGACTGACACAGTCATATGATAATGATCAGAATTGGGTCTGTGCAAAGAGAAAGGGGTTTTCATTTGCATTTTTGGAATGCAGCTCTGCAGAAGACAGAGACACATCCTGGTTCCTGAGAACTCACTCTCTCCCCATAAAATCTCTCTGAAAGTTTCTAGACTGTTATCACAATTTATAGCAAACATATTTATGGTTGCTAAATGTACTTAATATGGCATGTACGTAAGAGAAACATTGCTTATTTGGAACTGAAGCAGTGATAAGATAAAAAAAGGTGCTTCCTTTCAATTTTAAATATTGTTCAACTGTTAATAGTTTAGGTGCTGCATTTAGAAACATAGAAACATAAAAACTACAGCACAAAACAGGCCCTTCGGCTCCACAAGTTGTGCTGAACATATCCCTACCTTTTAGGCCTACCGATAACCCTCCATCCTATTAAGTCCCATGTACTCATCCAGGAGTCTCTTAAAAGACCCTATTGAGTTTGCCTCCACCACCACTGACGGCAGCCGATTCCACTTGCCCACCACCCTCTGTGTGAAAAACTTCCCCCTAACATTTCCCCTGTACCTACCCCTCCAGCACCTTAAACCTGTGTCCTCTTGTAGCAGCCATTTCCACCCTGGGAAAAAGCCTCTGAGAGTCCACCCGATCTATGCCTCTCAACATCTTATATACCTCTATTAGGTCTCCTCTCATCCTACGTCTCTCCAAGGAGAAAAGACCGAGCTCCCTCAGCCTATCCTCATAAGGCATGCCACTCAATCCAGGCAACATCCTTGTAAATCGCCTCTGCACCCTTTCAATCTTTTCCACATCCTTCTTGTCATTTGTTAGAGATATATTTAAACTGTGTTATTCAACAAAGTTTGTTTTACCATAAAAAATCCTGAATTTGTCAGCGGAATCAATCCTGGAGCAAAGTATCCTTTCCTTACATTTATGCCAAAATAGAAAAATTTGTTGCAATCTAATCTGGCTTCCTAGCCTAATTTCAAATTCTGGTCCAGCATCCTAATGTTGGGTAGTCCAGAACCAGGGGACAGAGTCTCAGGATATGGGCTAGACCACTTCGGACTGAGATGAGGAAAGATTTCTTCACTCAAAGGGTAGTGAACCCTGTGGAATTCTCTACCACAGAAGGCTGTGGAAGGGAAGTCACTGAATATATTCAAGAAAGAGATAATTAACTTTTTTAAAATTTTAATGGCATCAAGGGGTATAGGAAGAATGTAGGAATATGGCATTGAGTTCGATGATCGGCCATGATCATGTTGAACAATGGAGCAAGCTCAAAGGGCTGAATGGCCTACTCCGGCTCTTAGTTTCTATGTTTCTATATCCATAACAATTTCTGGAAGTCTATTCCAGCTTGGTCACACTCAGTGAAAATAAACATTTGCTGGAATCTATTCTCTCTGCTTTTGTATTTCGTACCGATGTTTCAAGTGTTGACCCCTCCATCCAACTCAAACAACCCATCAGCTTGCACACAACCTATTCCCTTCACTATTTTATGGACTCAATCATGCCCTCTCAAATTCTACGATTTTCTAATGAATGGAGCCCTGAGTCTGCACAATAACTAAGAACTGCGAAACTTGGTACTATTCTGATGAGCATCTTTTGGTCTTTAGCAGCGTCTTGATAGACCCTGTTAGGTGGGAATACCAAAACTAGACACAGTTTTCTAAATACAGATAAACCAAGGCCTTGCATTGAGTAAATGTTGTATTTTTCATTTTGTATTTAACTGTACTAATATCCTACTTGTTCTGATTCAGAGGTGAAAATGCTATTAACTGAGCCAAGCTGACATATGACATATAAGGAGAACTTGTACGCAATCACCAGGTTCTAATTAGTGCTAGTTAATAAGTAAAATTGTTGAATTAAGGGTAAGCAGTATTAATAAACCATTGCAATGCACAGACAATGAAGCCTTTTTAATTTTAAAGTTTATTTATTAATCGCAAATAGGCTCAAATGAATAGTGCAATGAAGTTATTGTGAAAATCCCCTAGTCCCCACACTCGGCGCCTGTTCGAGTACACTGAGGGAGAATTTAGAATGGCCAATGCACCTAACCAGCACGTTTTTGGACTGTGGGAGGAAACCGGAGCACTCAGAGGAAACCCTCGCAGACACAGGGAGAACATGCAGACTCCACACAGACAGTGACCCAAGCCGGGAATGGAACCCGGGTCCCTGGCGCTGTGAGGCAACAGTGCTAACCACTGTGTTGAAATTGATTCAATAACATGTTGAGGCAGGGCTGGGATCGGGTCATATCCAACTTTTTAAAGGGCTCCCAAGTTGATGAAAATGCATTAGAGCCACAGAGAGCATACAGAGTGGATTCAGCAGGATAATGCCAGGAATTTTACTTCATTCTTTCACGGGATGTGGCTGTCACTGGTTAGGGCAGCATTTATTCCCCATCCCTAATTGTCCTAGGGAAGGTGATGGTGAGCCACAGCAGGTACACCCACAGTGCTGTCTTGAAGTGTTTTGATACAACTTGAGTGGCTTGCTAGGGTGTTTCAGAGGGTTCTTACGAGTCAATCACATTGCTGCGGGCTAGAGTTATATGTAGGTCAAACCAGGTAAGGGCAGCAGATTTCCTTTCCTAAATGGCAGTCAACGATTATTTCACTGAGCAAGCTTTCAATTCCAGATTTATTAATTGAATTGAAATTCCACTAGCTGCCATGCTGGGATTTGAACCCACATTCTCTGAGCATTAACCTGGGCCTCTGGATTCTAGTCTAGTGACATTACCATTATGCCACCGCCTCCCTAAATAACTGAGAAACTACAGGTAAAAGGATAAACTTAAGATACTGATATTATTTCCATTGGGACAAGAAGGACAAGAGGAGATTTAATCGGGGTTTTTCCAAATTAAAAAGAGTTACTGTGAGATGAATAAGGGAACAAACATTTCATCTGGTTGGAGAGTCAGTCGCAGTGGATCACCAGGGGCCATTGCATCTTTTCAGGAAGAATTAGATAGCTATCTGAAGCCCAGGAAGATGCAGAGCTATGAAAATACAGCAGGATTTAAGATTGGATTGTTGTAGCAAAGAGCCAAAATAAACATGAGCAAAGTGGCTTCGTTTTGTGTTGTAAACATCCATCTTTCATTTCATATTAAATTTGGGGACACTAATAAAGTATTTGTGAGTGTTTTACAATGCGGGACTACTCAAGGGACATTGAGCCTTGCATATTCATCCCTATGGTTATCAGAATTCACAGGCCCCATATTTGTCTTTACAACTTGTGCAGCAGATGGATTCATTCCATTGCAGTCATTGGAACAGATTTGCTTCTTGCAGGTTATCAGGATTTGTGCCTCTGAAACCGAAATGAAGTCCCACCTTCACCTCTGGAGACTGCAGACAATCCTGATAAGGGAATAAAGCTCTGCCCGAGGGACTGCTGCGGATGCTGGTGTTATACACTTTGTTGTTGAGCTATACCAACAAGGGATCAATTAAAAGCAGCACAGGCTCTGAAATACCAGCGAGTGACAAAGTGAAGCTGGTATTGTCCACCTCAAAGTGATTGTTTGTACTGATGATAAAGGATTCATGTTAGTTTCACAATAGTATTGTTGAATAATAATAATAGTATTCATCTATGAGGGACCACCGACTGACCAGCTGATTGACTAATGACTGGGGAATTTGGAATTTTTAAAATATTATTTCTCCCTTAGCCTTTTGCTTACCTTTTTCCACCTCTATCTTGCACCCTATCTCATGGAGCCTCTCTGTCTTCCTCCCCCTTTCTTACTCTTTCTCTCTCCTCCTCTCTATTCTAGGCTTCCAGGACAAAAGCATCCTTCTCAGTCCAAGGGACCGCCACCATACAACAATAATATTCTGAAACCCACAGTAGTCTCAATACAACAGGGTGCGGTACACTGAACCAGTATGGAGCTCGCAGGTGGTTGCTTTTGATCAGGGTTTACAAATTAATCCCTTACAGAAGATTCCTTCCATTCACCTGCTCAGAGAAATTATCTTTTACGTACTTGCATGGGTTGGCCGGTATGTTTGACAATTACTGCGTTTTGTAATTCATTGATTGTGAAGTTTTGAAGATGAGATTAGAAATATAAACTGGAACCTGTGAGTAGCAACTCTGAACCCAAAGCTAAAGTAGACTAAGGCCTAGGAATTCATTGACTTCTTGGCTGTGCCTCAGCCACTAAACAAGCACCTCCAATACAATGGGCAGGATGCATACATTCTTTCTGGGAAGAAAGTGTGACCCCAGCTATATTGGTATGAACAAGATAATAAGGATCAGAGACCCACCTCTATAACAAGTTTAGCAGTTTGCCTATCAGAGCCAGCTGCATTCAAGAAAATAAGATCGACATGCGGCAAAACCAATGGTCCTTAAAGGTATTGCGGCAGGCTGCCACCAAAAGGGTACCTTTTATATATATTCTCAACTGTATAGGATCCAAGAGGTAGAGTAAAGTTTTCCAAGATCCACTGAAGTACACAGCCCATTCCTTTTAGAGCTCCCCCTCTTTATAGCTTCCTTCCAATTGTTTCCCACCCTCAATCTGATCCTTCCCAATCTGTCCCCTCCAGTTCTTTCCCCTCTTGACCACCCCATTACCAATCTCTCCTGTCCCCACTCCACTCCCAATTAGTCCTCCCCCCACCCACCCACCTTCTGTGACAGCCGTGAGTCAGTTGATGGCACTCTCACTCACCTCTGAGTCAGCAAGTTCCAGGTTAGAGTCCCATTCAATGAGAACAAAAATAAGACTCACACTGCAGAACAGTGCCTAGGCAGTGCTGTACTATCAGAGGTGCTGTCTTTTGGTTGAGATGTTACACTGACGACCTATCTGCCCTCTCAAGTGGACAGAACAGATTCCATGACATTTGAAGAACAGCAGGGGAGTTTTTCCTGGTGTGCTGGTCAATATTTATCCCTTAGCCAACATCACGAAAATAGATTATCTACTCATGATCACACTTGTGGGAACTTGCTGTGTGTAAATTGGCTGCGGCGTTTCCTATATTCCACAGTGACTATACTTGAAAAAATTCATTCGCTGCAATGCCATTTCAGATATTTGGTGGTTGTGAAGGGTGCTATATAAATGCAAGTCTTTCTTTTTTTCCCCTTCTGATTGTCTTTCCTTCCCAGTTACCTGAGGCTCACTGCCAGTGACACAGTAGTCTAAAATTTCAAACCTCTGTGCTGGCGAGCTGTTTGCTCATATCCAGCAGATATTTGCAGCTTTGCCAAGCAGCACAGAGGTATCTCTAGGGCTAAACATGGTAGCATAGCAACCACACAAGTCTAGCTACATCACTAAGGAGTGTTGCACCATCTCCATGGAAATGCACCTCCACATTCCATTTTCTTTGCCAGAAATCACAAGCACTGAAATTTCTCAGCAGAAATATAAGATATTGGAACAGCCATTGATATTAATACTGGATTTTAACTCCACACTGTATGATATTCAGCACATCTACACCACGCACTATTCAGGCTTTTTCTCAGATGACAGACCATTCCGTTCATAGGAACAGATTTGTAACAGCCATTCATTTCGGAGGACCTCTTCCAGTTTACAGTCTATTTGGTGCTGTGTACAAGATGAGCAGAGAATTACAAGAACATTGATGCTGGCACAATGAGCTGGCTAAGACTCTCACTAGATTTGTGTGATCACATATTGAAAACAGAACTGGAACTGTAGCAGGTTCTGGAGGTCCTGACGGGCTGCAAAATTCCCTTTGTTCCAAACAGAATGAGAGAAATGGCAGTGTTTACTGAGCTGTGATTAAAGCCAATGAGAACGATTGGGTTTAAAAGGTGCACTTCCTCAAAAGAGACTTTGGTAGCGGGAACTAAAGCTTAGCAGCCAATCGCAATACATCTGTAACAAGGGCTTTTCAATGCATTTCTAGCAGATGATGACCCATTTAGTTGGAAGTAAGGTCACAAAAGTTCATTATTCCACTCAATGTTTATCTTAAATGTCACAGTGAGAAAGGTTACCAGCATGGAACGGAATACGTGTTCACATCCAATGTGTCACTCCAGACCCTCTCCTTCTCAGGAATGACTTGAAGCCCAGCCCAGGTAGAGGTAGGTGTCACAAACTCCAGTTTGTGATACAGATAGTAAAGGTTTCTCCTGTATCAATGTGTTCACATTTCTTCATTTAAAAATAAATGTTGACTTGTCTTATGCTGTGCTGTAAAGGGCAGATTTAACGACTTGATACTCAAGGCACAGAGTTTTGGGCAGGAGCTTGAACGCCACAGCATGCTCAGATTTTAATAAGAAATGCAGCGTTACATTCAAAGAACAAATGAGTTCACTTGCACTTGCATCAGCCCCTTACAGGCCCTCAAACCAATTCAGTATCTTTGAAGTGTAATGTCGACAGCAGTCAAATTTCACAGTGCAAGTTCCAGCAGCAATGAGAAAAATGACTAGAAAATCTGTTTTTGTGGTGTTGGTATATGAATAAATATTATCCAGGACACCAGGAGAACTCCCTGCTTGTTCCATATAAAATGGCAACTGGCTTAAAGCCTCTATTTATATATCATGGTTTCAGAGATTATATGAATATGACAAATTGCAGTGTCCAAAGGTATCTTTCCAAATATCTCCTTTTAAGAAAAAAATAAAACAAAGTGCATGCATGATCATTCACAAGTTACTCCACATCCATATAGAAAATGATTACCTGTGAACAAATCTATTTGTTCTTTCAAATCTGTCCTGGAGACACATTGTGCACTATCTTTAAAATGTTCAGTTTTTTTATTGTTATGCATGCAAGTTGTTGTTCATTTGATGTCTGCTGGTTCCTGAGGTGACGTTGCTTCTCTGGGGAATGTTGTTGCCATGGCAAGTGTAGTTGCTGTGGTAATTGTTACTGCTGGTCTGTTGTACTTGTTGGGAAATAGTTGACCTCTGGGACAGGTGGTCATTCAGTTCACTGTTCCAGCTCTGCCTCAACAGCTGTCTGCTTTAGAAGGAGCAGCTTCTGCAGTTGCAGGAGATGTCTACGGTTGTGACAATAGATCTGATCATTCACTTGCATCGTGTACAGTCAGGTGACGACTTTTCTACAAAGGTCCCAAGTTGCAGAGCAGGCTGACTTTTGCTGAGTGCACTGAATGTTTGCACTCTGACCAGCTCTCCAACCCTCAGCTCTGGCAGCGATTTGGCATCATTATCAAAGTGAGATTTAACTTTCTGTCATTTCACTTTGATCTCATCATTCACTCCTGTTACTACCTACTTCTGGCTTCAGTAGTTTTTTGAGCTACTGGAAGAATAGGCTAGGTGTGGTGTGACATTATTCACGAGACTGAACTACTTTCCATGTCTTCAATAGATGTCATTCTCCACTTAGGAGTGCTTTGTGCACATCTGTGCTGGATCTAATGGATTTTTGATAATCCCTTTGGCAATGTTCACCCTTGCCTCACCCTTTCTATTTGATTGGGGATAGCATGGAGATGTGTGTAGTGCTGATTTTTTTAAACATTCATGAATTCTTTACTTGTGAATTGAGGGCCATTGTCACTCATTATAATGTCAGGAATGTCATGATGACTAAAATGTGCTTTCAATCAAGCTATGATCTCACTGGCAGTTGTTGACGTCAACTTTTCTAACTCCCAGTGACTAGTAGTTGACTGTGACAAAATAATCAGTTCCAGTGTAAGTGAAGAAGTCTATTCCAAGCTGCATGAGTTATGGATGGCTCTTTACCTTGCTTAACTTGATGTTCATTACAAGCACTGCACTAGCTGACAAGGTCCTTAATCTCATTGCTTATGTTTAGCCAGTCAAGCACTTCTCTTGCCTTCTTCAAACTAGACTCGATTCCTTAATGGCTTATTATGGATGCGCTTCAGTATCTCTTTGCTCATCACTTTCAGAGAATCCTACAGTGCAGAAGGGGGCCATTCAGCCCATCAAGTCTGCACCGACCACAATCGCACCCAGACCCTATCCGCACAACCCCATGCATTTACCCTAGCTGGTCCCCTGACACTAAGGGGCAATTTAGCATGGCCAGTACACCTAACCCACATACCTTTGGACTGTGGGAGGAAACCGAAGCACCCGGAGGAAACCCACACAGACACAGGGAGAACATGCAAACTCCACACGATGACCCAAGCCGGGAATCGAACCCAGGTCCCTGGTGCTGTGAGGCAGTAATGCTAACCACTGTGCCACTGTGCTGTCCCAAGGTGGGTAATGACCCTGGTCCCTTTGTACAAGATACCATCTTAGGCAATAACTTCATCTCTGTATGCCCAACACTCTCTTACAGCAATAGGTGTGTCCTTGATGGTTTCTGGCCATCTTTTCATCACTACATCCTGCAGTACAGGGAGAGGTGCATCACATTATGTAGTTTATGTGAGCAAGAGGCTTGACTGTCAAATGCAATGTCTCTGCTGGGTTAATACCTTCCAGAGCATGTTGTGCTGTTGCTTCTTGTTGAATCTTGGTGCCATCAACTTTCTTCAAAGGGTGTTCACCTCCTGGCACCTCTACTTCCCCAGCTTATACTTCACTCCCAAATGATTTTTAAAAATTATTCCCTGGTGTGTGAGCATTGCTGGCTGGCCCATCCCTAATTGCCCTTGAACTGAGTGTCTTTTAAAGCATTTCAGAGAACATTTAAGAGACAACCACATTCCTATGAGTCGGGAGTCACATGTAGGCCAGACCAGGTAAAGATGGTAGACTTTCTTCCCAGAAGGGCATTAGTGAACCAGATACAAATGAAATAACATCCTTTGCAGAAGCTTTGAAACAGCTAGAAGTGATTTGAGAAAGATGCTCTGAAGTTACTTGTAGTCAGACTCTGCCATCACTTTGTCTCTCCCCAGTAGGTATTGGTTGAATGTTCACAAGCAAAGACAAGCCAAGCACTCTTTCTTGATCTGCATATTGTCATTCAGTTTGCAGTAATGCTCTGGATACAAACACAACGTGTTGACCTTGCTGCATTAGGGTTGCTCCAAGTCCTGTTGCGATGCAGGAAGACTTTGTCAATAGCATCATAGCACTGTCATTGTCATCACTGATTGCTGGATGTGAGTGAGAGCTGCTTTTTGTTTTGTGTCCTCATATCATTGAACATCCTTTGCCATGAACCTGCGTAGAAGTTCACACTCTGTCGACAAATCGGGTAAGAACTCTGATAGTTCACAAATCTAACAAACCCTTGCACCATCTTTATATCTGTTTGTTGCTGCATCTCTGCTATGTCCTCACATTATCATGATCAGGGTGCACTCCTTTTGTTGTCAGTACACGACCTATGTACTTGACTTCAGTCGTCTTTTTTCAGCTTCAGGTTCATCCGATGAGCTCTCTCTAGCAGTCTCACTAGATTCTGATCATGGTCTTTGTTGGCTTTTCCATTGTGTCTCCACATCCATAGACGAGCAGACCATCCACGATCACTTCCACTTCTGCTAGATCATTGACTTTCTCATGCTGTCTGCCATGGTACTTTTCTGGAGCAGTAGAAATGTCAAATGGCATGTACAACTATCCGTTCCTCCCAAATGACGTCCAGAATATTGTCAGAAAACTGCTGCTTTCATTCAACTTCACTTGCCGGTTAACATCCTTAGCATCCAGGGTAGTAAATACCTTTCCTTAGCAAGTTGTGGCAGAATTTCTTCAAGAGATGGCATAAAGTAATGTGTCCTCTTCAAAGTTTTATTGATGTCCTTTGGATCGATGCACAGTCTCAGCTTTCCAGGTGTTTCACTGCCACCAGGCTGCTAATCCAGTCTGTAGGAACTGCCACTTTCTTGATTATTTCCATCATTTCATCTCCTCTAGTTTATCTTTCAGGCTGGACTGCAGCTGAAATTCTCCTCAGAAGGTGTTGAGTTAGTCTCACACTCTCATCTACTTCAAGATGATATTCACCAGGAAAACATCCAAGGTCTGTGAAAACACCTTTGTTTGTCAGGATTTGTTCAGCAGTCAATGTCTTTATGCTGTGTGAAACACAGGCATATGGAGGGTTATCAGTCTAAGGTTTTGACCTGTTTTAGCTGAGGTGAGAGAATTTGGTATAGTGTTCATTAACTGGAACTGAAGATCTTATTTCATTCCATTGGGTTGGGCTCTCAGCTTGGTTTGTCCTATTGGCCTGAGCATTATCCCATCAGATAGCCTCAACTTTATCTTCAATGGCTTCACTTTTGGATCACCATCTTGGGCAACTTCACAAGGGTTGTGAAATCATGATGTTGCAAGTAGAACCAGTGTTGATCTGACCTTTCAGATTAACTTGCTGCTCTCCTGCAGTCACCATTCTAACAGTCACAAACTACATGCTCTTCGAGGCTTGACAGTGTGTAGAGTCAGTGTCAGGATCATTGTCCGGCATCTCTCCTTTACAGGCGTACTTTTCTTCTTTCCAGCAAAACACTTATGCCAAATGATTCAACTTCTTCTCATCACATGAGACAGGCTTCCTTTTCTGTCTTGTTGTATCCTCCACAGTATTTCTCTCCGGTACTCAGGCCTTGATCTTTATGTTGCCCTTTTGTAAGTTGTTCTTCCTTCTCACCATCACTGCACCCAACACCAAACTGAAACAGAAAGTTGACACACGTCCCACCTGTCAATGCATACAGGCTTTCCCTCACTATGAACGTTATTGTTGTGCTCCTGTTGAATGCTCGACATGCCCTTGCACCCTCCCACTCACTGCCCTATCTGTTGCTTCGCTCATCACCTCACTTGCCCTCCTGTTTGCCACCTCCCTTGCCCTCCTGCTCACTGCCTCGCTTGCTCTCCTTCACACCACC
The DNA here is from genome assembly GCF_964213995.1 of Mustelus asterias. Classification (NCBI taxonomy): domain Eukaryota; kingdom Metazoa; phylum Chordata; class Chondrichthyes; order Carcharhiniformes; family Triakidae; genus Mustelus; species Mustelus asterias. Next base: position 100,978,259 of record NC_135807.1, on the reverse strand, counting down.
TCGTTTGCCCTCCTTCACACCACCTCGCTTGCCCTCCTTCACATCACCTCGCTTGCCTTCCTACACACCACCTCGCTTGCCCTCCTTCACACCACCTCGCTTGCCCTCCTTCACACCACCTCGCTTGCCCTCTTTCACACCACCTCGCTTGCCCTCCTTCACACCACCTCGCTTGCCCTCTTTCACACCACCTCGCTTGCCTTCCTACACACCACCTCGCTTGCCCTCCTTCACACCACCTCGCTTGCCCTCCTTCACACCACCTCGCTTGCCCTCTTTCACACCACCTCGCTTGCCCTCCTTCACACCACCTCGCTTGCCCTCTTTCACACCACCTCGCTTGCCTTCCTACACACCACCTCGTTTGCCCTCCTTCACATCACCTCGCTTGCCTTCCTACACACCACCTCGCTTGCCCTCCTTCACACCACCTCGCTTGCCCTCCTTCACACCACCTCGCTTGCCCTCTTTCACACCACCTCGCTTGCCTTCCTACACACCACCACGCTTGCCCTCCTGCTCGCCGCCTCGCTTGCCCTCTTTCACACCATCTCGCCTGCCCTCCTGCACACCACCTTGCTCACTTCCTGCTTCAGCCGCCACTTCACTTCCAACCCGAACAAACTCACCACTTCATTTCCAACCTTTGGCCACCTCAATGACCACTCTTCTCTTGAGCCCTCATTGCCTTGCTTGCTGCAGGTTGGAGGCAGCGAGGGATGAGGACGGTGAGTGGGAGGGAGTGAGGGAGAAGGACAGTGAGTTGGAGGGAGTGAGTGAGGTGCACGGTGAGTGGGAGGGAGTGAGGGAGAAGGACAGTGAGTGGGAGGTAGCGAGAGAGGTGGACGGTGAGTGGGAGGGAGTGAGGGAGGAGGACGGTGAGTGGGAGGGAGTGAGTGAGGAGGACAATGAGTGGGAGGGAGTGAGGGAGGAGGACAATGAGTGGGAGGGAGTGAGTGAGGAGGACGGTGAGTAGGAGGGAGTGAGGGAGGAGGATAGTGAGTGGGAGGGAGTGAGGGAGGAGGACAATGAGTGGGAGGGAGTGAGTGAGGAGGACGGTGAGTAGGAGGGAGTGAGGGAGGAGGACAGTGAGCGGGAGGGAGTGAGGGAGGAGGACGGTGAGTGGGAGGTAACGAGGGAGGAGGATGATGAGTGGGAGGGAGTGAGGGAGGAGGACAGTGAGTGGGAGGGAGTGAAGGAGGACAGTGAGTGGGAGGCAATGAGGGGTTGGGAGCAGAGTGGCCAGTGAGGCAGCGAGGTAAAAACACAATTTTATTACATGGGATCCCAGAAATGTTAACTGGGAATCTATATTCTATGAAAACCGCAATCCTTAACCATGCTATCAAGCTATTAGAGTGAGATCACACTTAATTTAAGACTCTACACATCAGAGAAACATGTGAAAAAAAACACATTTTATTGGTGTTGCACTTGTTAAAATATCTTTACAGTACTGAAAGTTACAAATGCAGCAACTAGCTGTGGCATCTTTGGCAATGACATCACAGGCACTGTGAGTGTATGTACAGTGAATGTGCCCTCTGCAGTTCGAGTGTCAGCAAATGCAGCCTTTCATCACTGACTTGTGCTTGGACTGCAAGCCTCCAGCAGAGTGCAAAGCCTCATCAGCTCCCCCATCAAAATTCTTCAGCTGGTGGTTAGTCACCCCAGGGTTTCTCTACATATTAATAGCCTGCTTAAAAGTAAGTTTTCCTTCTCTCAGTAGATAGATTTCTTGTACCTAAGACAATCCCCGGTGAGATCATCCGTCAGTTGATCAAACTCACAGGGTTCAGTACAGTAACACACTGTTCAATAATCTCCCTCTCTTCCTGAGCTCTAGCACACAACTTTTAGAAATTAGTCATAGAGGCTTCAAAGTGAGGCTTCAAGACCACCAAAGTTTCACACATCTTGGTTTTCTCTCCTTAGTTAGGTCTAGGGTGTTACGGCTGGTCTCCGGGCATGATCCCCAACTTTGTCACCCTCCACCCCCTCTGTGGGAACTGTTCCCCAATTTGTTAAATTCCAGACGGGAAACCCCCAAATTGTTGTGCCTCTGAGTGAGGAAAGATGAACTGGCTCCTTTTTTTAAATCAACCCTTTGGTTGGTCGCAACAGGATTACTTTAAAAAGGATCCCTTCCCTTGCAGATACCTTTACCCAGCTGCAATGTATTTACATTTTGAAAGGAGTTAATTTAACCAGATTTTCTTGAGTTAAAGAGTGAGTTTACCAGGCCCTAAACACAAGGAAAATAATGAAACACATGCACATACATTCACACAGATTAGAAATTAGAAGTGAGTCCAAAAATAAGTAAATAAAGATAGATGAATCTGTCTTTGATTTGTCTGTGAGGAGTAGATGGTGAAATGTTGCAGCTGTTTGAGATTCATGATTCCAGTAGAGCTGACTTCAACAGTTGAATAGTTGATTTGAGATTCCAGGATTCCGCAGTTTAGCTGAGAGGTTGTTCTGCTTCCTTTCCAGCTGTGGCTTTGCTGACTTGGCTTGCTTCAGCAATCAGGGAGACAGTGGGATTTACATTGTTTACCTGTCAGAGCAGGGGTGACTTCTGCTGGTTTTCCTGCTCCATGCCACACACTTGGACACACCCAGCATTGGTCCACACACTCTGTTTTGTAGCTGGCTATTTTATCCCAGACCCTTGTGTATTCCTGGGAAATGAAAATCTACAAAACAGGTCTGGGCATCATAATTTACAGGACATAATTCCTGCTGAGATTATAATACGCTTCCATTATCTCCACAGGAGATGGCAGTTCCTTTTGCAATGCTTCTTTCTGAGAAAAGGAGTGGAGTTTTGCCTCCCTGCCTGCCACTGGAATCAGAACAGGCGAGGGGCAGACCATGGAAAGGTCCATTGACCTCGGGAGGGATTTTATGGTTTCGGGATGAGCAAGACCATAAAATCCCGCTCAGGGTGTGACATTCCAATTTCTCTCTTTTATTATCAGCTGTCACTGGAATCTCTCAGACAGTCACTGAATTTTGCATTCTGAAAAGTTACATTCTCAGCAAGCTTTTGTTTGTGTGTCCATTTTGAATAACAGGCATTACTTAAAAGTCCAATATGCCCATAAGTAATCTGGGGTTTTGCTCTATCATTATGAAAAGTGTGCAATACAATTTGTATCATTCCTTCCCATTCCTGTTGCTACTCTTTATGTTCAGGTTTCTTGTTCAAATCTGTAGCATCTCATAATTCTGCCATTGACAATGGCAGAGCTTTCAATTCCCCCTCAAATCTCCCTTCATGTCCATTGAAGTAGGTGCTGGAAAATTCAGTCAGCCTGACTCACCGAGCTGTCAATGTCCTGGACAAAGTTGCAGACTGAAGTTTTCATGCTTCGCTGCTGTTTCTTACATCTCCTGGCTCTCTTACAGCTATCAAATTCCACTCCATCCTGGTTACTACACCTTTGACATCTTGGTCCATGTGGTGTGTACAACTGCCCGAAAGCCTTTATCTAAATATCATGTTGTTATAGGTATATGATTATGACAAACCACAGTGTAGAAAAGGATCTATCTTAATGCTGCTTTTCGTCAAATAGGAATGTTTCCGTTCACTCAAAAGGAAAGATGTGTCCTTAGTTTAATATCTTGTTATGGTGAAATTAAAGTGATGGACACAAAATGGTTACCTGGCACACAAAATGGACTCTGGGAAGGGACATTAAGAGGCAGACTTTGGGCACAGACAGTTACACAAAGAGTTAAAACCTGCAGTATCTGAATTGCTGCAGGAAACTGGTCAGACCTGGGGCACTTTAAGACTTGAGATAAAGAGCTGACCCAGAACAATGAGTTTGATAACAAGGTCAGCCACTGATGGGGACATAAATACATAAATGTATATATATCGTAACCAGTCATTGATAGAGGACATAACTACATGAATGTATCCATTCTATGTACAATGATGTGTTAACTGTCCATGTCCATACCTGTCTGCTTGTAACGATGTGTTAACTGTCGATCTACTCAACTTGTAACAATGTGTTAACGGCTAATGTCTGTACTGCCTATTGTCTAAAAAGTATAAGAGATGCTCAACTACCATTGTGTAGTTGAGAAGGTAGCTGCCAAGTACTGCGGAGTACCAGTGCTTTCTCCCAAAGCTTTGTCCAAAATAAAACTGTTTTGTTGAACCTCCAAGTCTGACTCTGAAGTGGTGAATTTCCCACAACAATCTCATCTGAAAGACACCACTTCCAACAACATAGGAACATAGGAGCAGGAATAGATCATTTAACCCCTCAAGCCTACTCTGCCATTGAACTGATTGTCTTCATCAACACCATTTCCTGCGCTATCCCCATATCCCTTGATCAGGGGTCATAGTCTAAGAATATGGGATAAACCATCTAGGATTGAGATGAGGAGAAATTTCTTCACCCAGAGAGTGATAAGCCTGTGGAATTTGCTGCCACAGAAAGCAGTTGAAGCCAAAACATTGTTTTCAAAAATGAGTTAGATATAGCTCTTGGGCCAAAAGGGATCAAAGGATATGGGGGGCAGAAGATTTCTGAGTTGGATGATCAACCTTGATCATACTGAACGGCTCAAAGTGCCACATGGTCACCTCCTGCTCCTATTTTCTATGTTTCTATGTATGTTTGAGCATAATCAATTACTGAGTCTCCACAGCTCTCTGGGGTAGAGAATTCCAAAGATTCATTACCCTCTGAATGGAGAAATTCCTCCTCATTTCAATCCTAAATTGCCTGCCCCTTATTATGGGACCGTGACCGCCAGTTCTCGACTCACCAGCCAGGAGAAACATCCTTTCTGCATCAAACCTGTCCAGCCCCTTAAGAATTTATAAGTTTCAACAAAATCATCTCTCATTCTTCTAATCTCTAGAGAATACAAGCACAGTCTCCTCAATCTCTCCTCACGGGACCGTCCAGCCATCCCGGAAATTAAACTGGTGAACCTCCACTGCTCCCCCTCTATGGAGGTATATCCAACCTTAGGTAAGGGAAACAATGCAACATTCCTCAGAACTGCACTGCATTGTTAGTCCAGGTTATGTGCTCTTGTCTGTGGAGTAACCTTCTGAACTGAGTGCTGCCACTGGGTCAAGGCACAAATTCAACCAAAATATCACTTTGTTACAAGACAACTGAGCAAGTATGAAATAAATACTTGTTTCAAATGCAGCAACAGGATTCATTTCACACCTTTTAACACAAAGAATATCTCATTATGCTTTAAAGATAAGCACAGCCGTGTAACCCTCAGGCACAGAACTGTGGCTGTGAGTCTCCCTGACAAAGCCAGCCAGCTCCACAGCACAAATATATTTCCAATCCAGTCATATGTTGACTCTATGCACAAATTGGAGAAGAAAAATCATCTTCAAATGTGAACCGATTTCTACCCATTAACCTCTCGAGGCAGTATGTTCTCATTCACATGTCAGCTTCAACAGTGATCGTCAACAGGTTATTGACCAATCCCCAGCCAAGTTTAACTCTTCCCCATCCAACTGTCATTCATATACATCTAGATCCGGTGCAAGTGTCACCGGCACTCTCTCACACGCACACTCTCATCAAGCCACCTGACAAACCTCAGTCATTTGAGTTAAATTCCCTTCAGCCAGGCTGACCAGGCATATGTGGTTTTCTGTGTTCCCAGGAATCTCAGTTTAAATGGTCTCCAGTTTGTATCCAAGACCAATTTCTACTGATTCCAAACTGATCACCTGGCACCAACTGCATTAAAAAAATAAACTCTATCTGGTAAACAGAACAAGTGAAGTCCACAATTGTCCATATCCTATCTTTATTCCAAACGTTATTGTGACCGTTCTAGATCAGATTAAAGTATGGTTGTCTCTTTTCCACATTCAATGACACTGCTTCGGTTTTCCGAGCTCCCTGAGCTGTGGAAGGCAAGTTGTATTTTGCCTCCCGATAGCATTCACTCACTCTGCTTGGAGCACCAAGACTAATCTACCTCCAAGGATGTCTTCTCCAGTTTTACAGAGCCCATCACAAAAGTGTTTGTCATCTAGTTCAAAGGTGATAAACGTTATCTGTATTAATACATACACACTGCCAATGCACACAGCAATGGTTTTCATATTTAATATGCATGGGGCCTCTTTTAAAAGCTAACAAAGTTTAAAAGAGAACAGCAGTTATCCAAATGGTGTCATCCTGAGAGAAAATAGTGATTCTTTGGTTTGTTTTATCTTCTGTTTTAAATATAGGAATAACATAAATTGCTTTCAGTCATTTGATAATGTTCTGATTACTATTAACGAACAGGTATAAATTGTGTAAATTTTCAATTTGAATATTTTCCTGATTATTTAATAAATTAATTCCTCCCCTCATATCTCTCTCCCTTCTTCAGGTTCTGAATCCTCATCCATTGATTGATTCTGATCTGACTGTCCTACAACACAATTCACTTCCTTCTCTCTGAGCTCTGAGCTGAGCTCCAGAAATTCACTTCCATTTCTGTCCAACTCAGTTTTTCCCTCTCTGGCCCAAAATCCAGTAAATCCAAGATGTCCTTAAACAGAGGATGGAACTTTCCCCGACAGGAGGCTGTTTCGTGGCCAGTTCTCACCCATCACCTGCTCCTGGGAAATTTCGAGGACCCCATTTGGAATTGAATCATTCAGTTTCATTCATTCTCCATTCCAGTTGGAATTTGCCTCTTCCTCACAGGTTCTGATCTTGGAGTGAAAACCCTCACACATTCATCTCTGGATATCTGTACGGGGAGCCTGTTGCAAAGTGTAGGGGTGCAGACTTTGGGTGTAAACATAGGGATGTTACACACTCAAATTTTCCTGCTGAGTGAGCCTGTATGTGTGCTAGATACCTTGTCTTTTGTGTAGGATATATTACTCATTATTGCTTGCAATCATTCTTCATTCCAGGGTTCTTTGAAGACTGTGTTAGTGCTATTTCATACCTTTGTCTTGAACTGCTCAGTTGGAGAATATTGGAAGTGTGCCTCAAGATTTTTATAGTATAAAGATGTGCCGTGGCAGATAAAAGGTTGGGAACCACTGATTGAGACAGACTCTTCTGCTTCTGATATGCACCCCAACCGTGTCCACTCCTCCCTACTTCCTGATCTTCAAGAGAAACTGACCTGATAGTCACCCCACATGTCAACATGCAGCCTGGAAATTTTGCAGATTGGTGTTGCTCTGCTACTTATTATTCACAGATAATTTACACTACAAGCTCCGTATTTAATCAAGCAGCTAGCTTCAGTAACAGGAGAGTCCATGTGGGAATTGGTAACCTTTTTCATTCTCAGTTTTTCAAGATGGTTTATACCCTTTTTTAATAAAAAAATTAACTGTGAATAATAACTAAATATTTATAGCACGGTATACGGATAGTTTTAATTGTTCAGAGCCACGGGGGGTGCAATGTTTTCCTATTCCTTCTGGCTGTGTTTAGTATTTGACAGTTCAAAGAAATAAATCACATGAAAATAATATTATGGCAAAATTGGTCAAGAACTGGGAACCATTCTGCACCTTCCACAGAGTTTCTTGATGTTCATTCCATCTAGTTTGTCACTATCTATCTTTTCAAGCATTATTATCTCAGTGGAGCTGCATCTCACTCTCTTCTTAACACTGTTTCCTATCACCTATCTAGCACTTGTCGATTGCCACCATCTCCTTGTCTGATTACCCTCCTGTGAAGAGTCTTGGAATGTTTTACTACATTAAGGGTGTCGTATTAATACGAGTTGTTGCTGTAGTGCCTGGAAATATCATGCTTCAGAATATCAAATATCCATCAGGCCAAAATTAGTGAATGGCTGAATCATGAGATACTTTATTGACCAAGTATTCTTTACCCTCTGCATTGCAAGTAACCTCTCAAAAATGGAATAGATAGCGGCTGAGCTTCTTCTGGCCCAGTGATGCTTTGCCTCCACCTTTTGCTTGCAGCTTGAAAACCTCATAATTCATATACAAGAGCCAGACACTGTTTTGCCAATGTTTAACTGGCAGTTCATCCAATACAAGATGTTGTGCAACCAGTATGGCCAGGTTTAGGCAGTGGATGGTTCAAGGAAGATGATACAGAATAGTGCTGGGTAGTTCAGCACTCATGTGGATGATCATATCTTGGCCAGCATGTAGGTGAAGAAGAAGATAGCGCTGCAGTGGATTTCAGAGGTAATGGTAAATGAGTGCAAAGAGAAACCATTCGAAGGATACTTTGGTAATGATCAACTATAGATAGAAAAAAAATCAAAGCATGTCCAAAAATCATTTACCTGGCTGTTATCACATTGCTTTTTGTGGGAGCTTGCAGAATGCAATATGTTTGACATGTTTCCCATATTACACCAGTACTTCCAAACAAAAGTACATATAGAAATGCTCAGCATTTTGGGTTTTGTCACTGGTGTCATCTGGAATGACACTGTGGCACAGACAGTCATGGCTACAGTGACAGGGACAGCCACAGACAGTGCTGTCCATGTCATAGTGTGGGGCTCCATTTGTTGTTGCAAGAGGCGACACAGCATTGTAATCTCTTCCTTTCTGAAACAGTGAGTGCAGATCCACTGCTCCTCAGCTAACTTGCCATTTGGTGTCAGGTGGATTAGCAGGGTAAATACGCGGGGTTACAGGGATAGGGGCCTGGGTGGGACTGTTGTAGGTGCAGGCTCAATGGGCTGAATGGTCTCCTTCTGCGCTGTATGGATTCTATTCTATGGGAACCTACGAGGTCTGACAATTAGTTCATGAAGACTGACATGAACGTAGGGCATACTGCAGCCTTTTCCCCTTGTCTCGCAGCGATTGCATGGTGTGTGGACCTTCCCTTGCTTGTGCTGCTCATTCTCCAGCCCCAAGGGCAAAATCAGTCAAATACCCATTCTAGGCCAAATTGTAAAACAAAACCTGCTGCAGCTCACATAAGTATGTGAAAGAAATGTTAAAACATTCCAATGTAATTAAAAGCCGGCACAGATTTATTTAGGACAAGTCATCTTTGACCAGCTAAGAGGGAGAGTTGATGAAGGGAATGCAGTTGATGGAGTGTTCAAGGACATCCAAGCTGGGGATGTTTTCCTTAGAGAAGGTTGAGGGGAGATTTTGTCATGTTGTTCACGAGGAGTTTGGAATCGAGAGCCAGAGGACACTGATTTAAGGTGAATAGCAAAAGAACCAAAGATGACATGAGGAATGATTTTGTTATTATGCAGCAAGCAGTTAGGATCTGGAATACGCTGTTTGAGAGTATGATGGAATTAACTTCAATGGTGGTTTTCAAAGGAGAATTGCTCAGTTATTTTTAAGAATGCAGGCTGCAGGGAAAAGGCAGGGGAGTGGGATTAGCTGAGTTGTTGCTGCAGAGTTCCCACATGGGTACAATGGAACAAATGGCCTTCTCCATTTTTTTTTGTCTAAGTGTGGTGGCTGGGGCTGGCAGTTCCCATTAGCCAGAAGGACAGGAACTCACATCTGATTCCATGCTTGAAGTCTCATTAATTATGCACAAACGAGTGTTTCTCTAAAGCATTTGGTGGGAGCTGAATCATACGCCCATTGTCAGCTGATGGGTTCAAAGGATCTGATGCCATATTTAAACACAATTCAACACACTCATATCACGCTCGACAGCCCACCTGTCACCAGCAGATGGTGCAGCATGTCCAGAACCCAGAGCCTCAAGAAGAAGTCTGCACCCTGTTTCAATCACCATGTCCTCAAGGCTTTGACTTGAGGAGCCTGGGCACAGAGGAATGTCCTCTACCCCTGGGATGCCTCGAGGAAACACAGCAACCTCATCTCTTCAACCTGGGAGGCCGTTGCCCAAGAAGTCAACACGACTGGCAACCACAGAATCGTCACACAATGCAGGAGCAGTTGAATGATCTCATCTATTCTGCCAAGGTAAGTTCTCTCTCAACTCCTTCCAGTACCAAACTCTCAGAATGCCATCATGTACTGAAACAGCTACTCTCTTCATGGATCTCACACATCCAATAGTGTGGGACACATATCAACATTCATACTCTCATGAACAGTTTCACACCACCATCATCCCATCTGTCATGTTGTTAACACTCCATCCTCTGGCCCTTCTGGGGAAGGCTCGCCAAGAACATGGGATATGCATTTCACCCAATCTCTGCTCCATTCCTCCATTCCAGTCCAACGCCGGCATCTCCACATCATGGCCATTCCTCTTATCACATGCCTTTCTTTCATCTTGATGCAGGGCAAGCTGGCACACATTCAGTGTGAGCGACCCTGGCCGGGGGAGGCTGAGATCATTATCCTCACTGAAGTTAAGGAGACTGCAGCCAAACTTGCTGGGAAAGACAGGAATCGCTCCTGTGGCAACACCAAGATTAGCCTCTCCCAACAATCCAGTACGGAGCTCAGCTCCATCACATCATCAAATCCTGACAACCACAGTGAGTCAAGTATACTCTGAAATAGCTCATCCACTAAAACTCTCATTTATCTCTCGCAGGTACCAGCAGACCAAGATCCTCCATGTAGCTGAGCAGAGCTCAGAACAGGTCTGAAGACGAAGTTGGTTCACAAACAATCGACAGTGCTCACGCACACCCTTTCCCAATGTAAAGACACACATCTCGGTGGGGCGTAGCTTTGGATTAGGCTCTGGGTCACTTTCTTGAGAATACCTCACTCACACATTCTCGCAGCAGTTGGAGGTAGGGACAACCCAATATCCAACACTCGGTGGACTGCTGGAAACCAGCCACGTGCTCCATCCAAGTCAGATGATGAGCCTCTGGAAGCGGCTGCCAGCTCACTGTTGGAGATGCAACAGCAGGTGATGGTGGAACATCGGGCAGAGATCCAACAGCCACTTAGCAGAGATTCTTCTAGATGACCTGACTTAATTTTGTGCTCCTCTTGGAACTTGTCAGCTATTAAAGTAAAGTTGCTATAGTCCTAGATGACTATGGGACAAAGGGGAAAGCTGACTAGTGGTGAGTAAACCTGAGGATCTCCACGCGTCAGGCAAGGGGCGAGGTTGAGAAGCAGGTCCTCATGAATAACCTCAGCCAGTATGGGAATTGAACACATGCTGTTGGCATCACGCTGCATCATGGACCAGCTCTCCAGCCAACTGAGCTAAACCAACCCCCTGATATAGCTCCCACATCTTCTTTCCTCAGTATGGAATCACTGTGCTCATAGTGTCTCTCAGTAACCCCGTTGGGCCTTCTGCACCTCCTCATCTTCATTTTCCAATGAGCTCTTATCATCCTCCAGACATAGCCAGATTGTGAAGGGCACAGCCAATTACAATCAAACAGGAAACTCTCTCCAGTGTGTATTGCAGAGGGCCACCTGGGTGGTCCAGGCATCTGAACCACATCTTTAGAAGTCCTATGGTCTGCTGTTCGATGGAGCATGTGGAATTGTGAGCATCATTATAACTTTCCTCAGCTTGAGTTTGAGGGTGATGTGCAGGAGTCATCAGCGAGTGCTTAAGTGCATGGTCCTTATCCCCGGAAACCATTCCTGCAGCCATTCTGGCCCCTCATAGATCCCAGGCACCTAGGAGAGTGACTAAGGATGTGGGAGTCATGGCAACTCCCAGGGTAACATGCACATACATGCAGGATGTGCTTGTGATGGTCGCATACTAGTTGTATGTTGATGGAATGGTAACCCTTGAAGATTATAAGAATTATGGGGCTGCTGCCATGGAGCCCTTGTAATCACATGGGTGCAGTCTATTGCACCCGACACTCTTAGGAAGTGTTAGATGGCTGTGAAGCGGGTGAATCTTTGAGCCTGGCTATCTTTATCCAGAGCAAGCCTCATGTAATGATGGGCCTTCCTTCGTTATGGCTCCATGGCAGCAGCCCCATAATTCTTATAATCTTCAAGGGTTACCATTCCATCAACATACAACTAGTATGCGACCATCACAAGCACATCCTGCATGTATGTGCATGTTACCCTGGGAGTTGCCATGACTCCCAAATCCTTAGTCACTCTTCTGGGTGCCTGGGATCTATGAGGGGCCAGAATGGCTGCAGGAATGGTTTCCGGGGATAAGGACCATGCAATTAAGCACTCGCTGATGACTCCTGCACATCACCCTCAAACTCAAGCTGAGGAAAGTTATAATGATGCTCCTTAGTGCAGCGATTTAATGCCGACTGAGAAATGCCACACTGGTGGGTGTGCGTTTCCTCCAGTTGCCTCCCACAGTCCAAAGATGTGTAGGTTAGGTGGATTAGCCATGGTAAAATGTGCGGGGATATGGAGAAGCGTGGGGGTGGGCCTGGGTAAGATAGTCTGTCGGAGCACTGTAGGGTTTTATGCTTCTATGGTCCCCTGTTAATCTCTGTAAAGACCCAGAGGCAAAGAAATTGAGTGCTACCATCACCTTCAAGGACACTGACAGGGAGAATCCTTGGTGTAGCAAGTTGCCTCTGCTGTCTGGGTGACTCCTCCTCAGCCTCCTATTCAGACTCAGGTTCCCCCTGGCCACATCCTTGGCAATGCCTCCTGCTAGAGCTGTGCGTGCTGACGTCTCTCCCTTCTTCACCTTCTCCATTTAATTAGGACTTGCAAAAACTGCTGACTGGAGTCCTGGATCCGTTCATACTTTTGCCTTCTCTGGGAAAAAACATACTGAAAACAACAATGGTTACAGTGTAGAAAGGGAAGTTGAGATTGAGAGACCTATGCGAAATGTGTGGCTGCACACAGCTTTGGGAGCCTTGATTGCAATGTGCCTGATGTAACCATCTCCACAACTTCAAGTCAATGTGAAAGTTGAATTAGAGCTATTTCTGTATTTTTCTACTATCCTTCTATATCAGAGTCAAAGCCTGAGACTTAGACTTGTAGTGACCTGCAGGAGGGAATGAATGAACTGAGTCTTCCGAGATCATGTAAAACTTCAACAAAAATGGCTTTTATTCAACATGCATGAGGGAGAGCAGAACTCGTGGCTGTAACTACAACTTGCTTCCCAGCTACACTTAATTACCTATCTTCAATTAAAGAGTAATTCAGGTAATTCTAATAATCAGCTGCTCCTGGTTGGTTGCTACTTTACAAAACTAGTGCATAGTTTGGTGGCAGGTGCTCAAATCACAAAATGTCTTCTTTTTAGGCAGGGTGTCAGTACAAATGGTGACTTGACCTTGTTAACCAACTGCAGTATACGTGCGTTGTAAAAGTGTTTAAAAATTGTCAAATTAAGCAGGCAACCTAAATACTACTAAAATAAAATCTAAAATCTAGGGCAGTGTCGAAACCCTAAGGGATTGAACTGGTATCTCCAGGAATTAAACATTTTTATCTCTCGGACACTGCTGCCTGAGAAATTAATCAGAGGGGTATTAAAAATGGTGTTTTGCATTCATTGTCCTTCAACAATTTTGCTTATTATTTATTTAAAAACATAGGAGATGGGAAGAAAAGGATGTTGGGCTGGGTAGGACAGTTAAAGGCGAGACACCTTGTGATGAAGAATACGTTGAAGCAGAGTTAGCTATCTGAGGTGGAGAAATTCTGCTGTGTGAAATGGGAAACCTCAGTTTGTGATTAGTGGTCATTGAGGAATTGTGAACATCCATACTGGGTAACAATCTGCATCCTACTGTTAAAACAGTCCAGAATTGCAACAGTTTGATCTGGCAGCCCTTACTGAACATCACTGTTAGAACATAGCTTAATCTTCGCTAACTAAGTGCCAAAGCAGAGATTTATCTGTCCACTAAATGGAAAAATCATGAATCACCGTTACAAGGTAAAGATTACCCAGTACACTCCAAATGTGAAATCATTCCCATTAATGTTCTTTCCGGAAGTGTTGCAGCTGAAACATTTACCTGACAGGTTGATTTAATTTACATGACACAAAAAACACAGTGACGGAAGATGATTACTGAGTTAGAGACAGGGGTTCAAATATTGTTTTTAAATACACTTGTTCAGAGTGAAGACTACTGTTCTATGTGAAATGGCAACTCAATGCAGAGAAAGCAGTGCGACATTTACTGCAATTACTGCAAGCATCTTTGAGTGTGAAAAAGGGAGATAGGGCTTCAGGACAATATATTCATATCATAGATAATCATAGATAATTACTTCCATTAAGCACTTAGTGAGTGCTTTCAGTAGCTGAGGACATTTTAATAATATACATTTAGACACTTTGTATGACCAGTTATTCAAAATGGAATGTAGCTGTACTGTTGTTCAAGGGTTTTATTTCAGCATATATATGTTCTTTCATAACAAAAACCAACCTATATTTCGATAACTCATTCCGAGCACCTGACAGTGGTAGAATCAGACAGAAAGCAAGCTGTCTGATGAAAGGTCATCAACCTGAAATGTTGGGCCAATTTTCACAGAGTCGGACCAACTCCAGAGGCCTTTAAAAATGGGACCCAGATGCAGAAACACTGCTCTCATTTGCAGCAGATGCCATTTTTGCTGGCAGGGTACGGATATGGAGTGTGAATCGCACAGCGCAAAACACAGGTGCTGGGCTATATGGAATTAGTGCAGAGTTCAAACAGATCCAATTTTCGCTGTTTCGAGACCTTAAGCCACATGAATTTATGGTGGAGGCGTAAATGCTTTCAAATACCTCATTTAAGGTGCATATCCCTTGAACAGAGCTCTGCAGAGTAACATTTGAAACTCTGATGTTTTCTTCAAAGATAGAGGTTGCTGCCAGAGGGTGGGGGGGGGGGGGGGGGGTGTAGTGGGCTTGTCAAAGGCACGCTAGGTGAAGAGTGTGCTGTGAAGTAAGGGGCTGAAAAAAATGGGTGCAGGCCTTCCCTCATACAAGGGCAATGGAGCAATGTGCTGTCATAGCCAGGACTCCTGGGCAAGAGGCGGAAGAACCACCGCTGGAAGAAGGGAAATATATTACCTTGAGAGAAGGGAGTACCATCTCAATAGAGCTTTTCTCAAGATGACCAAGACACAGTGCAGGTGAAGGCTCTGAATTTCAAGAGAAATGGTTTGAGCCATCTTTGCCATGGTGGGCGATCGATCCCCATGCCCTGCCTGTTGGATGCAAAGTCACCATGCCCCTTAATTTCCATGCAACTGGCTCCTTCCAGGAGCTTGCCACAGACATCTGTGGCACCTCTCAATCAGCTGCCCACCAGCACATCACCACTGGCACCAATGCTTTCTTTGCTTGGATGGGGGAACACATCAAATCCCTCACGGATGTGGCATCACAAACACAGGGGTACCTCCCATTGCCAGCTTCCCATAAGTTCAAGGGATGGTGAGCTACAACCATGTGGCTATTAGGACACTAATGCAGCTGCCGGAGGCATTCATGAACAGAAAACAGTTCCATTGAATGTGATCATAATAAGAACTTCCTACACGTATGCGAATATTTCCCTGTCAGCTGCCATGACTCATTCATTCTGAGGCAGTCACAACTGTCACAATATTTCCGACCCAGACTCCAGGTCTGTGGTTAGCTTCTGAGTGAAAAACTGCCATTAAGGAGGTGGCTGCTTATTCCCTTAAGGCGACTGGAGACTGAGCCCCAATGTCACTCCTACACCAGCCACTTGCAGACAAAGATTGTCACTGAGCAGACTGTTGGACTGTTGAAGATGCAATTGACTGCACGGGAGAAGCACTCAGTACTCATCTGCAAGGCTGTCAAGGATAGTGGTTGTTTGCTGTATGCTCCACAATAAGGGAGGCAATGGGCCAGTGGTATCATCGCTAGACTATTAACCCAGAAACCCAGCTGATGTTCTGGGGACTCGGGTTCAAATCTCACCACAGCACATGGTGGAATTTGAATTCAATAAAAAATATCTGGAATTAAGAATCTACTGACGACAACTGTCGATTGTCAGAAAACCCAACTGGCTCACTAATGTCCTTTAGGGAAGGAAATCTGCCATCCTTACCTGGTCTGGCCGACATGTGACTCCAGAGCCACAGCAATGTGGTTGACTCTCAACTGCGCTCAGGTAACTAGGGATGGGCAATAAATGCTGGCCAACCAGTGATGCCCATTCCCACAAATAAATTTTTTAAAATTAAGTGCATTAGAGGGGTATTCAAATCAAGGGGTCAGAGAGGTATCTTATCACAGGAGAGGAGGCCAAGGTAGACCCCATTGTCTTAGAGGGAGATGCTATTGAGGAGGAGGGAACAATGGGGAAGGTCTAGATCCATACAAAATGCTGTTGTTGCCAGCGACCTTTTAATATAGAAGCAATTCATTGCAGCAGCCCTGAGGATCGCACTGCACATCCAGTAACAAGTTCATGGTGAGCCACTGCCGCGGAAGTGTCCATTCATATTGGTGTCACACATTTTCCTGGGGATGCCCAGGAGATATCAACAACAAACCTTGTCATCAGCAAGGCTGAATCCCACACCATCCAACACCCTTGTGTTCGCCATTGTCCACAGATTGAGATGTCCTCTAAAAGCTGAGCCTGCAATGTGTGTTAGAAGCTGACAATACACCAGAGACAACTTCACCTTGTGTCTAGCCAAAGCCTGGCCACCATGTCAACAGCACATGAGCAGTGTGAGGTGAGACTCTGGATGTGCAACTAGTGGCTAACAGAAATGCAGCAACTGGACACTCAGCAGGACAAAATCACATGTCTAATCATTACACCCTCTATCAACATTCACCACCCCCCCCCCCACCCCCACCCCCCCCCCCACCCCCCCACCCCCGACCATTGGCACACAGCAGTGCCAACATCGACAACATGTAACGTTCCAACTCATTGAGGTTCCTTGTCAGCCTCTGCCACAGAAAAGCTACAATAGAACAGGAGCTCCCACACAGCTTCAACCAAAGTCACATCTCATTCTGATCTGAGGATGAGCCACTGTGTTGTCACTGCGGCAGAGTCAAGTGCATGTCACTATCTTCCTCACACTGTTATGGGTTGCTGTGCAGCTTCTCAGGAAATTCGATCATCACAACTTCCTAAATGAACCTCTGGAGGTGGAATGGCCCATAACATCCACACCTCATGGTAAACTAATACCTGCTTTGAATGTCTGAATGAAGAATCTGCCTTCCACGGCTGGACATGCATGACCAC
Source organism: Mustelus asterias (assembly GCF_964213995.1). Classification (NCBI taxonomy): domain Eukaryota; kingdom Metazoa; phylum Chordata; class Chondrichthyes; order Carcharhiniformes; family Triakidae; genus Mustelus; species Mustelus asterias. Next base: position 100,961,147 of record NC_135807.1, on the reverse strand, counting down.
AACCTTCACACTTCTACCATCACTAAGAGATGGACTGCTAACTGCAGTCTCCATTGCCACTGGTAAGAACCTGTTGCTTTATGTTTACCTGGTAATTATAGCTATCACCGTACAGTAACAGATCACCATTGCTGATCGTAAATAACATCACTGTAAATCCTTTTGTAATTGAAGTGAAATGGTGGTCTACACTCAAGCACTCCTACTGAGTTCTTTCCATGTTGCCCAGGGAAGGTGGAACCTGGGTGCTGGCCTCTCTGGATATACACTGAGAATTGTAATGATCAGCCTTGTCATAGAAACTAGAAGCAGGAGTCGACCATTCGGGCCTTTGAGCCTGCTCCGCCATTAATCTTGATCATGGCTGATCATCAAATTCAATATCCTGATCCCCCTTTCCCCCCATATCCCTTGATCCCTTTAAGAACAAAGAACAAAGAACAAAGAAAATTACAGCACAGGAACAGGCCCTTCGGCCCTCCAAGCCTGCACTGACCATGCTGCCTGACTGTACTAAAACCCCCTACCCTTCCGGGACCATATCCCTCTATTCCCATCCTATTCATGTACTTGTCAAGACGCCCCTAAAAAGTAACTACCGTATCCGCTTCCACTATCTCCCCCGGCAACGAATTCCAGGCACCCACTACTCTCTGTGTAAAACATTTGCCTCGTACATCTCCTTTAAACCTTGCCCCTCACACCTTAAACCTATGCCCCCTAGTAATTGACTCTTCCACCCTGGGAAAAAGCTTCTGACTATCCACTCTGTCCATGCCTCTCTTAATCTTGTAGACTTCTATCAGGTCTCCCCTCAACCTCCGTCGCTCCTGTGAGAACAAACCAAGTTTCTCCAATCTCTCCTCATAGCTAATGCCCTCCATACCAGGCAACATCCTGGTAAATCTTTTCTCCTCTCCAAAGCCTCCACATCCTTCTGGTAGTGGGGAGACCAGAATTGACCACTATATTTCAAGACCCAAGAGCTAATTTCTTCTTGAAATCAGACAACGTTTTGGCCTCAACTACATTTGGTGATCATGAATTCTTCACATTCATCACCCTCTGGGTGAAGAAATTCCTCCTCACCTCAGTTCTAAAAGGTTTATCCCTTATCCTCAAACTATGACCCCTAGTTCTGGACTCCCCCACCATTGAGAACATTCTTTCTGAATCTACCCCGTCTAACTCTGTTAGAATTTTATAAGTTTCTAGGAGATCCCCTCTCATTCTTGTAAACTCCAGTGAATATAATCCTAACTGACTTAGTCTCTCCTCAGATGCAGACCTGCCATCCAGGAATCAGGCTGGTAAACCTTCACTGTACTCCCTCTGTAGCAAGGATATCCTTCCTCAGATAAGGACACCAAAACTGTACACAATACTCCAGGTGTGGCCTCACCAATGCCCTATACAATTGTAGTAAAAACATCCCTATCCCTATAATCAAATCCTGTCGCTAAGAAGGTGTAGGGTCCATTCATTGCTCAGAATAGATGTAGGCAGCACTTGGCACGATTTTTAAAAATGATCTTCTTTATTGAATAAAACTTAAAATTAAAACTACAGAAACTAAAAAGAAAGAGAAAAGTTAACTTGGAGAAACTGGCTTCTTCACTGCCAGCCCCCTGTACTAATCTTGAATAGTCACTGAACTCGAAAACAAGACTGGAGAATGCACAATATATGTTATTCATAATCTGTGTTGTTGAAAGTCCTGGTACAAATTGTGTCTCTAGCTTTCATAAACAATTGGCAGTTGCATGACCATGAAAGTTACTGTTTTGCCTTATGAGAAAGCCTGTTTACCTTGCAGGATTACTTTCAAAGAATACAGTCAACTTTTCAAGTTCACCCCAGCATTCCCAGCTAAGTTTTAAAATGTGGCTAAGTTAGCTTTAAAGCTTAGCATAGTTAATTACATAGGCAGAAATATCTTAAAATGAAGTCTTTTAACTGAAGCAAACCATACAAAGGATCCCACAGAAGACCAACATACATGCAGGATCCATTGGAGATCCATCTGACACTGCAGTATGCCATTGTGAGGGTGATGGAAAAGGCACATTTGGGTGTCCACACCTATGGGTGGTAAAGGGTAAATGGAAAGGCTAAGGCTCTGCCAATCAGCCCTGAGGCATTATGCTGATCTCAGTTAATGCAGCATGTTGGGACATACTGAAGCTGCCAACTGCATGATGGCCCTTCTCTTTTCAGAGTAACTAACCAGCACAATCTTACTCACTTGATCGCTGACAGACATCTCCTCCCATGGAGATACAAAAAGCCTTCAGCTTCCTCCCTCACAGCAGCAATGTTATCCAGGATGTCCTTTTAAATTGGGCCTGAGATGTGATCCACCCTCCTCCTCATCAGGGCCTGCCTCCGTCTCTGAACTATTTCCAAGGTCAGTGGACCCGATACAATCCCACAGCCCACAACTCCCCACCCTGGAATGAAAAACATGTATGTGGGGGTTACTTCTCGACCTTCCTACCTCGTTAGTGAAAATCCAGCCCAGGCCTACCACTGCTTCTCTCTCTATAGGCCTGCTGGGTAGTCCTCTTTTTGTTTGAAAAATCAAGCCTGAGCAGAGGGAGCAAAGGTTTGGTCAGAGGTGGGCTTGTAAAGAAGATCTTAAAGGAGAACAGAGAGAGAGAAAGAGAGCTGGGGAGATGGAGAGGTTTAGGGAGGCAATTCCAAAATGGGTTTCACTAGAGACTAGTCAGAGAAATGTAGGGATTGGGGTGGGGGTGAGATGTAGTTATGGGGCCAAAGGAGGTGTTTTTCCTAACAAAATCTTCAAGAAGATCCTTGTTGGCAGAGGAAGATTAGAGATAGCTGATACTTGAACCAGACTCTAAAATCCTGAGCCAGGACTATATTTAAATCAATTCTGAAAGATCACCTCTTAAATTGGTCCCAATACTCATCATTAGGTGTGTGGATGGGTGCTTAATGATTTCAGCAGTTGCAGGTCAATGTTAGTTGTAAGTGCTGATTTTAAAAATATTGCTGAAGTGAGTTTGTTGACAATCAGACTGAAAATCCTCGATCAGCAATTATCCGCAGTGTATTTTGTGGAAGTTATTGCTCTACGGATTTTTTTTACTAGCATGTGCTATTTTAGACCAAACAACAGTGGTAAGGTGTGCCGCATTGCAAATGTCACTTTAGGAATTATTATAAATGACGCAGCCAGCGTTCCATTGGCAATGTGTGATTTATGGTGAATTGAAGCAGAGAGGTGAGGAGGAATGTTTATAGGCAGTGAATTGCGAATCTGGAATGTCTGAACAGGCAATAGAAATAGATTGACTGGCAGTTTCAAACGGTAATTGGATGGATACTTGAAAATGAAAAATTTGCAAGATACAAGAAAAGACAGTTATGTGGCGCTAACTGTTGGATACAATAGCATGAGGGTATTACTGAACAAGCAATCCAGACACACACCTCTGGGACACAAGTTCATAATCCCACCCTGGCAACTGGGAGAATTTAAATGCAATTAATTAATAAATGATGGTCAGCAATGTGCTTGGCTCTTAACTGCCCTCTGAAAAGGGCAGTTTGATATATTGTATGAATATTTTTCCATCACTATTCTGAGGTATATCCTGCCCCAACCAGCAAGACAGGCCGACAAGTGGTGGCACATTGATATGCAGTCAGAAGGGAGTTGCCCTGGGAGCCTTCAACGTTGACTCTGGACCCTATGAAGTTTTATGGCATCAAGTGCAAAGTGCAAAGTGCAAAGTTTAATGCTAAAGTGCAAAGGGACTTGGGAGTCCTAGTCCAGGATTCTCTAAAGGTAAACTTGCAGGTTGAGTCCGTAATTAAGAAAGCAAATGTAATGTTGTCATTTATCTCAAGAGGCTTGGAATACAAAAGCAGGGATGTACTTCTGAGGCTTTATAAAGCACTGGTTAGGCCCCATTTGGAGTACTGTGAGCAATTTTGGGCCCCACACCTCAGGAAGGACATACTGGCACTGGAGCGGGTCCAGCGGAGATTCACACGGATGATCCCAGGAATGGTAGGCCTGACATACGATGAACGTCTGAGGATCGTGGGATTATATTCATTGGAGTTTAGGAGGTTGAGGGGAGATCTGATAGAAACTTACAAGATAATGAACGGCTTAGATAGGATGGACGTAGGGAAGTTGTTTCCATTAACAGGGGAGACTAGGACGCGGGGGCACAGCCTTAGAATAAAAGGGAGTCACTTTAGAACAGAGATGAGGAGAAATTTCTTCAGCCAGAGAGTGGTGGGTCTGTGGAATTCATTGCCACAGAGGGCTGTGGAGGCCGAGACGTTGAGCGTCTTCAAGACAGAAATTGATAAATTCTTGATTTCTCGAGGAATTAAGGGCTATGGGGAGAGAGCGGGTAAATGGAGTTGAAATCAACCATGATTGAATGGTGGAGTGGACTCGATGGGCCGAATGGCCTTACTTCCGCTCCTATGTCTTATGGTCTTATGGTCTTAAGTCAAACATGGGCAAGGAAAATTGCTGCTGATTACCACCTACCACGCCGTTCTTCATCTGATGAATCAGCATCACAGTATGGGAAAGACACAGAATTTTTCATGGTGAAGGGACTTCAATGTCCATCGCCAAGAGTGGCTCAGTGGCATCACTACTGACCAACCAGACCATGTTCTGAAGAACATATTCACTCAGGATGGACAATAAATACCAGCCGAGTGCCATCTTCATACTGACGAAACCTTCCATCATGTGTGGTACTAACACCTTGCTAAATGGAATAGATTCAGAATAGATCTAGAAGCTCAAAGCTGGGCATTAGTGAGGGCACTGTGGGCCACCAGCAACAGTAGATTTATATCAAAGTACAATCTGTAACCTCTGCCCAATATATTCCTCTCTCTATCATTAGCATCAAGTCGGGAGTCAGTCCTGGCTCAATAAGGAATGTAGGTGAGCATAACAGGAGCAAGACCAGGCATACCTAAAAATGAAATGTCGACACAGGGCTAAACAGCAGAAGCAACATGCTATGGACAGAGCGAAGTAATTCTCTAACCAACAGGTCAGATCAAAGCGCTGGAGTCCTGCCACCTCTAATTGTGAATGGTGGTGGATAATTAACAAGGAGGAAGATGGTGTTGGCATTGTGGTAATGTCAATGGACTAGTAATCCAGATGCCCGGGTTAATGCTCAGGGGACAAAGGTTCAAATCCAACCATGGCAGCTGGTGGAATTCAAATTCAATTGATAAATCTGGAATTAAAAGCTAGTCTTGGTGATAATAAAACTATTGTTGCAAAAATCCTTCACTAGTGCTCTTTAGGGAATAAAATCCAACCCACAGCAACGTAGTTGACTCTTAAATACCCCCTGCAATGGCCATCTGTGCAAAAGACAAGGCTGAAGGACCTTCAGCCAGAAGTGCCAAGTGGTGGATTTATTTTGGCCTCAAATATGTCAATTTTCAGCCAATTTGACTCACTCCACGTGATACCAAGAAGTGACTAAAGAAAGTAAAGGTTCTGACAACATGCATCTGTGGCACTGAAAACTTGTACTCCAGGACTAGCTGAGCACTAGCCAAGTTTTCCCATTACAGCATCTGGCATCTACCCGACTACATGCAGAATTAAGATAAAAGCAAAATACTGCGGATGCTAGAATCTGATACAAAACAGAAAATCAAAAAAGATTCATACTATGAGGGTGTGGGGGGGGGTGGGGGGCGGGGGTGCTGTTCTCCCCTCCGCCTTCATCCCATTTCCATTTATTTTATTTCATTCTATTTCTTCTTTTCATCTCACTCATCCATTTTTATCATCCTTCTTTCTCTCTTCCATTTTTCCACTTTTCCAATCCCACTCTCCTTCTTGCCCCCCTTCCTCTTTTCAGGTCAACTGCCTTAACCATCTGTACCTCTGTTCTACCATTGACATATTCTGATCACTTAATGGACACTTTTAGCACCTCTCTCATTCTTCTTCATCCTCATTTACTTTCCCTTTGTCAAGTACAACCGCCCCCCCCCCCCCCCCAATCCTCATAGTATAAACCTTTTCTGATTCTCTTTGCCCTTAACTCTGATGAAGGGTCACCCAGATTCAAAACGTTGGCTCTACTCTCTCTCCGCAGATGCTGTCAGACCTGCTGAGATTTTCCAGCATTTTCTGTTTTTGTTGTATTCAGGAGGCCTGAACTTTGAGGGCCCTGGTTGGGTTCCAGGTGTCACGGACATATCCATGCCACCCTGTTCATCCTGCTGCCCCTGGGATGCCCTGGTATCAGGAAGGGGGGAGTCAGAAGGTGTAGCCACTGCTGCAGTCTCCTGGCTGGAAGGCCCCGGCATGGGCTCGAGCTCTTCCTTCTCCCTTGGGGTTCCTGTGGACCCCTGGGTCACTCCATGGGATGGTGTTGCTTCTACAGTGAGCTCCAGAAGCTCTGGCATTATTTGGCCCTGCCAGTCCTGGAGGACCACCTGTGTTCTTGCCATGGTGGGCAAGCTCTCGGCGATGGCCCTCTGAGTCTGGGGCCACCTGTCAATGGCCACAGCAAGTGCCCTCTGAGACTGGGCCACACTCTGCAGCCCTTCTCTGTGAGTGGGCCATGTTCTCAAGTGCTGCTGCCATAGCCCGCAGTGTCTCGGTGCTATCCCACTGGGTCTACTGCAAACTCTTGAACCATTCAGCTATGGGCTGCAGAATCCCAATAAGCCTTTTGAGGCCCTCAGCTGTGGCCCTCTGGGACTCCGCTGTGTCCTGCTGTGACTCGGCTATCGCTTGGAACCTGCCACTCATGATGAGGATTTCCTGCCCCAGGCTTTCCACTGCAGACGCCACCCTTGCAGAGTTAGAGAGACACTTGCTAGGCAAGGGAATCAAAGGTTATTGGGGAATAAATTCAAAACACAAACAGATCAGCCATAACCTTATTGAATGGCAGAGCAGGTAAGAGGAGCCAAATGGCCTATTTTTGCCCCTATTTTGTATGTTCATATTCTGCTCACCAATTCTCAGTTTGAGTTCTGTCAGGGCTGCTTGGTGCTAAGATCATATTATAATTTTGGTCAAAACATGGACAGAAGAAGTGAGGCGAGAGTGACTGCCCTGGACCTCAAGGCAGAATTTGACTGAGTTTGGGATCAAAGTGCACTCTCAAACTTGAAGCCAATGGGAATCAGGGCAAACCTCCCCATTGGTTGGAGTCATACCTAGCACAAATGACGATGGTTGAGGTGGTTGGAGGTCTATACTCTCAGCCTCAGGATATCACTGTAGGAGGTCCTGAGAGTGGTATCCTACGCCCAATCATCTTCAGCTGCTTCATCAAGACCTTCGCTCCACCATCAGCACAGCAGTGGGATGTTTGCTGATGTTTTCAGTGTTTGATACCATTTGAGACTCATCAGATACTGAAGTGGTCTGTCTGAATGCATCAAGACCTGGGCAATATTCATGCCTGGTTAAGAAGTGGCAATCTCTGTCCCATAAATGCCAGGAAATGGCCACCTCCAATAAGAGAGAATCTAACCATTTCCGCTTGATATTCAATGGCATTCCCATCACTGAATTAGATTGCAGTTCTTTCACTGTCACAGAGGAAGTGTTCTGGAATTCCCTTCCTAACACCACTGTGGGTATTGCCTACACCACATGAACCGCAGCAGTTCAGAAAGGTGCTCACCACCATCTTTTCAAGGGCAAAAAGGGATGGGCAATATTGCTCCTATCTCATGAATGAATAGAAAATAAAAAGTTGGATAGCTCTTTGGCCTCCATTGGTGCCAAATGATTCTATGAATCTATTCATCAATATATGGACCATATTCTCTACTTGACTTGGGACCTCTGTTGAAATCCAACAGAAAATAAATAAAGAAGGATCAATCACCAGGGGGCATCATTTTAAGGTGAGGGGAGGAGGTTTAGAGGGGATTTGAGGAAAATCTTTTTTTACCCAGAGGGTGGTGGGAGGCTGGAATGCGCTGCCTGGGTGGGTGGTAGAGGCAACTAATTTCACAACCTTTAAAAACTATGTGGATGAGCACTTGAAATGTCAGAACATTTAAGGCTATGGGCTCACCCTTGTCCCATTCCATAATAGTCTTGAATCTACCAGAATTATGATCACTGTCTGCAAAATGCTCCCCCATTGATACTTCATCTGCTTATCCTACTTTGCTACCTAAAATTAAGTCCAGGACTGCCCCCTCTTTTGTAGGACCTTCTATGTACTGGCTTAAAAAGTTCTCCTGGACACATTTTAAGAATTCCATTCCCTTTAAATCTTTCACACTATGACTGCCCCAGCTAATGTTGGGTAAGTTGAAATCCCCCAATACTGTATGTGCTGTATGACTATGACTATAACCTATCGATGGACTCCTAGGATCTTGAGAGATGAGAAACAAAGTTTGCAGACGACACAAAGATAAGTGGAAAAGTGAATCGTGTGGAGGGGGTAGAAGGTCTGCAGAGAGGACAGGCTGAGTGAGTGGGTGAGGATCTGGCAGATGGAGTATAACATTGACAAATGCGAGGTTATTCACTTTGGAGGAAATAATAGCAAATTGGATTATTATCTAAATGGAAAAAAATTACAACATGCTACTGTGCAAAGGGACCTGGGGGTCCTTGTGCATGAGACGCAAAAACCCAGTCTGCAGGTGCAACAGGTGATCAAGAAGGCAAATGGGATGTTGGCCTATATCGCAAGGGGGATAGAATATAAAAGTTGTCTTCACTGCTTCTTGTTAAGCATATGTATAATCTTGCTTAATCATTTCTACTTAATTGACAAATACTAATTATTCATACCGTGTACGTTAAGCACAATTGAGAACCCTAAGTGTTAGAAATTAATACCTTGGACCTTAGCATTTTTAATTATAAGGGTTTAATACCTCAAAATCCTAAGCAAAATTATTGTGTTAACCGTAGCAAATGGATTCTTGTCTGCAATGATAGTTCTGTTGACCACCTTAAGGTTGACGCATAGTTTAAGTTTACCATTTTTGCGTGTGCAATAACTCGATTTGCAATGAGTCAATTCACTCAATGATACCATCTGTTTCTAGTCATTTCAGCTCCTGTGACACTTTGGCACAGATTGTAAATGTAAACCATCCCAAATGTGGTAAAACTGGCAAAATTAATGTTTCACTGTTAGGAGTTTGATGGTACCCACAGATCTCCCCAACCTAGTAAATAACAAAAAATACCAACATGTGTACACTGCTTAATGATGATGTTAATGTGTACTTTGATCAGGTCTTCAGGTTTTAAGCCTAGCCTCTCAAAAAAGCTTTACCCTCATAAGATTTCTGCCTTTAGCTACATGGAATATGTAATTGTCCACAGTGATGTTTTCGTAGTGATCTGGAACTGTAATTATTCCCAAAACCGGAGAAGTTCAATCATCGTAAGCTCGAAGAGCATCTGTCACGGGAGTGAGAGAAAGTTGTCACAAACTCCGATGGTAAAGGTTATCACTCAAAATAGATAACTTTCTTCAAAGTGGCATTCCAATGACCGTTCAGTTGGTCGTGATCAAGAGTGGAAGCCATTTGGCGGTTGTTGAATGGCATTCAGTGGAAACCCATTACTGTGCTACACTGATAGAATACCAGATCTAATGTAAGTGCCCCCCCTTCAGTATTGTCTTCATTCTCCAAGACTGAATTCCTACCTTATATTCTGTCAAAGTTGAAACTTTTATATGAAACATGAGTTTTCTGTCTATGTCTTTAACATTGCTGAAGGAAATGATTGGCTTTCAGGTGCTTTCTGGACTATATAGTCACCCTCCTTTTTAACTGACTTGGATCCTGTCCACTGTAGTGGCACCAACAAGTGACAGTGCATCCCAAGCAGGGGCCCCATAGCCAAGCAGAACAGTCCTCCCAAATTGCCTCATATCCTTCCCAGACAAAACTGGTTACTTTCATTTGTGTCGAACACCTTAGATCTGGGACCTCAGGGTGGTGCTGCCACACCTTGACTTCAGGTCCAGATTCGATGTTCCCTCACTATCCATGTGCCTCCAATTTACCTCATGATGCAAAGGTAGAACTACCTCCTGTTATTCTCCAGCCTCCTCCAATAATACTGGATCACATCATTGTTATAGTGGACATTCTAACTCTCCCCCTGAGCCCATCACCTGTGAAGTACAGGAGGGCACCAACCATATAGCCCAGCAGTGTAGCATTTAATGTACTGAAAGCGGTGCAGCGCTATGATAAGTAGACTGTGTATGTTGCACTCAATTCAAAATCTCGCGCAACCTGAGTTCCAACTTGTGTACACCACTCGTTTTCAAATGGGATTGAGGCCGACGTAATTTCCCACTGACATGAAGCAAGATCGGAAGGCGTGAGGAGATACGGCAAGCAGCTGTTTTAATGAGATGCAAATCGCATTCACTCCACCAAACCGCGGCAAAGCTGAGCCACCATTGCAACAATTGCAAGCTGTTTTTACGCCGGTGGGTTTCTGACTTTTTGCTTGCCTCTAGATTTTCTGCTCCTGTCTGTCACAAAAATCGCCACAAGTGGGATGGGAAAATTCCACCCCTTGAGTCTGAAGGTGTATTTCTGTGTAACCTCTTCAAATCAAACACAGCAGATTTGATTTGAACGCCCAAGGTTGTGACTTTGTTTTAGGTTAAATCATTATCCTCCATGAACAGGTGTTTCCTAATTCATAGAATTGAAGTCTTTTTAATTCATTGGCCACAGATTAGTTCATTGGTTAGTGTGCCAAACTTACAGAGAAGCTAATTGCTGAATCACTGCCATGTACTGTTAAAGGAGTCACCATTTCCGGTGGAATGCATTTCATTTGGTCATCACAGTGTCCTTTGGCCAGAAGTAATTTTGGACAGTACTTACCTCCTTCTCAAACATGGATGTGTCTTCTATGAACTGCTTGAATATTCGCTGGCCTTCTGGCTTGGGCCAATGTACGTGCACTAGCTGCTTGTGAATGTTGCTACGTCCTTGTAGTGAGCGAGTAGTTCTTAAACTTCAAAATCCATTGATCCCACGGCGTGGGTGGAACTCCTGATGAAAAATGGAGAGGTGTCAGAATCAGCAGATTTAAACGTTTCCTCATCATCCACACTGCCACTTTGTTGTATATTTTATATCTCTGATATGTTCTGAAGTGACAGCAGATTCTGTAATGATGGATTCCAGGATGTTAACTAGTGGCGTGCCGCAGGGATCGGTACTGGGGCCTCAACTATTTACCATTTATATAGACGATCTGGAGGAGGGGACTGAGTGTAGGGTAACAAAGTTTGCAGACGACACAAAGATAAGTGGAAAAGTGAATCGTGTGGAGGGCGTAGAAGGTCTGCAGAGAGATTTGGACAGGCTGAGTGAGTGGACGAGGATCTGGCAGATGGAGTATAACATTGACACATGCGAGGTTATTCACTTTGGAGGAAATAATAGCAAATTGGATTATTATCTAAATGGAAAAAAATTACAACATGCTACTGTGCAAAGGGACCTGGGGGTCCTTGTGCATGAGACGCAAAAACCCTGTCTGCAGGTGGAACAGGTGATCAAGAAGGCAAATGGGATGTTGGCCTATATCGCAAGGGGGATAGAATATAAAAGCAGAGATGTCTTGCTGCATCCGTACAGGGCATTGGTGAGGCCACAACTGGAATACTGTGTGCAGTATTGGTCCCCTTATTTGCGGAAGGATATATTGGCCTTGGAGGGAGTGCAGAGAAGGTTCACCAGGTTGATACCAGAGACGAGGGCTGTTGATTATGAGGAGAGACTGAGCAGATTGGGTTTGTACTTGTTGGAATTTAGAAGGCTGAGGGGGGATCTTATAGAGACCTATAAGATAATGAAGGGGCTGGATCGGGTAGAGGTGGAGAGATTCTTTCCACTTAGAAAGGAAGCTAGAACTAGAGGGCACAGCCTCAAAATAAAGGGGGGTCAGTTTAGGACAGAGTTGAGGAGGAACTTCTTCTCTCAGAGGGTGGTGAATCTCTGGAATTCTCTGCCCACTGAAGTGGTGGAGGCTACCTCGTTGAATATGTTTAAGTCACGGATAGATGGATTCCTGATCGGTAAGGGAATTAGGGGTTATGGGGATCAGGCGGGTAAGTGGAACTGATCCATTTCAGATCAGCCATGATCTTATTGAATGGCGGGGCAAGCTCGAGGGGCTAGATGGCCTACTCCTGCTCCTACTTCTTATGTTCTTATGTTCTGTGTGCGCAGGAATTTTATTTATAATGCTTTAAAATATCTGCACTCAAAATGTCCGCACTCACTTCCAGGTCTTTCCAGTAACTTTTAAAGTTTGTTCATCTTTCTCTGAGTCTACGCTCAGGTTTAACCAATCAAACAGTGTGAGTATAGATCAGTTACCACATGTGCTTAATCAAACACAGAACAATTGAACATTACAGATTGCAAAACTGTGAAACAAAGGTCCCCAATTAAAATTTCTCCCCTTTTGTTTAGGAATTTGATTCATCCAAAACCCAAATCTGGTCTCCTTCCTCCATGACTATCTACAGCTCTTTACTTATCCCATTGCATTATACCAGGTGTTCCCAAACATTTTCAGCCACAGAAGTAGTTTGACCTCCCGAGAATATTGCTAGAACCCCTAAAGAAACTTTCTTATTGTGTTGAAGAGTTAAAGCACACAAAATGAATACTTTGTGCAATAGGTACAAACACACAAAGACGCATTTATGAAAGTTTTTTCTGTTTCTTTTATGTATACATTTATTAAAATTAAGAAATTCTCTTCTTCAGCAAACACTTCCAAGTCCTACCTTTTTGTCATTCTTGATGAGAGGAGTGATTCTGATCCCTTGCTCACAAAGACATTTAAAACTGATTCTCATTTCAGACACACACACTCTCCCCTCTCTCAGACACACCGCTCTCACACACACTCTCCCCTCTCTCAGACACACACACACTTATCCCTCTCACACACTCACTCACCCCTCTCTCTCTCTCACACACACACTCTCCCCTCTCTCAGACACACACACACTTATCCCTCTCACACACTCACTCACCCCTCTCTCTCTCACACACACACACTCTCCCCTCTCAGACACACACACTCTGCCCTCTCTCACACACACACACAGTCACCTCACACACACACACTCACCACTCTCTCACACACACATTCTCTCCCTTCCCTCTCACAAGCACACTCAACTCTTTCTCTCACACACACTCAACCATCTCTCTCACACACAAACACACTCCCCTCTCTCACGCACACACTCACCCCTCTCTCACGCACACACTCACCCCTCTCTCACGCACACACTCACCCCTCTTACACACACACACTCTCCCCTCTCTCATGCACACACTCACCCCTCTCTCACACACACACTCTCTCCTCTCTCACGCACACACTCACCCCTCTCACACACACACACTCTCCCCTCTCTCATGCACACACTCACCCCTCTCTCACACACACACTCACCCCTCTCACACACACACACTCACCCCTCTCTCACACACACACTCATCTCTCACACACACACACTCTCCCCTCCCTCATGCACACACTCACCCCTCTCTCACACACACACTCACCCCTCTCACACACCCACACTCACCCCTCTCTCACACACACACTCACCCCTCTCACACACACACACTCACCCCTCTCTCACACACAAACTGATCTCTCTCACACACACACTCTCCCCTCTCTCATGCACACACTCACCCCTCTCTCACACACACACTCACCCCTCTCACACACACACACTCTCCCCTCTCTCTCCCACACACAATCTCTCCCCTCTCTCACACACAAACTGATCTCTCTCACACACACACTCTCCCCTCTCTCATGCACACACTCACCCCTCTCTCACACACACACTCACCCCTCTCACACACACACACTCTCCCCTCTCTCTCCCACACACAATCTCTCCCCTCTCTCACACACACTAGTGTACCTATCTGTAATCCACAAAATGAACAAAGCACCTTTGATTGGTCAAGATGGAAGGAGAACTTTAAAAAAAAATTTAAACAGTTAAACTGACCACGGACTCCCGAAATGAGTCATAGAATCATAGTGTCATTGAGGTTTGCAGCATTGAAACAGGCCCTTCGGCCCAACTTGTCCATGCTGCCCTTTTTTTTAACCACTAAGCTAGTCCTAATTGCTTGCGTTTGGCCCATATCTCTCTTGTGGACCCGAGGGTTCTTTGGAACCCAGTTTGGGAAACCTTCCATTGCACCATAATCCCTCTGTCACTTCCACTCTCCCATCTTCATCCCAATCTCATTGTTCTTTTTCTTCTTTTCTTCCCTCACTCTTCCCATACCTCTGCACTTGCTTCAACATCATTACATCTTGAACTTTGTTCAGTTTTGGTGAAAGATCATCAGCCACAAACATTAACTTTGTTTCTCTCTTCACAGCTGATGCCTGACTTGCTGAGTAATTCCAGCATTTTCAGTTTGTATTCGGTGGCAGAGTGGTAAGGTCGGGTTGGAGGGGGGGTCAGAGGACCGGGGGAGCCGAGCCGGAGGGCAGTGGAGAGTCAGAGGGTCAAGGGATATCGGAAAGTCAGGAGTAACTCTGAGGGTCAAGGGAGGTAGGAGGGTCAGAGGGAGTTGAAGTCTGAGAGGGTTATCAGAGGGTCACCAGGGAATCAGACTGTCGGGGGAGTTGGAGAACAGGAGGGTATCAGAGGGCTGGGCAGAGTGTCAGAGGGTTAGGAGGACTCAAAGTGTCAGAAGGGGAAGGAGGTGGGTAAGGGGTTCAATGTGGGAGGGGGGGTCAGAGAAACGTGTCAGGAGTTGTCGGTGGCAGATCAGTGGGGAGTTGAGGGGTGCGGGTGTCGGTTGCATAGTTACCCAGGCGGAAGATAGGGCTTTTTCCGATCTTGCATTTACTAGGTAAACATTCTGGAGAGTGGGAACCGTCCGAAGTCTCCAACTCCAACTCAGAGTTGAAGACATTTTCAGCGGGTTCCAAACACTGGGTAATTGTCGATTAATAATTGAAACTTCCGGGCAATTGCTGTAGAATCCTTGTGTTGGGACTTCTGAGGGCCCCATAGCATCCATTGGGGCACTGGGACCAGAAAGTGTGGGCCTTTATCTCAAAGAGTAAGAACTCCCAATGATAAACAATTGTCATTTCATAAGGTGAAGGAATCAACAAGAGGAAAAAATATACTTGACCTCATCCTTACCAATCTGCCGGCTGCAGATGCATCTGTCCATTACAGTATCAATAAGAGTGACCACCGCACGGTGCTTGTGGAGACGAAGTCCCGCCTTCACATTGAGAATAACCTTCATCGTGTTGTGTGGCACTATCACCGTGCTAAATGGGACAGACTTTGAATTGATCTAGCAACTCAAGATTGGGCATCCATGAGGTGCTGTGGGCCATCAACAGCAATGGAACTGCACTCCAGCACAATCTGCAACCTCATGGCCTGGCATATCTCCCACTCAACCATTACCATCAAACCAGGGATCAACCCAGGTTCAATGGAGAGTGCAGGAGGGCATGCCAGGAGCAGCACCAGGCATACCTAAAAATGAGGTATCAACCTGGTGAAGCTACCAAACAAGACTACTTGCATACAAAACGGCAAAAACAGCAAGTGATAGACAGAGCTTAGCGATCCCACAACAATTGGATCAGATCCAAGCTCTACAGTCCTGCCACATCCAGTCATGAATGATGGTGGACAATTAAACAATCTTCTGGAGGAGGAGGCTCCACAAATATCCCGATCCTCAATGATGGAGGAGCCCAGCACATCAGTCCAAAAGATAAGGCTGAAACATTCGCAGCAATCTTCAGCCAGAAGTGCTGAGTGGATGATCCATCTTGGCATCCTCCAATGGCCCCCTCCATCTCAGATGCCAGTCTCCAACCAATCTGATTCACCCCACGTGTTATCAAGAAACGGTTGGAGGCACTGGATACTGCAAAGGCAATGGGCCCTGATAACATTCCGGCAATAGTACCGAAGACTTGTGCTCCAGAATTTGCCGCTCCCCTAGCCAAGCTCTTCCAGTACAGTTACAACACTGGTATCTATCTGACAATATGAAAAATTGCCCAAGAATGTCCTGTACACAAAAAGCAGGACAAATCCAACCTGGCCAATTACCGCTCTGTCAGTCTACTCTCGATCATCAGTAAAATGATGGAAGGGGTATCAACAGTGCTATCAAACAGCATCAGCTCAGTGACGCCCAGTTTGGGTTTCGCCAGGGTCACTCAGCTTCTGACCTCATTACAGCCTTGGTTCAAAATGAACAAAAGAGATGAGGTGAGGTGACAGTCCTTGACCAAGTGTGGCATCAAGGAACCCTAGCAAAACTGGAATCAATGGGTATCAGAGGGCAAACTCTCCACTGGTTGGCGTCATACCTGGAACATAGGAAGATGGTTGTGGTTGTGGAGGGTCAGTCATATCAACTCCAGGACATCTCTGCAGAAGTCCCTCAGGGTAGTGTCCTAGGCCCAACTATCTTCAGCTGCTTCATCAATGACCTTCCCTCCGTCATAAGATCAGAAGTGGGGATGTTCGCCGATGATTGCACAATGTTCAGCACCATTCACGACTCCTCAGATACTGAAGCAGTTCATGTTCAAATGCAGCAGGATCTTGACAATGTCCAGTTTTGGGCTGACAAGTGGGAAGTAACATTCGTGCCACCCAAATGCCAGGCAATGACCATCACCAATGAGAGACACTTTAACCACTGACATTCAATGGGGTTACCATTACTGAATCCCCCACTGTCAACATCTTTGGGGTTACCATTGACCAGAAGCTCAACTGGACTCATCACATAAACAGAGTGGCTACAAGAGCAGGTCAGAGGCTCGGGGATACCACGGAAGTGACTCCCCAAAGCCTATCCACATTTACAAGGCACAAGTCAAGAGTGTGATGGAATACTCTCCACTTGCCTGGATGGGTGCAGCTCCAACAACACTCAAGAAGCTTGACACTATCCAGGACACCACATTGGCACCACATTCACTCTGTCCACCATTGACACTCTGGAGCAGCAGTGTGTACTATCTACAAGATGCACTGCAGCAATTCACCAAAGATCCTTAGACAGCACCTTCCAAACCCACGACCACTTTCGAAGGACAAGGGCAGCAGATACATGGGAATACCACCACCTGCAAATTCCCCTCCAAGCCACTGACCATCCTGACTTGGAAATATATCGCTGCTCCTTCGCAGTCGTTGGGCCAAAATCCTGGAATTCCCTCCTTAACGGCATTGTGGGTCAACCCCAACATGTGAACTGCAGCGATTCAAGAAGGCGGTTCAGCACCACCTTCTCAAGGGCAACTAGGGATGGGCAATAAATGCTGGCCAGCCAGCGATGCCCATGTCCCACAAATGAATAAAAAATCATGCTGAATAAAAAAAGCACAAAAGCCTCCCTAACTCCTCAATAATAAAATTAAAATACTGCGGTATTGGAAATTTGAAATAAAAACCGAAGCCTGAAGAGGGCACAAAACACATTCCTGGTGTGGTTGGTCCCGGAGTATAATATCAGAGAGACTTTGACTAAACTGATTTGGGTCTGAGTCACTGATAGCATCCAATTGGAGTCTACCACTGTTCTTGACGTGAGTGAGATTGATGACAGCTATAAAATCCAACTGATGGGTCATCCCGGGCACTGGGACTGTATCATGGTAAAGTGCCTACCTTCATTAAACTGCTGACAGATGGACTGCTCTGAAGGCTGGCAGGTCGTACACTTTCTGCAAGATTCCCGAGAGACAACTTGTCAGATAGAAACATTTGGATGTCGATGCTGACATTCCCAGAGTTCTGGATGTGGCAGACTCTGTTCGCAGAGAGATAACAGCCACTGCCACTCAATCCAATGCATGTTAGCTCCCTCAATCCATCGAAAAAAAACTCACGTTGCTGACGAGTGTCAAATTTCTGGGATTAACGTACTTCTGGTCTTTAACGTTTGATGAATTCATGCAGAACTAATATGTTCTTGGACATTTGAACAAAAGGACCAGCCACAAACCTGGCTGTTTGCAAACTAGCAGCATCTGATCAAACCCTAACTAATGAAAACTAGACAAATGCATCTTCAGGTAGCCTCACCGAACAGACCTTCACAACCAAAGGTTGGGCAATTTTGCAACACCAGAGGGACTATGCAATACGAAACATGAAGAAATCACCAGTTTAGCATATATATGGAAAAGTTAGTCAAATATATTCTGACTGGAATATTTACTTTTCATTGTGCAGTTGTGGGCAATTCTTTCTGGATCATATTATCTCTAACTGCAAAGAGTCTATCCATGCCAGAGGTAAGATAGACAGATAGAAAATTGTCACTCGAGAAATGAATAGTGGCAGAAACGATGCCACAGGCAATGGGCACTTGTGTAAAGTACCAAGGCCAACAAGACAGTACTGGCACAAATTGCTGCTTCTTAATGTGAGGTTAGCTCATTTAATTACATTTTTAGTGGATGATTCATGACATGCCAGGATCAGCAGGAGCTGGCTGGAATGTTCAGAAAATGCAGCTCTTAAAGGGGAACTGGCAGCATTTTTTTTTCAAAGGAATGGCAAGAACAGCATTGAGTCAAAAAATGTTCTTTCCTATAAGACAGAAATAATCACACTTCAGACTCAAAATGCTGAAACTTCATTGAATGTTTTTCTTTAAGCTCTCATTGTGGCTGGTGAACTGATAGGCTAGTACGTATACGCACACACATAACTGCATTGCAGCAGTGAAATGTAGCATCCTCGAACATATATTCACATAACTATTAGTTCCTAACTCTTTATGAATTTGCAGACGACACTGAAATAAGTGGGATAGTTAGTTGTGATAATGAAATAAGAAATTTACAATTGGATACTGATGGGTTAAGTGAATGGGACAAAATGTGGCAGATGGAGTTTAATGTGGATAGGTGTGAGGTTATCCATTTTAATAGGGAAAATACAAAGGCAAATTATCATCGAAATGGAGAGAAACTTCATACTGCTTCGGTGCAGAGGGATCTCAGTGTCCTCGTGCATGAATCTCAGAGTTCTTGACATGGATTGCTAAAATATAAAAGTAGTGAAGTTTTGTTGCTACTATACAAAGCACTAGTGAGACCTCACTTAGAATATTGTGTACAGTTTTGGTCCCCTTACTTGAGAAGAGATGTAGTTGCATTCGAAAGTTGCAGAGAGTAGCGATGGAAGGGCGTTTTTCAGAATGGAGATTTGTAGCTTAGTGGTGTTTGATTTGATTTGATTTATTATTGTCACATGTATTACAGTGAAAAGTAGTGTTTCCTGTGTGCTATACAGACAAAGCACACCATACATAGGGAAGAAAAGGAGAGAGTGCAGAATTTAGTGTTACAGTCATAGCTAGAGTTAGAATGATGTTTTAGAAGCATAGAATGAGAATAAAAGAATTAGAAGGTATGCTGGGCACAGCTTGCAAGAAGTCGCCATGCTCTGGCGCCATCTTGATATTTTCAGTTCCGCAGGGATCAGTGCTGGGGCTTCTATTGTTTGTAGTATATATAAATGATCTGGAGGAAGATGTGGGTGGTCTGACTAGTAAGTTTGTAGGTGACACGAAGATTGGTGGAGTTGCTGATAGTGCCAGGATTTGTCAGAGGATACAATAGGATATAGATAGATTGGAAACTTGGGTACAGAAATGGCAGATGGAGTTTAATCCAGACAAATGCGAGGTGATGCATTTTGGAGGATCAAATTTAGGTATGAATTATACTGTAAATGGCAGAAGCCTTAGGAACATTAATATACAGAGGGAGCTGGGTGTGCAGGTCCACAGTTCCCTAAAAGTGGCAATTGATGAAGACAAACATCTCGCCAAGGCCATCCCCACACCCCCATTTCTTGCCTTCAAGCAAGCGCACAACCTCAAACAGACCATTGTCCGCAGCAAACTACCCAGCCTTCAGGAGAACAGTGACCACGACGCCACACAACCCTGCCACAGCAACCACTGCAAGACGTGCCGGATCATCGACACGGATGCCATCATCTCACGTGAGAACACCATCCACCAGGTACACGGTACATACTCTTGCAACTCGGCCAACGTTGTCTACCTGATATGCTGCAGGAAAGGATGTCCCGAGGCATGGTACATTGGGGAAACTATGCAGATGCTGCGACAATGGATGAATGAACACCGCTCGACAATCACCAGGCAAGACTGTTCTCTTCCTGTTGGGGAGCACTTCAGTGGTCACGGGCATTCGGCCTCTGGTATTCGGGTAAGCGTTCTCCAAGGCAGCCTTCACGACACACGACAGCGCAGAGTCGCTGAGCAGAAACTGATAGCCAAGTTCCGCACACATGAGGACGGCCTCAACCGGGATATTGGGTTCATGTCACACTATTTGTAACCCCCACAGCTTGCCTGGACCTGCAGAGTTTCACTGGCTGTCTTGTCTGGAGACAATACACATCTTTTTAGCCTGTCTTGATGCTCTCTCCACTCACGTTGTTTGTATCTTAAAGACTTGATTAGCTGTAAGTATTCGCATTCCAACCATTATTCATGTAAATTGAGTCTGTGTCTTTATATGCCCTGTTTGTGAACAGAATTCCCACTCACCTGAAGAAGGGGCTTGGAGCTCCGAAAGCTTGTGTGGCTTTTGCTACCAAATAAACCTGTTGGACTTTAACCTGGTGTTGTTAAACTTCTTACTGTGTTTACCCCAATCCAACGCCGGCATCTCCACATCATGCCTGGAACACTGCCAGAGGAGGTGATGGAAGCAGGCACACTAGCAACATTTAAGAGGCATCTGGATGGGTACATGAATAGGGAGGAAATAGAAGGATACGGACCGAGTAAGGACAGAACATTTTTTTTTTAGCGAGGGCATCATGATTGGCACAGGCTTGGAGGGCTGAAGGGCCTGTTCCTGTGCTGTACTTCTCTTTGTTCTTTCTCTTTTCTCTTAAAACTAGCATGCAGGTACAGCAGGTAATAAGAAAGGCAAACAGAATCTTGGCATGTATTGCTAGAGGAATAGAATATAAAAGTAGTGAGGTTTTTTTGCTACTGTACAAAGCATTAGTGAAACCACACTTAGAATATTGTGTACAGTTTTGGTCTCCTTACTTGAGGAGGGATGTAGTGGCATTGGAGGCAGTTCAGAGGAGATTGATTCCAGAGATGAGGGGTTTGACTTAAGAAGAGAAATTTGGCAGTTTAAGTCTAAACTCTCCGGAGTTAAGAAGAATGAAAGGAAATCTAATTGAGGTGTGCAAGATGATGAGGGAAATTGACAAAGTAGACGTGGAGAGGATGTTTCCTCTTGTAGGGCAATCTAGAACAAGAGGTCATAGTTTTAGGATAACGGATAGCAGATTTAAAACAGAGATGAGGAGCAATTACTTCTCTCAAAGGGTCGTGTCTGTGGAATTCACCATTGCTGAGTAAGGTGGATGTCGGGACATTGAGTAAATTTAAGGAAGAGGTGGACAGATTTTTAATTAGTAAGGGTTTGAAGGGTTATGGTGAACGGGCAGGAAAGTGGAGTTGAGGCTGAGATGAGATCAGCCATGACTGTATTGAATAGTGGAGCCGGCTCAAGGGACTGACTTGCCTACTCCTGCTCCGAGTTCTTATGATTCTTATGATTCTTATATAACAATATAACACATTGTTCCCAGTGCTTCATGTTGAACTCCGCCAGTCAGGCTTCTGTGATGCCACTTTATCATTCCAGCTCTTATCAAAGTCACAATTGACATCCTGTGTTGTTGTATTTTTGTTAGTTTAGTTTCAGAATGATTATTGAGATGTTGGTATGTTCATACAACAACTGGTTCATTTTATACTACTGAACTGTGTACAGTTATCCATGACTAGGTGTTACACTGCTGAAGCCATGTACTGTCTCCCTCTCTTCTCCTACTCATGTGTTCTCATTATGGGAGGTGATATTTACATATCATGCAATAATCCTCACAAACCCAAATATTACATCTCCTCCCAAGAAATTTTACATTCATATTTATATATTACCCCATACCCACCTCTCCCCCCATTCCCCACCAAGCCGCTGACTTCACAGGTTTAATATGTCAGGTGGCTTCAAAAATCTCTCTGATCGTGTTCTTGTCAAACTTGACGATCAATCGTCTCTCTTTATCTCCTTTTTCTTGATTTGAATGGTCTTCATTGAGGGTTGTAGTACTTGCTTCTTTTCTGACAACTTCTGATTCTTCAACATGTGTGACTGATCGTTCCAGTGAGATCAATTGACTCACAGTCTGACAAGCGTCTGGGGGGGTGGAAATGATGAAACATCCATAGAAGTTGTTTTGGATAACATCTGGCACTTGCTTTCAGAGTGTGAGGTCTCCGATCACATTTTGTCTATTAGTTTACGTGGACCGTGTACTTCCTGTGAACATTAATGTATAAGATAGATTTTGTAATGTGTGCGATCCTTATGAATCTGTTTATATCGGTAAAGGTACAGTTGGGGTGAAGGAGCAGTGTAAAATAATTGATCTTTTCTTGCTTAATAAATGTTTTATTTTTTAGTTAAAAGTTCATCTGCTGACTCCTGTGACCCTGTTCAGTAGCTGCTTTGCATGCACTGAGACAGAAAATTAACATTAGGATCTATCAAGCTGGATTCCACCCTGGGACTGACTTATCCAGAAGTAACATCAACTAGGATCATAACAAAAGGTGTAGATGTACTTTCTAGAAGATCACCTTCTGGTTTGAATGCGTGTTATTTGCGCAGAATATTCCGTCACCGGATTTCCATCTTCAATTTTCAAATCCGTGCTAGAGAGTGATAAGTGATCTAATTTCTTCACTGTGTATTTGTTGTCAGCAAGTGGTTGGTACCGCCCCCCCCCCCCCCCCCCCCACCCCCCCTCATCCCACCCCTGGGCATCCTCTTGTAGTAAGAAGTTTAACAACACCAGGTTAAAGTCCAACAGGTTTATTTGGTAGCAAAAGCCACACAAGCTTTCGAGGCTCTAAGCCCCTTCTTCAGGTGAGTGGGAATTCTGTTCACAAACAGAACTTATAAAGACACAGACTCAATTTACATGAATAATGGTTGGAATGCGAATACTTACAACTAATCCAGTCTTTAAGAAACAAAACAATGGGAGTGGAGAGAGCATCAAGACAGGCTAAAAAGATGTGTATTGTCTCCAGACAAGACAGCCAGTGAAACTCTGCAGGTCCACGCAACTGTGGGGGTTACAGATAGTGTGACATGAACCCAATATCCCGGTTGAGGCCGTCCTTGTGTGTGCGGAACTTGGCTATCAGTTTCTGCTCAGCGACTCTGCGCTGTCGTGTGTCGCGAAGGCCGCCTTGGAGAACGCTTACCCAAATATCAGAGGCCGAATGCCCGTGACCTCTTGTAAAACAGCTGGTGACCTCTTGTAAAACATCCTCTTGTAAAACAGCTGGACTATCAATCTCTATGAACAATGCCCAAATATTCAGCGCTGAACTCACAATCCAGATCTTCATCACATCAAAAAGAGAGAATTCTTGAATCTGAAGAACATACAATGTTTCCAATATCTGCTTCCCCTTGTACTGGAGTTTTGCCTGTAGCTTTCCCTTAACTTTTAATTTGACTCCTCCTAGACTGCATAGCTGGGTTTCCATTGGCTGCAGGCATTATATTGGTAACTGCAGTTCATTATCTGATAAAACCATTAAGCTTACTCCAGTGTCTAGTTTAAAGTTTGTGATATATGTATATGTACATAGATCATTGAAGGTAGCAGGACAGGTGGAGAGAGCAGTTAATAAAGCATACAGTATCCTGGGCTTTGTTAATAGGTTATGCTGACACTTATACATGACACTGGTTAGAACTCAGCTGGAACATTGTGCACTGTTCTGGGCGCCACAGATAAGAAAGATGTGAATGCATTGCAAGAGTGCAGAAGAGGTTTACAAGAATGGTTCCAGGAATGAGAAACTTCAGTTATGAGGAAAGCTGTGGCAGGGCTTAATGACATCTTGTACTTTCCCTCCAAAATGCACCTTCTTTTCTCGTGCCTGTTTTACATTCCTGGGTTGAAGTCTGGCACGGCGGCACAATGGTTAGCACTGCTGCCTCACAGCACCAGGGACCTGAGTTCAATCCTGGCTCCGAGTCACTGTCTATGTGGAGTTTGCACATTCTCCCTGTATCTGCGTGGATTTCCACAGGTGCGCCGGTTTCCTCCCACAGTCCAAAAATGTGCAGATTAGCTTGATTGGCCATGCTAAATTGCCCCTAGTGTCAGAGGGATTAGCAGGGTAAATGTGTGGGATTACGGGAATAGGGATTACGGGATTGTGGTCGGTGCAGACTCAATGGGCCAAATGGCCTCCTTCTGCACTGTCGGGATTCTATGTATGGTCGCTGGAGGTTTCCTGAGTCAAGGTTTCCTTAACCTCTCAGTATTCTGCTTACAGACATGTTTGCCTCACCAGCTATACAGTTTTTTCTATTGTGAGGTCTTGCTTAGATTGTGATGAGTCACATAGTGATTAATCAGAAGCACTGAACTACAACTGTAGTCTCATAGTAATCCAGTTTTTAGATCTCCATTCTCTCTCCTTCAACCAGCCTGCAAAGTTAATTAATAAGGGCAACGACTGGTTCACCTGGTTTCTAGGCTCTTTTGTTGAATTTATCCCTTTCCAGAACTTTATTGCTTCTCAGTTTGAAGTAGTTATCAATAGATTTTAAGGCATCTTGAAATTTATCAGAGGTCTCATTGATGCTATAACATCATCTGCTACTGTTCCTATCGAGTAAAATAATTAACCTGCATGAACCTGCATTGAGGTGTGCAACTTCAAACATATTGACCAATTTTAATGAAATTTGGAATCTCAAGAATCACTTTCTCCAAAGTGCCCAGTTTTGAGTTTAATTTGATCCTTCCATGTGTCCAAACCTCTTAGGTGGCAAAAATTTAGAATCCAGGCTTTTCTAAGCTTTTACCCAAAGTTTTAAATTTTCCTTCCAGTATTTAAAGTTTTACTATGCTGTTTAACCTTTCATTAAGAACTGCTGCAGTCACTATCTCTCCCCAGGGGATCTCTCAACTAGACTTGGGGTGGGATTTTATGGCCTTGCTCATACTGAAACTGTAAAATTCCACCTGAGGTCAACGCACCTTCGCACTGTCCGCACCTCGCCCGCTCCAATTCCCATGGCATCGGGACAGTAAAACTCTCGCCTTGGTATTTATTTCCTGAATGCTGCAGACCTGTTAAAAACCAATTTGCTTTCAGTTATTTCAATAATAGCAAGAACACTGGCATCCAGCCGGAAATGTGGAAAATTGCCAAGATATATCTTGTGCACAAATAACAAGACAAATCCAAATTGGTTAATGACTGCCTCATCAGTGTACTCTCAATCATCAGCAAAGTGATGGCAATGTCACTCAAGGTGCCATCAAGCAGCACTTACACTGCAATAACTTGCTCGCAGATGCTCAGTTTGGATTTTGCCAGGGCCATTCAGATCCTGACCTCATTAAAGCCTTGGTCCAAAAATGGACAAAACAGCTGAATTCTAGCGGTGAGGCATGAGTGACTGCCCTTGACATCGAGGCAGATTTCAACCAAGGCATTGAGGAATTTTCCAGCAAAACTGGAATCAATGGAATCAGGGAGGAAACTTTCCATTCATTGGAGTCATACCTGGCACAAAGGAAGATGATTGTGGTTGTTGGAGGTGAAGAATCGCAGTTCCAGGACATCACTGCAGGAGTTCCTCAGGGTGAGAGTCCTAGACCCAACCATCTTCAGTTGTTTTATCAATGACCTTTCCTTCACCTTAAGGTCAGAAATGGAGATGTTCACGGTGATTGCACAATTTGCGACTCCTCAGATATAGAAACAGTGTCCATATGCAGCAAAACTGGACAATAATCAGGCTTGGACTGGTAAGTGGCAAGTAACATTCTCAGAATCTGACCATCGCCCCTTGACAGTCGCTGTCATCCTAACCATCGCTGAGTCCTCTATTATCAACATCCTGCCTGTTATCATTGACCAGAAACTACAAGAGCAGGTCGGAGGCTGGGAATGCTGCAGAAAGTAACTCACCTCCTGATTCCCCAAAGCCTGTCAACCATCTACAAGGCACAAATCAGGAATGTGATGGAATAATTCCCATTTGCCTGGATGAATGCAACTCCAACAGCACTTAATAAGCTTAAAACCATCCAGACTAAATCAGCCAATGGCACCCCATCCACCATAATAAACATTAATTCCCCCCACCACCAATTTGAGGTGGCAACATTGTGTAACATCTACAAGATACACTGCAGGAAGTCAACAAGGCTCCTTAGACAGCACCTGCCAAACCCAAGACCATTACCATCTAGAAGAACAAGGGCAGTAGATACATAGGAAGACCACCACCTGCATGTTCCCCTCCAAACCACTTACCATCCTGACTTGGAACTATATCTCCGTTCCTTCACTGTTTCTCAGTCAAAATGCTGGAACTCCCTCCCTAACAGCACTGTGGGTGTCCACACACAACATGAACTGGAGAGGTTCAAGAAGTGAGTTCACCACTACCTGCTCAAGGCCAATCAATTAGAGATGCCAATAAATGCTGGCCTAGCCAGCGATGTGGAGATGCCAGCGTTACTAGCCAGCGAAGCCCAAATCCCATGAATAAATTTTTTTTTAAACTCCAGAAAAGATGAATCAGAATGAAACAGCTCTGACCAGTTGGCTCCGACTTAGGTGCCAGCAATGACAATGGCACAACCTGCCCAGTTAATACTGCAAATTCTTCCTCATGAACATCTGGACATTTGTGCCAAAACTGGGAGAACTTTCCCACGGACTATTGTCATATCATAGTCATGTTCACCAAATCACACCTTACAACCCATCTCCCAACCCCCTCCATAACCATTCCTGGGCAAAGGTAGCCTGATGAGAAGTTCATTGGATATTTTTGGGATAGTTCCTTAGAGCAGCATGGTCTGGAGCCAAACACGGAGCAGGCTGTACTAGACCTGATACAGTAAGAAGTCTCACAACACCAGGTTACAGTCCAATAGGTTTATTTAGAATCACAAGCTTTCGGAGTGCTGCTCCTTTATCAGGTGATTCCAAATAAACCTGTTGGACTTTAACCTGGTGTTGTGAGACAAGGCATCTCCACATCATGACCTGATATTGTGCAACAAGAAGGGAGTAACTCATGATCACGTAGTGAAGGCTCCCCTCGGTAGCAACAACCATAATATGACTGAATATTACATTCAGATTGAGGGAGAGAGGAGTGGGTCTGGGTCAAGGGCTGGAAATCTACCACCTCATCTGCCACCGAATCAGCACAAGCAAGGGTCTGACAACAGAAATCTCCATTGACCTCGGGCAGGAATTTCCAGTCTCACCCGAGCATGGCCGTAAAATCTCACCCAAATGTTTTTAAACTTATATAATTTGGGGGGGATTTACCCATCCAATTGCCCCAGAAACCACCATTTGCAGTTAAAATTCTGTCCTTTGTTTCCATGTGACAACAGTGTTCATATCAAATTCCAATGAAACTACGAAGCAGAGCAGTAGGAAATTAGAACAGGGAAATCAGGGACAACAAGACAGAGAAACCTGCAGAGGAAGAGGGCCCAACCATTTCACTGAATTCAGTCCTTTTGATGAGATAATACTGGAAAATATTGGGATTGAAAGTATAGACAGAATCATAAAGGATGAAGTCAGCAACTTCCCCCAAGTTTGTTGCTATAGCACAGAACTATCTCCCTACTATTCACTCAATCACAGCTAAATTGAAAACTGATAAGTTTTTTTTTGAGGAAGTGCCAAGAAAAATTGACCAGGGCAGGTCAGTGGATGTTGTATACGTGGACTTTAGTAAAGCCTTTGATAAGGTTCCTCATGGCAGGCTGATACAGAAGGTGAAGTCATATGGGATCTGAGGTCAGCTGGTAAGATGGATACAAAACTGGCTTGGGCATAGAAAGCAGAGAGTAGCAGTGGAAGGGTACTTTTCTAACTGGAGGTCTGTAACAAGTGGTGTTCCACAAGGATCAGTGCCGAGGCCTCTGTTGTTTGTAATATATATAAATGATTTGGAGGAAAATGTAGGTGGTCTGATAAGTAAATTTGCAGATGGCACAAAAATTGGGGGAGTAATGGATAGTGAGGAGGATTGTCAGAGGATACAGCAGGATATAAATCGGCTGGAGACCTGGGTCGAAAGATGGCAGATGGAATTTAACCCGGACAAATGTGAGGTGATGCGATTTGGAAAGTCTACTGCAGCAGAAAAGTATACAGTAAATGGTAGAGCCTTTAGAAATATTAGAATACAGAGGGATCTCAGTGTGTGGATCCACAGTTCTCTGAAGATGGCAACTCAGGTGGACAAGGTGGTCAAGAAGGTGCTGGCCTTCATCGGTTGGGGCGTTGAGTATAGGAATTGGAAAATCATGTTGCAGCTGTATAAGACTTTGATTGGGCTGCATTTGGAGTATCGTTTACAATTCTGGTCGCCACACTATCGGAAGGATGTTGATGCATTGGAAAGGGTGCAGGGGAGATTTCCCAGGATATTGCCTGGTTTGGAGGATATGGACTATGAAGAAAGGTTGAACAAACTTGGATTGTTTTCATTGGAGCATCGGAAGTTGAGGGAGACCTGATAGAGGTTCACATGGTTATGACAGGCTTGGAGAGAGTGGATAGTCAGAGTCCTTTTCCCAGGGTCAAAGGGTCAATTACTCAGGCATCGGTTGAAAGTGAGAGGGGGAAAGTTTAAAGAGATATAAGGGGCAAGTTTTTCACAGACAGGGTAGAGAATGCCTGGAAAGCGCTGCCAGAGGAGGTGGTGGAAGCAGATTCTATAACAACGTTCAAGAGGCATCTAGATAGATACATGAATAGGCAAGGAATAGAGGGATATGGACCACGTAGAGGCAAGAAAATATTAGATTAGAGAGGCACCTGTGTCGGCACAGATTTGGTGGGCCGAAGGGCCTGTTCCTGTGCTATACTGCTCTTTGAAAAAAAATAATCTGACACACAGTTAGTGTTTTCAACTTTGCCATGCACTTATTTGAGTATGTTTCATCTCAGGTTGTGCCAAAGTGCTTTACAGAAAATGAAGTGCTTTTGAATGTAGTCACTTTTCTAACATAGGAAGCACAACTGCCAATTTATGTACAGCAATGTCCTGCAAACAGCAGCAAGACGCATAACATTGATCATTATTTTGCTGCTGTAGGTTGAGGGGTAAACATTGGCCAGGACACAGGGAAAGCTCCTCTGCTCTTCTTTGATAGTATCTGGCAATCATTCATACCATCTTGAGAAGACAAGCAGGGGCCTTGGTTTTGGAACTCACCTGAAAATTGGCACCTCTGACAGCACAGCTGTCCCTCAGCACTGCACTGGAGTGCCACCTTACATTTTGTGTTCCGGAGTTGAACTTGAACCCATAACCTTCTGACTCTGAGGCAAAAGTTCCATGACTGACAAATGTCTTGATGTGGAGATGCCGGCGTTGGACTGGGGTGAGCACAGTTTTTGTGTCTCTGTGCACTGTTTGAGAGCACATTTCCACTCCATCTGACGAAGGAGCAGCGCTCCGAAAGCTTGTGGTATTTGCTACCAAATAAACCTGTTGGACTTTAACCTGGTGTTGTGAGACTTCTTACTGTGATAAATGTCTCCCAGTAGACATATTAGATATCCACCCAAAATAATGATGGTTAGAGGACAAAATTGCATCATACTATTATCTAGAAGTTTATTTATCTGTACATCAAACATTGAACTTAGAGCCTCATTTATTTTAGACCAACAAGCTGCAGACAACTGTTTGAGAGCTCCAGACAGATTGACAGCAAATAATCTTTTCTCTTTGGGGTCACTGTCAACAAAAACAAATGATCTGGACAGGGTCTAACCTGGGGCTGTTTGATTGGCAAGGATAGAGAGTGACAGGGTATCAAGGTAGCTGTTGAGAGGGAGGTAGTGAGTGGGGACTGGCAGTATCCCATTGGTTTAATTTTCAGCCTGGAGCAGTACCTTTGCATTCTTTGGTCCCGCATTATTTTTTTAAAAATCATTTTAGTTAAGCCACACATAGAACTGATTTTCCTGAACACATCAGGTACGGTAAAAACAAACCAATTTTACAAAGTATCAAATAGACGCTGGCATTTTGCATTTGTAACGGACCTGTTTCAGACATGGGCCCTGAATGCCTCTGGCAGTATCGGTACCAATATGGCTCAGAATGTGTTGACTTATGCCTCCCATTGTATGGGACTCATTGTATGTCCCATTTTATGTCACCCATTTTAGGCCATAATGGAATTTCTAGGCCTTTGTAATTCCAGTCATTGGTATTTCAGCAACACTGGATGCTAGAAAGCTCTAGGTTCCTGATATCCAAGGTTGCTATGGGCTGCAGTGTGGTGATAAAAATTTTAATCACAATCAATTATTGCATCACTTGATTGTGCTAGACAAGGTAAGTTCAAAATTAAAATGAAACATTAAACAATTGAAACATATTTGCACCTTCATTTGGTGCCGCTGTCCAAGCTACACTGTGGCAGATGCCACAGTTATTTGCCAATCCCAAACACCGAAGCTGGGTGACAACTACCATCAAAATAAAATGCTGGAACTCACATAGAGTATTCAAAATAACCTACCCTGAGTAATCATCAGACAAGTTTTAGCCACTGACTCAAACTGTGCAGATGTTCTCATTCTATCATCTGTTCAACAACAACTGAGACATGACGGAGACAGAGTTACCAACATGTCAAGGTGTTTTTTTGATTTGATTTGATTTATTATTGTTACATATAATGGTATACAGTGAAAAGTATTGATTCTTGCGCACTGTACAGACAGGCATACTATTCATACAGTACATAAGGGAGAAGGAAAGGAGAGGGTGCAGAATGTAGTATTCCAGTCATGGCTAGGGTGTAGAGAAAGATCAACATAATATGAGGTAGATCCATTCAAAAGTCTGATGGCAGCAGCAGGGAAGAAGCTGTTCTTGTGTCAGTTGGTACCTGATCTCAGACTTTTGTATCTTTTTCCCAAGAAGAAGGTGGAAGAGAGAATGTCTGGGGTGCGTGGAGTCCTTGATTATGCTGGCTGCTTTTCTGAGGCAGCGGGAAGTGTAGATGGAGTCAATGGATGGGCGGTTGGTTTGCGTGATGGACTGTGTTCACAATCCTTTGTAGTTTCTTGCGGTCTTGGGCAGGGCAGGAGCCATACGACGCTGTGATACATCCAGAAAGGATGCTTTCTATGGAGTATCTGTAAAAATTGGTGAGAGTTGTACTGGACATGCTGAATTTCCTTAGCCTCCTGAGAAAGTAGAGGCATTGGTGGGCTTTCTTAACTACAGCGTCAGTGTGAAGGGACCAGGACAGGTTGTTGGTGTTCTGGACAACGAGAAACTTGAAGTTCTCGACCATTTCCACTTCATTCCCATTGATGTAGACAGGGGCATGTCCTCCACTATGCTTCCTGAAGTCGATGACTATCTCCTTCATTTTACTGACATTGAGGGAGAGATTATGGTTGTTGCACCAGTTCACCAGATTCTCTATCACTTTCCTGTACTCCACCTCATCATTTTTTGAAATCCGACCCACTACGGTGGTGTCATCAACAAACTTGAATATGGAGTTGGAACGAACATGAAGGAGACATGTGTACATTCCACCTTATGGAGGCAACACAAAAATATATCCCAGCCCCCTTTAACTGTTTGGCTGTTGTTTTCTGATTGGTATTAATATAACGTAAATGGGTATTCAACATTAAAATCACCTTGATGTGAAAATCTGGGCTGATTTCAACATAAGTAATATTTCCACTAAAATATTTTAAATATGTGAATACTTATGCCACACAGCATAAAGATTACAGATAAAAATAGCACACAGCAGTGCAAATTATGCACATCCATAAGTCCCTTGCATCACGATGCAGCTCCTCTTCCATTATTGACCAGCCCTCAGTTTCTAACAGGCCTTTTGCAAAAATTTTTATTAAATCCCTGCAGAGAGTCAGAAGTAATAGATCTATTTTTAGCAAAGGACATCACGTGGCTGAATTTCTGTGCGGTGTTTTGACAGATGATCTGATTCATTTTCCCCAGTTGCTTTCTATTGAGCAGAAGACAGAATGAGAACATCTGCACAGTGAGTCAGTGGCTGACACTTGTCTGCAGCGGACTTATGATCAAGTGTCAGTCAGCACAGACTATAATTTGTGTGTAATGTCTCACCGAGGACTACAGCGCCCACTCCTCATTTCCTGCTTATTTGTTGCCGACCTTTGTAGGTTGATTCAATATGTACGTGTGACTAATTTCATTATCGTTGACATACAGTAGCAAGGTTTTTTTGAGCTCTGAATAATTAACCGCCTCTTCCTCAGTTTTTTTATAGCTCATTTATAGCAAGTTATACAATGTTTCATTAAAACATTTGTGTGCACTTCAAATTTTGCTTTGCCTTGTCATACTGATTATTCTCCGTATCCCTGGCAAAAGCTACATCAACATATTTCAAATGAATTAATTTGCATTAATTCTATGAAGTTCCCCCTTCCCTCCTATCCCATAGAATTTTTCAAGTGGAAAGTTGGTCTAATTTCTCAGTCACTCCTCTTGATTTTGAAATAGCCAAACTTCTGAATTAAATCTTGAGCCCAACTGTAAGAGCAGTAACCTGTGTAAAGAGAGTCTTTTATTAACAATGATGATGATGCACCAATTGTGTCACACTATAGAACACAGAACATAGAGCAGTACAGCACAGAACAGGCCCTTCGGCCCACGATGTTGTGCTGAGCTTTATCTGAAACCAAGATCAAGCTATCCCACTCCCTATCATCCTGGTGTGCTCCATGTGCCTATCCAATAACCGCTTAAATGTTCCTAAAGTGTCTGACTCCACTATCACTGCAGGCAGTCCATTCCACACCCCAACCACTCTCTGCGTAAAGAACCTACCTCTGATATCCTTCCTCTATCTCCCACCATGAACCCTATAGCTATGCCCCCTTGTAATAGCTCCATCCACCCGAGGAAATAGTCTTTGAACGTTCACTCTATCTATACCCTTCATCATTTTATAATCCTCTATTAAGTCTCCCCTCAGCCTCCTCCGCTCCAGAGAGAACAGCCCTAGCGCCCTCAACCTTTCCTCATAAGACCTACCCTCCAAACCAGGCAGCATCCTGGTAGATCTCCTCTGCACTCTTTCCAGCGCTTCCACATCCTTCTTATAGTGAGGTGAGCAGAACTGCACACAATATTCCAAATGTGGTCTCACCAAGGTCCTGTACAGTTGCAGCATAACCCCACGGCTCTTAAACTCCAACCCCCTGTTAATAAAAGCTAACACACTATAGGCCTTCTTCACAGCTCTATCCACTTGACTGGCAACCTTTAGAGATCTGTGGATATGGACCCCAAGATCTCTCTGTTCCTCCAGAGTCTTCAGAACCCTACCTTTGACCCTGTAATCCACATTTAAATTAGTCCTACCAAAATGAATCACCTCACATTTATCAGGGTTAAACTCCATTTGCCATTTTTCAGCCCAGCTTTGCATCCTATCTATGTCTCTTTGCAGCCTACAACAGCCCTCCACCTCATCCACAACTCCACCAATCTTGGTGTCATCAGCAAATTTACTGATCCACCCTTCAGCCCCCTCCTCTAAGTCATTAATAAAAATCACAAAGAGCAGAGGACCAAGCACTGATCCCTGTGGCACTCCGCTAGCAACCTGCCTCCAGTCCAAAAATTTTCCATCCACCACCACCCTCTGTCTTCGATCAGATAGCCAGTTACCTATCCAATCGGCCAACTTTCCCTCTATCCCACACCTCCTTACTTTCATTATAAGCCGACCATGAGGGACCTTATCAAACGCCTTACTAGAATCCATGTATATGACATCAACTGCCCTACCTTCATCAACACACTTAGTTACCTCCTCAAAAAATTCTATCAAATTTGTGAGGCACGACTTGCCCTTCACGAATCCGTGCTGACTATCCCGGATTAATCCGCATCTTTCTAAATGGTCGTAAATCCCATCCCTAAGGACCTTTTCCATCAATTTACCAACCACCGAAGTAAGACTAACCGGTCTATAATTACCAGGGTCATTTCTATTCCCTTTCTTAAACAGAGGAACAACATTCGCCACTCTCCAGTCCTCTGGCACCATCCCCGTGGACAGTGAGGACCCAAAGATCAAAGCCAAAGGCTCCGCAATCTCATCCCTTGCCTCCCAAAGAATCCTAGAATATATTTCATCAGGCCCAGGGGACTTATCGACCTTCAGTTTATTCAAAACTGCCAGTACATCCTCCCTCCGAACATCTATTTCCTCCAGCCTATTAGCCTGTAACACCTTCTCTTCCTCAAAAACATGGCCCCTCTCCTTGGTGAACACTGAAGAAAAGTATTCATTCATCACCTCGCCTATCTCTACTGACTCCATACACAAGTTCCCACTACTGTCCTTGACCGGCCCTAACCTCACCCTGGTCATTCTTTTATTCCTCACATAAGAGTAAAAAGCCTTGGGGTTTTCTTTGATCCAACCCACCAAGGACTTCTCATGTCCCCTCCTAGCTCTCCTAAGCCCCTTTTTCAGTTCATTCCTTGCTAACTTGTAACCCTCAATCGAGCCATCTGAACCTTGTTTCCTCATCCCTACATAAACTTCCCTCTTCCTTTTCACAAGACATTCCACCTCTTTCGTGAACCATGGTTCCCTCACTTGGCCATTTCCTCCCTGCCTGACAGGAACATACCTATCGAGGACACCCAGTATTTGTTCCTTGAAAAAGATGCTATGAATAAAGCATCTAAAATGTGCATCAGTAATTTTTGTAAACTATTCTATGCAAGTACATTACCACAGAGTGAAGGGATGCCAGAAAATGTCCTACATTGTTTTTTATTTATTAGTGTCACACGTAGGCTTACATTAATGCTGCAATGAAGTTACTGTGAAAATCCCCTAGTCGCCACACTCTGTTCGGGTACACTGAGGGAGAATTTAGCATGGCCAATGCACCTGACCAGCACATCTTTTGGCCTGAGGGAGCAAACTGGAGCACCCGGAGAAAACCCATGCAGACACAGGGAGAACGTGCAGACTCTGCACAAACAGTGACCCAAGCCAGGAATCAAACCCGGGTCCCTAGTGCTGTGAGGCAGCAGTGCTAACCACTGTGCCACCATGCCAGCTGTAGGAATAGTAGAGGAGCAAATAAATTGTATTTGCCAAGTACAGAAATTATTTAAAGCTCAAGGGGTGTAAGTGTGTCACTTAGATTCGGAACTATACTCTGGATGTAGCAAGAACAAGCGACCATGACAATATATTAAAACAACAATTTTATTGAATATTGAATTACAATTATAATAACAAATAATAATGACAAATCTGAATTTTAATATTGAAAAAGAAAAATAAATTAAAGGAAGATAACATTATTGAAAGGAGAATATACTTTATATATATATATCAGAAAAGAAGAATGAGCGATTTTTGTTTAAGTACAAACAATAACACCAAATTGGTCTGTTCCACGGCAACTCACAAAATTGATAAATACGTTCCCATTCCCTTGGATGCTGGTGATGGTCATGGAGGGTGGGAGGTCCATTGATCGGGGCGGGGGGGCAAGGGGCCAATGATTGGCGGGGCAGGGTAAGGGGTTGATAATCAGTGTGAGGGGGCTGTTAAGGGGTTGATGATCGGGGCGAAGGAGCTGATGAGCGGTGGGGGGGGAGGGGCCAGTGCTCTGCACCACATGGTCTTTGATGGTGGTCATGGCCAGCATAGACCTGGCATGTTGAAACCTGAGAGGAGTCAAGGAGGTAAGTGCAGTGCCCATGTGCTCCTCTGATGCTGCCAGACTGCAGAGGGAGGGTTTCCCAAAGGTACTGTGGGTTGGGTAGGCTCAGGCTGGGGGCAAGAAGTTGACCTTGGCACACTCCCCTGGGATGGGGGTCTAATAACTATTCTGCCCCTTCTAGTCCTGGGAAACCTGAACATCAATCTTGGCATGGTGATTTCAGGCATCCCACTTCATTCTGGTCAATGGACTGTGAAAACTTTGAAATGACCTGGTCACTTTAATCTCCATGCTCCCTGGGCAGCTGGCAAGCTTTCAAATCCCAGCAAAACTTCATACTGCAGAAGGGATTCACCTTTCTGTCAGAAGCTGCAGGTGTGGGATGACCCCTTTCAAGTCCTCTGACTGAGAGAAGTCAATTTCACTTGGGGGAGGTCATTTTTCCATAGCTGCTCACTCAGTCACATTTTAACACTACATTTATTCCTAGTCTTAGAGCCTTCCATGAGAGCACAAATGCTTGGAAATCCTTTGAAGTCGTATACTTTCCTTTGAAAAATTTTGCTTTCATTCAGTTTCATAGTGCAGTCTAACGAGACAGTGATTGACAGCTTAATAGTTTTTGCACAGCATGCCGTATTTATCTTTCCTTTCACAGTTGATTGCATCTGAGTTATCCCCCCCCACCCCCTAACTCTGTTTTGTTCCCAACTGCAATGTTTACACAAAAGGAACTGAGAGCACTTAGTTGCTTTTGAAGTTGCCTGCAACTGTGAATCAGAACCTTTGGCTCACAGCTACAGGTAACTTCATAAGCAGATAAGTGCTCCCACTTACTCTTTTGTACATATATTTGCGGTTAGGAACAATGGGGGTGTGTGTGGGGGGAGTGTGGTGGAGAGGGGGGGGGGTGTAATTCAGGTACACTCTGGTTTTCCAACTGGCATGGGCACTAAAGAGCCGATTTGGGAGAGCTGCAGCCAAAATTCTAAAAAGTAATGGCTGCAGACTTCAGGCCTCAAGCCTACAGGGGCAGGTATAAAAGGTAATCAAAAGGCTCAATGGAAGTTGGCCTAGGGGACTGGATTACAGGAGGTTCTGCATCAGTTGCGCTAATCCTTGCTCGGATTGTCTACAGTTTAGGGTACTACACGTCAGGAAAGGTATATGGATCTTACACATCCATTAGAATTATACCAGAGCTGAGACGGTTAAATTATGAGGACAGGTTGCCTAAGCAGGACTTGTATGCTGAGTAAAAGATTGAATGGTGATCCAATCAGGTATTTCAAATGTTGAAAGGATTTGATAGGTAAGATGCAGTGGTACTATTTCTTCCATTGAGGGAATCAAGAATGAGGGGACTTAATCTTGAAATTCAATATAAGCCATTTCGGAGGGAAATCAGAATACAGTTTTTCACATAAAGAACAATGCAAACCTGGATTACTTTCCCCTAAATAAAGTTCTGGGACAATTGGAGTTTTCAAGACAGAGATTGATAGATTGTTGTTAGATAAGGAATATGGAGCAACTGCAGATAAGTGGAGTTTAGGTCCAGGTCAGCCACAATCAAACTGAATGGCAGAACAGGTATGAGGGACTGAATTGCTACTGCGGCTCCTGTATTTTGATTGAAATCTAGAAAGTAGATGTTGAGGTTGTGACAGAGAATATGATTAAGCAATGTGAAAAAGGAAAAGCATTCAGCAATCGGAGTTTACACTTGAGCATATTTGGATTTACATGAAAGAATATAATGAGAACATTTAGAAAATAGGGTTTTAATTTCATTTGTTTTACACTGCGGAAACAATCGCTTCTTACTTTTAAGTAGAATTAAACAAAACCAACTGTGTCATTTTGCTGTTCACCAGATATTAGGATGTTACACAATATACAAATCTGCCAAATGATAGTTTGATGATTGGCTCCGTTTTCACAGATTGACATAAAGAACTAAGAACATAGATAATAATAATAAATACAGACATTTCATCTGGATGTCTATTGGCTTCAGTGGCACTGCAGCATCAAATACGTTGTCATGTCCAGTGAAGGCATACTCTATTCAGAACTCTAAAAGGACAGCACTCAGTATATAATTTTCTGGAACTGTCCTTTATTTTAAATTGGACACAAACAGGACTGTTAAGGTGGCTGCCAAGGGTCAGGTGACTTTTGCAATTTCTGCACAAAGGATTAACACATGTCTGACAATACCCCAGGAAAGTTTTCAAGAGCAAATAGATTGAGGGGACTTAATCTTGAAATTCAATATAAGCCATCCTTACCAGTTTAATGGAATATATCCAACAAACAATGACTGCCAGGCTTGTCAGAACCGTGAGGATGGAATATCACATGAGCTCGTCCGGTGAGCTAATCATAGCTGGTATGTTGATGGATTACCAATCATTCCCTCATTGTGTATCATCATCCTGGCTCTAACTCATTATGGGGACATTGGAAGGCACTGAAACTTGCCATCATGTGACCAAAACTAGCTTCTGATATGAAATTTTTAATATTCCTGGATCAAGAAAGAAACTTAAGCAGTCTACATCATCTGCTCAGAGCTTCAGCAGCAACCAAAGGCAGTAAGATTTATGCCTTTGTAAAACCCTGGAGGCTGTTATATTTTTTAAAAATATTACCTGGTTTCGTTCTTATTCAAAGGCCACCTGTGAAGAACTTTAATATCCTGGTAAGAAATAATGACAAGTGATTAACTTCGCAACTGGGCAAACATCCATCTCTTCAAGGGAAGCCTACAATAATCTCTAATATATAACGAAGGTTATGGAAACCATCTAAACTATTCTTTCAGAGTGGAAATGCTGACTTCACTGGACCTGCAATGACTGCTTTCTGACAACAAGCCAAACACGTGAACGATGAACTATTTCTTATGTTTACAACTTTTAAAAGTGCACTATTCCCTTGAGCTGTATCTTTCTTGAGTATGTCTGTGTGATTGTCATAGTATTCAGGCTTTTGGGATGGAAGTGTGATTGAATAATTCTCTTTATTTCAACCCACAAAATCTTGCTTCTGTTAATTAACTTGACTGTGCACCATCTGGGATTTAAGAAACGCACACATCTTCCTTTCCAAAACCACTCACATTGAATATCAAGGGGACATGGTTAGATTCTTTCTTGTTGGTGATGGTCACTGCTTGGCACTTGTGTGACACAAATGCTACTTGCCACTTGTCAGTCCAAGCCTGGATATTATCCATGTCTTACTGCATACAAGCATAGAATGTTTCAGTATCTGAGGAATCGTGAATGGTGCTGAACATTGTGCAATCATCAGCAAACACTCCCACTTCTCACCTTATAATAGAAAGGTCATTGATGAAGCCACTGAAGATGTTTGGACTTAGGACACCACCCTGGGGAAATCCTGCTGCACTGTCCTGAGATGGAGATGATTAACTTCCAAAAACCACAACACCTTTATTAGTTTTCTCCCTAACTCCCATTGACATCAGTTTTACTTGGTATCCTTGATGCCACACTTGGTCAGATGCTGCCTTGATGTCAAGGTCAGTCACTCTCAGCTCACCTCTTGAGTGGGATGTGCATTAAGAATGGGATGAGCATATTTGTGGAGAGAGACTGTGAGGGATGGGTGTGGGATGAGGGTGAATGGCTGCTTCTTTGGAGATTTGAGGAGGTGCCTGGAGTGGGACTACAAGGTATGTGAATGAGACAAGTCCTGTATAGGATAATACTAAGGAAGGCAGAGAGTGATGACTGACACTTGAGTGTGACGTGACAATCAGTTTCCTAACACAATGAAGCCATTAAGTCTTTTCCCAATACTGAATAGAGTCCTGGGCACCACAATTGCTCTTTGTCATTTTCATAAATGACCTGGATGAGGAAGTGGAGGGATGGGTTGATAAGTTTGCTGACGACACGAAGGTTGGTGGGGTTGTGGATAGTCTGGAGGGATGTCAGAAGTTACAGAGGGACATAGATAGGATGCAAGACTGGGCGGACAAGTGGCAGATGGACTTCAACCCAGATAAATGCGTAGTGGTCCATTTTGGCAGGTCAAATGGGATGAAGGAGTACAACATAAAGGGAAAGACTCTTAGTACTGTAGAGGATCAGAAGGATCTTGGGGTCCAGGTCCATAGGACTCTAAAATCGGCCCCACAGGTGGAGGAGGTGGTTAAGAAGGCGTATGGTGTGCTGGCCTTTATCAATCGAGGGATTGAGTTTAGGAGTCCGGGGATAATGATGCAGCTATGTAAGACCCTCGTCAGACCCCACTTGGAGTACTGTGCTCAGTTCTGGTCGCCTCATTACAGGAAGGATGTGGAAAAGATTGAAAGGGTGCAGAGGAGATTTACAAGGATGTTGCCTGGATTGAGTGGCATGCCTTATGAGGATAGGCTGAGGGAGCTCGGTCTTTTCTCCTTGGAGAGATGTAGGATGAGAGGAGACCTAATAGAGGTGTATAAGATGTTGAGAGGCATAGATCGGGTGGCCTCTCAGAGGCTTTTTCCCAGGATGGAAATGGCTGCTACGAGAGGACACAGGTTTAAGGTGCTGGGGGGTAGGTACAGGGGAGATGTTAGGGGGAAGTTTTTCACACACAGGGTGGTGGGCGAGTGGAATCGGCTGCCGTCAGTGGTGGTGGAGGCAAACTCAATAGGGTCTTTTAAGAGACTCCTGGAAGAGTACATGGGACTTAATAGGATGGAGGGTTATAGGGATATGTTCGGCACAACTTGTGGGGCGGAAGGGCCTGTTTTGTGCTGTAGTTTTCTATGTGTCTAATACTGCTGGCAACCAGAATATGCAGGCCATTGATTTGAGACAGCAGTCACTCAGGGATTCTCCACTGCTGTCTCAGTCTTCAGCACCTGCTCCTGCACTTCTTCATGTGATGTGTTCTTCAAGATGTGTTGTCCTTTCTGTATTGCTGGAACTACTGAGGAAATCTGCATACACTGGTGGAAGAAGCCAGGAGATATGTGACATTGCTTCCTCAGAGCACTGGTCCTTCTTTGAGACCGTCACTGGCTTCCCCCTCATCCTTTTCATTCGGACCGGCAAAGGACCTGTGGGACATGGAAGACATGAGTGAGTGTTGAAAGTGGAAAGGATACAAACTCTATATTGTACAGATCATGATAACTCATGTATTTGTAACATCGACTCAGCATGAATGACTGGTCAAGTGACAGTGCATAATCTAATGCTGTCACCAGGTCTCTGGACCATCCCCATCTCTCCATCATCACATCTACCCTATGTGTGTCACCCTGCCTGTCTCTGGGGCATCCTCCTCCATTGTAGTCAGTGTAACTTTGGCGACAGCTCCATACCAGGTTCTCTGCCTCTCTCTGGAGTTATGAGCTCCCTTCTGAACTAAGGGAAAGCAAAGACGTTTCAGTGTGAGAAGTGGAATGAATGTTGAAGAGGGAATGGGAACTTTTGGGGAGGGTTATTGTGAGGAATGGGAGCGAGAGGGTCATAGGATGAGGGTGAGTGTGAGCGATGTCTATTGACATGGAGATTAGAGGAAGAATCTGGAGAAAAAAGAATGGGTGTGACTGAGAGGTGTGCCATTGGAAGAGTGCTGTACAGGACAATGCTTGGGAGGTGAGAGAGTAATGACTGCAAGTTGAGAATATTTTAACACTCACCTTGCCGAACCTAATGAAGTTATTACATTTGTTTCCAGCACAGGGTCCAGGTCCTGAGGAACACACTCAGGAGATTCACAGCTTATCACTTATCTAATCAGGTCTGCTTCTTTAGCTGGCTGATCTCAGGGAAGAGAACTTCTCTCTTCTCGTTCACTACATCCATCATTACCACCAGGGACAAGGTTGAGAATTACATCTTGCTTCTATTGTTCAGGAATGTGTTGGCCTCCACAGCAAGATTTCCTGTAGCCAATCAAATCCCTACTTATGTCTCTTGAAACATAAAGCATTCATTGACAGATCTGAATGAGATGTCAACACAATGCTCAGTTAAAAATCCATGGTAATGGCCACTGAACAGTCCAGTGGTTTCCCACCTAGCTGATAGCCCCATCATTTTGACAGGGACCGTTGATGGTTCTATCCATCCCTGATGTTACAAAGTATGGTTCTAGCAATGTTCCTGCAAAACATCTGTTTAGTTGGAATGTGCCATATGCCATACCACCAATCCCTCAGAGGAAAGTTTGTACAAAGGAACATCTTCGATTATTAGGCGTTCAAGCAATCGGTCTATATCTAACATCCTCAGGACCCTACAGGAAGAGTAGATGGTAGGCCCTGCTGGATGGTTCCTGAGACGTCTGTCAAATTTATTTGGTAGAAAGTCTTATCAGCAGAACTTTCCAACAAACACCAAGACATTGCTTGACTGGTGGTGAGAAACACTCTCCCCCCCAGATCCTCATACACAGTGAGCATTTCCGAGCCACAATGTCCTTGAGGCGGCTACAGCAGGGAAATGACCATTGCCACCTCCTTCTGGAACGTGCATTTGCAAAGAACATCTGGAAAGAGATACAATAGTTTTTGTTGAAGGCCAACCATAACAGCTCTGGAACAAAGGACATTGTTTTCCATGGACTGTTTCCTGGAACACATACGAAGCCCAATATCAAGTACAACTGGAAGGTCATCAAATCAGTGAGAGACACTCTTTGGTCTGC
Source organism: Mustelus asterias (assembly GCF_964213995.1). NCBI lineage: Eukaryota > Metazoa > Chordata > Chondrichthyes > Carcharhiniformes > Triakidae > Mustelus > Mustelus asterias. Next base: position 100,918,493 of record NC_135807.1, on the reverse strand, counting down.
CTGAAATCTGATGGTCTTCTAAAGCAATGAGCTGTTCATGACTGAGAGTTATAGACACTCTGTAAGGTCGAGGATTACATGCAGATAAATGCACTGCAGCTTGAGCCAGCTGCCTCAAAGGCTCAAAGGATAAAGGCCACAGTTTAGGGACTTCCTGCATTGTGCACAGAAGGGCTGAAACCAGTGTAAAACCCCTCAGGTTGTAAACTTCAGAAAATGTTTAATGTAATGTAACTGAAGTATGGCATCCCCAGCATACCATGTACCATACTTAAGCTAGATTTGCATTTTGTTAATGTGAGCCTACTTGTGACACTAATAAATAAAATTAATTTGAATGTACTATAATGATATAAATAAATGCCAAACTCAACTTACCACCTTCATTCCTCCATAGGCCATGCCTCTGTTGTCTGGAAATTTTAGTCACTTCTCTTCCCTGCAGGTGCGAGAGAGCGGGAGAGATGGCTGTGGCTGGTAGTGTATCAGTGATGGTGCCAGGAGGGATCGGCCGCAGACAGGCAGCGGAATCCCCCCTCCCCCCGCCCCCAAGGATGATCGGTCACACCCCCTCTCCTCCCCTCCCCCAGGGGATGATACGTCACACCCCCTCCCCTCCCCTTCCCGACCAGAGGATGAACGTCAGAGAGCCGCTCTCTCCGCTTTCTGCTTTTTTTTTCGTGCCCGGGCGCGCTGTCAGATTTTTTTCGAACTGCGCATGCGCGGTTCAGAGCTCCGATCGGTCCGTCAGCGCTAAGCCCCGCACACAGCGTGGATCGGGCTGGAGCCGGCAAAACATGTATGGGCGCGCTGGAAAGAGGATTCCAGGCACGGATCTATTTGACGCCCAGATCCAGCACTTAGACTCAAAATGGTAAAACTCCCCCCGTTGTCTATTCTTACCAAACTTCGACAAAACACTTTGATTAAATGAAACGTCTTTAACTGAAACAAAAACTACTCTAATGCATTTATCTGAGACCTGAATACTACCAGTGAGGTTGAACTGGTCAGGCTCACTCCATAGGGTATGAATCTTGGTCTTAGCTCTTCGCTGAGTTCCAATAATCTTGGATCTTCACTGAGTTCGAACTCAGGGTCTTCCATGTGGTGAAAGTTGGCCTCGGATCTTTACTGATTCTCCATTGGATCTTTGCTGCGTCTCTGCTGCTGACACCGAGTCTTCACTGGTGGGGTCTCTAGGATTCCCCTCGTATCCTCTTTTTGGCACCTTGCCAGAAAGTTCCTTGGCGGCCAGCCAATGGGATTACAGAGTCAAACTGTGGAAGATGCAGGAGTACCTGTGCATATGTATTACCTGGTGCACAGAGCACACCTAGCCCCTGTATATATGGAATGTGGTGTTAGTGTGTCTGGCAAACATCCATAACATTGTCCTTATTTGGTCAAAGGCAGAACCCTCAGGTCATAGGTCACGGGGCATGTCAGGACTTGCCTGGCTTGCCTTGACCTGTGTCAGTAGACCTTGGCTTATCCTAATTCCCATTAGGTCTGGCTGCTCTGGCTGTTAGCCTCCTGGGCACACCTCTCAACACACAGCAGAAGCAGTGATTGCCACCCAGGCCAGGCTGGTTAGACTGGACTAGGCTGAGCTGGACAGCATAGCTTGGATTCTGAAATAAAAACAAAAAGTGCTGGAGAAACTCAGTAAGTCTGGCTGAACCTGTGGAGGAAGAAACAGAACTAATGACTAAACTTCCTAGGAGTGGCAATCAGCATCAGATTGACACTCCATTCCCAATTCTTTCTTTAATTTTTTCCAGCCTGTCTCACCCGACCTTCTGACTCAGGCCGAGCAAGGTGCAGGCAATGCCACACTTTCCTGTAATTCAGCATCAAAGTGCAGTTAATGACGGGGGGAAGAATGCCACACTCTCTTTATTACAGCGTTGGCTGCTGTAAACCAGGTAAGTTTGAAGGTCCATTGAAAGGGCAGAAATGATCTTAACCAACATATAAGTGAGTAGGGACAAAATTCAGACCATCTCCTAAACCATCCCCTTATACCACTGCCCCTGGAGGGACTAAAGCAGCGACTATGCATCTACTTCCATCTTTCACCAGATGATTCCTGGATGTAGTGGTGACGGGACATGATGTCAGGCTGTATTGTCTCCCACCCTCTGGCCAATATTTACATTTCATGAGCAGAGAACGACAGTCATTGATGGTTCTGGCAGTGACAGATTAGGAAAATTGGAACAAAGGGTTGGCAGTACATTTCACTGCCCATGTTATCACTATTTCCATTGCTATTCATCCTGGAACATTGGAAAATAACTCAGCCCAGTGGGTAGCCAATAATCAATAAGAAAATGGATACTTGGGAAGACAAGACATTTGTTATTATATTGTAACTATCTACTATTCTCAGTCTTCTATATCAGGTGGTACTAGTCTGTTTGCAGTTCAGCCATTTGATTTGCCATTAACACCACTGTTGCCATGTCGCAATTAGGAGCCTATAAGGAGCTGTGCTGGACCTGCCTGGTTAAAGAGACTCTGTAGTTAATTCATTCTCGAGAACCAGCTTTCCAAATACATATTCCTGTTTGGAGCTTCACCCACTGGAAGCTTTTACGGGGAAATTGTGTGCACTGAAATAGATAAAAACATACTAGCACAATAAATAGAAAATGAAGCAGGTTGCTAGTGCGAGACATTTATAAAGCATTCATCACTCGTTATTGAGTCATGTATCACATCAGGGCCTACGTGGTATCCTCTATATAAGCTCCTGAGATTGACTTTGTAAACAAATTACCGGTGAAAAGATGTTGGAGCACATTATAGTCTTGAACCCAGTTGAAATGCCACACAGAAGTACAAAGCAATGAACTTACTCTTTTTGTCTCTTATACGTTTCCCCTGAATGACAATTCTCTCCTGATCCTTTCTAATGTGACTAGTGGTGTGCCGCAGGGATCGGTGTTGGGTCCATTGTTGTTTGTCATCTATATCAATGATCTGGATGATAATGTGGTAAATTGGATCAGCAAGTTTGCTGATGATACAAAGATTGGAGGTGTAGTGGACAGTGAGGAAGGTTTTCAAAGCTTGCAGAGGGATTTGGACCAACTAGAAAAATGGGTTGAAAAATGGCAAATGGAATTTAACGCAGACAAGTGTGAGATATTGCACATTGGAAGGACAAACCAAAGTAGAACGTACAGGGTAAATGGTAGGACTCTGAAGAGTGCAATTGAACAGAGGGATCTGGGAATACAGGTACAGAATTCCCTAAAAGTGATGTCACGGGTGGATAGGGTCGTAAAGAGTGCCTTTGGTACATTGGCCTTTATAAATCGGCGTATTGAGTATAAAAGTTGGAGTGTTATGGTAAGGTTATATCAGGCATTGGTGAGGCCGAATATGGAGTATTGTGTACAGTTTTGGTCACCTAGTTACAGGAAGGATGTAAATAAGGTTGAAAGAGTGCAGAGAAGGTTCACAAGGATGTTGCCGGGACTTGAGAAGCTGAGTTACAGAGAGAGATTGAATAGGTTGGGACTTTATTCCCTGGAGCGTAGAAGATTGAGGGGAGATTTGATAGAGGTGTATAAGATTTTGATGGGTATAGTTAGAGTGAATGCAAGCAGGCTTTTTCCACTGAGGCTCGGGGAGAAAAAGACCAGAGGGCATGGGTTAAGGGTGAAAGGAGAAAAGTTTAAAGGGAATATTAGGGGGGGGCTTCTTCACGCAGAGAGTGGTGGGAGTGTGGAATGAGCTGCCGGATAAAGTGGTAAATGCGGGGTCACTTTTAACATTTAAGAAAAACTTGGACGGGTTCATGGATGAGAGGGGTGTGGAGGGATATGGTCCAAGTGCAGGTCAGTGGGACTAGGCATAAAATGGTTCGGCACAGACAAGAAGGGCCAAAAGGCCTGTTTCTGAGCTGTAATTTTCTATGGTTCTATGGTTCTAATGTAATTTCTAAACCACTCCCTTCCCCCCGCACCCTCCCCCCCCCTCCCCCAGATGTTACCCCTCCTTTGTTCCATCCTGTCTGTCCTCCAAAACCCACTCGCTGCTGGGAAGCTTTATTCAAAGATGGTCCGTCTGAAATCAATTTTCCTGGAAACTGCAGCCCATCAACTTTGTGGAAACACTGGACTTAGGAACATGGATGTGTTAATGAGCATGAGATAAGCAATGCACAGAGGGATGTTGACCTCACAGCCACTTAGTAATTCTGCAATATTCACCAGTACTGACATATACTGTACCTAAGATAAAAGATGGGCTGAATTTTTCCAACCTTGCAGAGGTGGCTTTGGAAGTGCGGGAACATGGAAATTTTGAAGAAATCATGCGGGACATGTTCCAATTTCCATGCTCTTTTTCTGTAGGCAGGCTCACGTTGGCAACAGTTACCCATTGGCACTGATGGGTTGTCACTCAGGTTACTTAATAGGGCAATCAGCCCTCATTCTGAGAGTGAATTTAAATTTTCCCTACAGTGCCAGGAGCCCAGCATTGCAGCAAAGGCTGCTTCACAGCAGCAGCAACGCAAAATGATACATTTGAGGCCTTTTATTAATTCGCCAGCAGGAAATCACAATGCTCAGGTATCCCAAGCTGAAGACATGCCAGTGCAGCCACTTCATGGACACTGATATCTCTGCTGATGTTGTACCAGTTGTAATGGCAGTCACCACCTGCCCCACACAATCCACCCCTTCCAAATTAGCCTCTATAGTGCCACTGACACTCCTGCTGCTGACCCTTCAGTAGGTCCCACACTGCAAAGGAGGGAGGCAGCCCTACTCAGTAGGAAAAAAAACATGAAAACAAGAGAAGAAGAATATCTGTCTGAATCGGTCTTGTACACCTCAAAATGGAACCCCAGTAAAAACTGGGAAATAAGAATACTGGTCCGAGTGGTTTTTTCCTATTGGGACAAGCCACATATGAATGAATTTCCTGACGCTGAAACCCAGCTGCTATCCCTAAATGAACAGGGTTCGCCAGACATGTCTTCTTAATTTGCCATGTCCAGGAAAATTGCACCAAACGGCCACTTCTGGATTTTGGTCCCAAAATTGAAGCCAGCATCAGGATTGTGACACAACTCATCCCAATAAAACAAATATATTTTGGCTGGAGCTCCCTGCAAAGCAGGGTGTCCAACTCCCAAAGAAATAAAATAATGAACACTTCGATTAGTGTGGGGTGTGCTGGTCAGATGCTGGAGTGTTGGGGAGTGTTGGGGAGATTACAAATCTGAAAATTATAAGCGCATGTAACAAGGATAATCCGGTAATCACAGGGGAATTTAATTTCCCTATAAAACTAGACAAACCAGATTTGTAGCAGTGGTGTGGTGAACAATTCGTGCAATGGATTCATGATCGTTTTCTTGATCAGTATCAGGAAGCAACTGGGGAACAGGTTATTTTAGATCTTATAGTTAAACTTTTCAGCATCATTCTGCAGTTAAAATTATTAGGAAGTCAGATTGCATAAATTTCATTTATATTCTCTTGAGTATTGAAGATTAAAAGATGACCTTAAAAGTTAAAAGGATTTAATTATTTCAGGAATCTGTGGGCAAAATCTTAAGAGTAAAGCTAGGCAATTCAGGAGTGGAGTCAAGAAGCACCTTAAGTCAGAGGAAAAGAAATCTGAAACTCCATTAAAATGTTGTGGATACCAGAACGATGGAAGATATCTGTTGGACTTCTAGAGCCCCACAATCTAATTACTGACAAGTTGGGCCCATTGGGAAGGCAGCACTGCTCTCTCCTGCCCAACCAAAACCCTAACTAGTGCCCTCTATCTATGCTTTCTTGGAGACCCTACAATTTCTTAGCATTATATGTTCCACCACAATATCTAAGTGACTCCCCAGGGTGCACATCAAAGGGGGAGGCCTTCAGCTGTGTTCCACACCTTTGACTGGCATCCCTTGGGGGGGGCCAGGACCTGGAGGGCCCCAGCCGACTTTCGGGTGTCATAGATGTAGCTGTGCCATCCTGTTCAGCCCACTACCCGGGAGATGCGCCGCTGTCACGAAGGGAAGATTCGAAAGGGCAGAGGACAGCAAGGTCTCCGAGTTGGAAGGCCCCGGCATGGGCTCCAACCTTCCTCCTCCCTTGGGGTGCCCGTGGGCCCCTGAATATTCCATGGGACGGGGGTGAAAATGGAGTGAGCTCCAGAGGCCTCTGCATCACCTAGCTCTGCCAGTTGTGGAGGCCCAACTGCATCTGCCCCACCGTGTGCGAGCGCTCAGCGGTAGCCTCCAGAGTCTGGACCAAGCTCTGGATCCCCTCAACAATAGTCCCCTGAGACTGGATCAAGCTCTCGAGGTCTGCAGCCATGGCCCGCTGTGTCTTGAGCAAGCTTTCGGAGCCTTAAGCCCTCGGGCTTAAGGCTCCGAAAGCTTGTGTGGCTTTTGCTACCAAATAAACCTGTTGGACTTTAACCTGGTGTTGTTAAACTTCTTACTGTGTTTACCCCAGTCCAACACCGGCATCTCCACATCTTGAGCATGTACCCAGGGCCCTCAACCATGGATCCTTAACAACTCGACCAAGCCTTGGACCTCGCTACCCATGGTGACCATTTTCTGCCTCAGCCTTTCCACTGCAGTCTCCATCCTTGCACGGTTGGCCTGAGTGCGATGCAATACCGGCAACACTTCCTGCACCTAAAGGTTGTCAGATTCCTCCAAACACCCTTGCAGTTGCTGGAATATTGCTGACAACCCCTCCTGCAATCTTCAACTTTGCCTCTGCACCTCCAGCAGCTTTGGAAGAACTGATCCCAGCTGCCTGGCACCTGGCTGGGGGCCAGCTCATTCCTTGGCTCAGGGAGGCCTCCACCTGCCCGGGCACTTAGACATTCCTGCCTCCCCTTGATGTGCATCAATGGCTGTGTGGCGCTCACCAGAGAGTCCCCCAGAGGCCTTGCCACTAACATGTGCTGCTGGATGGTGCGTGTGATGCCTGTGGTGCTTTCCTCTGAGGTTTCCTTGGAGCCTTCTTCCGGGGGGTGGTGGGGGTGTGCCCGACTGCCCTGTCTCATCAGGGTCACCTTCTGCAAAAGAAAACACATGGTTCAGAGCAAGGGAGGGATCAGTATCTGGGCAGCTTGCAACATATTTGAGACAGGTCATATGATTGAAGGTTATGTGTCTCCTCACTTGTGTGGCACACGCCGACCTGGCTGTCAGCCATGGTTCTGTCCTCGGACTTCCCCGATCTCTCCAGGCTTGCTCCTTGAATGGAGTGAGGTGATTCCAGCGACCCACCTCTGGTCTTCTCCCCCTCTCGGTGATTAAGGGCCATCTTTTCCTGCAGGGACAAAAGGGGGCATTGAAAACTTAATGGCTGGAAGGGCGTGGGGTGTCGGGGCTGCTGGTAATCGGGTGGCATATGTCGGTACCATGCCTCGGCAGGCAGTGGTTGTGATGGGGGGTGCCAAAGGGGTTGGAGGTGGGAGCTAGGGGGTCGGACTCTGGAAGGTCACAGGGTGTCAGGGAGTGGATCGAGGTGGACACGCCAGGCACGACAGACAGGACTGATGCCAGGATGGGATGGAAACTCACCCATGCTGCCCGAAGGAAGCTGGTCATTTTCTTTCAGTACTGGGTGCCAGTCCTCCATGGCAGTGTATGGGCATTCACTGCCGCTGCCACTGCCACTGCCACTGCTTCCCAGGCTGCATTGCCAGCCCAAACCCTGGGCCAACAACTATCTCAGGGGTAGGTGATGGCCCTCCTTTCCTCTACGTCATCAAGTAGCCATGTAAGCCGTGGGGCAGCTCTGTATGGTGCCATCTCCCTGGCGTGACTGACTGTAAGTGCATCATTAGTACAGGTTTGAATCCCGCTACAGCAGATGGTGGAATTTGAAATCAGTAAAACATATCTGGAATTAAGAATCTACTGCTGACCATGAAACCGTTGTTGATTGTCAGAAAAACACATCTGATTCACTAATGTCTTTTAGGGAAGGAAATCTGCCATCCTTACCTGGTCTGGCCTACGTGAGACTCCAGAGCCACAGCAACGTGATTCACTCTCAACTGCCCTCGGGCAAATTAGGGATGGGCAATAAATGCCGGCCAACTAGCGATGCCCATGTCCCACAAATGAATTTTTTAAAATGGAGCTCCCCCTGCTTAATGGCACACGGCTGTGGCCTCTTTGGGAAAGTCAGGTGCCTGGAGCCTCCATAACAGCGGGATTCGCATGGAGGCTTTCATTGAGCTAAGTGTTGAAGGATTGCAATGTGGAGCACGCTGAAAAGACCAGTGAGAAGGACTCCCATTTTCTCACTGTTGACTTAGAATTTGTTTGGGAAAATTTTGCCCAATGTGTGTGTCGGGGGGAGGGGTTTGGGGCTAATTATTGTATTTGTGGGGGAGGGGCTTATAGCTGTGTGGTAGGGGGGGGTAAAGAGCTGATTACAGCATGTGGGGTGGGGAATGGGCAGAGGGGCTTCACTCAATTCTCTGTCTCTGGGAAATATGGAGAACTTGTTTGAAACCTGCAGCAGTATATAACATACCTGTATTTTTACAAAGTTCTTTTAAAATACACATTCATATTTATATCATCTATTATTATATGTTGATCCATGATATTCCAGCTTTAATAATTACATACTAAATGCTACCATTCTGCCTTAATACTATTTGGTTTATGCTGACTCTGGGGTCATGTTAATTTAAGTGTTAAAATGGGGTCATGTTGGAAAATGGTTGGGAAACCCTGGCTTAAATGCTTTCAAAAGCATTTCAAGGTAAGGAGGGGAAAGATTCAGTGGAGATGTGCGGGGGAAGTTTTTTTGCACAGAGGGTGGTGGGGGCCTGGACTGCACTGCCAAGTGAGGTGGTTGAGGCAGATACGTTAGTGACATTTAAGACTTATCTGGATAGACACATGAACAGCTGGGGAATAGAGGGATATAAGCGGTTGGTCTAGATAGGACAACATGATCGGCGCAGGCTTGGAGGGCTGAAGGGCCTGTTCCTGTGCTGTTCTTTGTTTAAAAGGAAATTAGGTAAGTATGTGAGGGAAAAAGGAACAGAAAGATATGCTAAAAAACTGAGCTGAGATAGAATGGGGGACAGTATGTGGAGTATAAGTGCCTGCACTGACTAGTTGAAATGAACGGCCTGTTTCAGTGACATATCTTCTATCTAGTTAGATGTAATTTTGCTCACTATTCTCAGTGCATCATTGACTGTTTGAAGCCTGCAATGTAGCTAAATAGGCATTTTTCCTACTAATATGCTAGTGATGTCCCGACCCAGCTAGAAAATCATACAACGCAGCAAAGCTGAGCTCTCCATTCCTGGAATGCAGCACTTTGCAAGAACCTCAGTGTTGGGGATTTTGTGCTGATGTTGCCAATAGATCTCAGACGGTGAAGATGAAATGCTTCTAGTTGCTTTATGCGATGCCGGTAGGTTGTCCACGTCTTGTGCCCATAAAGAAGTGATGTAAGAAACACTGTCTGGTAATTTGATCTTTGTTCTGAGATAAATTCCATGTTCTTTCCAAAGCCTGTGAATGAGCCTGCCAAATACTGGCTTGCTTTTGCAGGGTGATGGCTGATTTCATCAATTAGTATAGTGTTATTGGAGAGGATACTCCCAAGATAGCAACATTTCTGTACTGATGTGATAATATAATCAGGGCCTAGTTTTAAGTCCGATTAAATTAGATATCCTAAATTAAAGAATTGGGTATATTAAAATCAAATACAGTCAAACCTTGGGCAGGACAGACTTGACTAAGGTCAAATATACAAAGACACAGAAACATATCTGGACCTGTCTCATCAATCACCCATCAAAGACCATCGCACTGAGACCCAGCACTCCCCATTGAAATGCACCAGCCTATTGTTAGAAGCCCAGATCGGGCCAAACTTTCTGTCACTTAGAGTTCCTGCAGTTACCTTATATAGCAACAGGTGACATGTAAGCAACACCATGGAGATGGACACCTGGGGGGGCGGGCTCTGGTGTCCTGTCAGGCAGACATCAAGAAACTCACTGGGTATTGGAACCCCGTCCCGAGACCTCATTGGCCAGAAACCAGAGAAGCTTCTGGAAAGGTGGGGAGGGAGGGCGTGAAAGGTATGCATCTCAGACACAGCAGCAGCGCAGACTCAACGAGGGAGGTGACCTTAACTTTCGGAAGACTGACCAGAGGAGCTTTGACAAAGGGTCAACTGGACTCGAAACGTCAGCTCTTTTCTCTCCTTACAGATGCTGCTGAGATTTTCCAGCATTTTCTCTTTTGGTTACATCAAATGGAGCTCAGGTTCCCATTACACATACTAATCTCTCCAAATACATTTCTCTTGGGTTTTAGGGAATGGTACAAGCAACTCAGGAGGCAGTTTCATTGAAGGTTTTTTTTTATGGATTTCTTACAAAAATGTTTTTACAAGCTTGATGCTTTCATGAATTTCAGATGTTTGATTGTCTGTTTGATGACATTATTTGGCAAGCTCCCAAATTGCCTGCTGTATTTCCCTATGTTACAACAGTGACAAGTCGCACAACACCAGGTTAAAGTCCAACAGGTTTATTTGGTAGCAAATACCATAAGCTTTCGGAGCGCTGCCCCTTCGTCAGATGGAGTGGAAATCCACTCCATCTGACGAAGGGGCAGCGCTCCGAAAGCTTATGGTATTTGCTACCAAATAAACCTGTTGGACTTTAACCTGGTGTTGTGAGACTTCTTACTGTGCTTACCCCAGTCCAACGCCGGCATCTCCACATCACAACAGTGACCACACAGACAAAAAGCTTACGTAGCATCTTGGGTATAAAAGGCACATTCTTCCTTTCTCATCCTGCCCTGCGCCCGGAAGGAGTGAGCTTTATTCAGTTATGACACTTGTTTTCTCTCCTATTCTCTAAAACGAATCCCAGACTGCTACTACATTCCGTTACACAGCAAGTTGTTGTATGTTGCTAACTTAAGCTATTTTGATACCAAAGTGGTTATTAACACTTTTAGCACTGACTGGATACGATAATTGTGGCTCCCCCACTGTGTGATTTTAAGGGCACATACAACCTGGTAACAAGTAAATCGAAGGAAACTACACACATTCTGAAGGTTAAGCCATAATATTGCTACAAAAAAAATATTTCTAGGTTACCTAGTTTTTCACTACAGAGCAAAATAGGGCCCCTAGAAAGTTTAATTCACATTCTAAGAGTAATGATGAAAGAATATTCTGAGGAAACTTCATTTAATATTCTCTAGATTAACATATGTGATTCGCTCTCTCTCTGTACCGCACCTAACCTCACACCTGCATGTGATAATGCAATGCAGCTCCAAATGAGCTGAGGAAATGTAAATGATGCACCAAGACAGAGTGCTGGATCTGACATTGCTCTGGCTCAAGTACTTGTCAGACTACAAACTAATTGCTGCCAAAAGTGAGCAGACAGATGGCAAACTCCAGCAACTTCCACCCTCAGCCAGCAGGATCGAGATGAATCACTGTCACTGGCATTTAACATGGAAGAGCTGCAAGGAAAAAAGTTATGATTTGTACGCCACCATCTTGAACGGACTTTAGGTAACAATCAACAATATGCATTTATAAAACACTCAAACATTCAAAAGCATTTAACTGAGGCATTTTTTTTAAATGAACTCCAATCCAAAGAAGAAGACATTAGGAGGGATGACCAAAAGATTGTTGAAGGAGGTAGCTGTTAAAGATCTTAAAAGAGAAAAGTGGAATGGCGTGATTGGGGGGGGAGGGGAGACGGGGGGGGGGGGGGGGGGGGGGGAGTTGCTGGGGCTAGGCAGTTGAAAGCATTGCCTCCAATGATGGGGTAAAGGGAATGCCCAGATGGTAGTCAGAGAGACTGAGGAGTGCTGCAGGGCTGGTGAAGGTCATTCAGACGGAAGGCCATAAAGGGAACCAAACATTTTGGATTGGTCCTTAGTCAGCCAATGTAAATTAGCAAGAGGGGATGATGAATGGTGGACAGTCAGATGAGGCTGCTACCTTGTCGGTGGATAAATCTTAAATAAAAACAACAAGGTTTGGCACCATCAGCAACTTGAGAGATCTGCAAATTAATACATAAATCAATTTAAACTTTAATGTTTACCAGAGTCATCAAGGTGGAGACATCACCCTCTTAATATCCACCCATACTTCAATCAGCTGCAATTTCACTACTCTCAGTATTCAGAATACACCTCTCCCCATTTCCCTTTACTCCCTAACATCCACTGCATTAAATCTGCTGCTCCTCATACTCAGCCCTATTCCGAGCATCATTTCTCCATAGTTCACATCTAACATAAGAACTAGGAGCAGGAGTAGGCCATTTGGCCCCTCTAGCCTGCTCCGCCATTCAATAAGATCATGGCTTAACCTTTCGTGGACTCAGCTCCACTTACCCGCCCACGCACCATAACCCTTAATTCCTTTGCTGTTCAAAAATGTATCTTTCCTTACCTTAAAAACATTCAATGAGGTAGCCTCAACTGCTTCACTAGGCAGGGAATTCCACAGATTCACAATTCTTTGTGTGAAGAAGTTCCTCCTCAACTCAGTCCTAAATCTGTTTCCCCTTATTTTGAGGCTATGCCCCCTAGTTCTAGTTTCACCCGCCAGTGGAAACAACTTCCCTGCTTCTATCTTATTTATTCCCTTCATAATCTGATATGTTTCTATAAGATCTCTCCTCATTCTTCTGAATTCCAATGAATATAGCCCGGGTTTACTCAGTCTCTCCTTATAAGTCAACCCTCTCAACTCCGGAATCAATCTAGTGAATCTCCTCTGCATCCCCTCCAGTGCCAGTATATCCTTTCTCAAGTAAGGAGACCAAAACTGTACACAGTACTCCAGGTGTGGCCGCACCAGCATCTTATACAGCTGCAACATAACCTCGCTGTTTTTAAACTCCATCCCTCTGGCAATGAAGGACAAAATTCCATTTGTCTTCTTAATTACCTGCTGCACCTGCAAACCAACTCCTTGAGATTCCTGCACAAGGACACCCAGGTCCCTCTGCACAGCAGCATGCTGCAATTTTTTACCATTTAAATAATAGTCCATTTTGCTGTTCTTCCTACCAAAATGGATGACCTCACACAGTGAGGTCACATAGTGACAACCAACTATTCGACCCATCACAGACTTTCTCTAAGCACCTCAGGAAACTCTCGTTAACACATTCCCTGCTTTCTTGCAGAGAAAATGACACGTGATTCCAGGTAGCACGCTGACACCAGAGGAGGAAGAGCCTGCATGTGCACCTCCTTTCCCCACTCGAAGAGAGCACACTCGCTATCACGGCAGAGGGTGAGTCAAAGCTATGGTACATGAATGAAAGGGTCGATGTATGAGGAGAGATTAAACAGTTTTGGCTTATGCTCACTGGAGTTTAGAAGGATGATCGAGGTATATAAAATACTAAAAGGGATTGATAAAGTAAATGTAGACCAAATATTTCCTCTTATCGGGCAATCTCAAACAAGAGGTCATAGGGGAGAGGCGGCAGATTTAAAACTGAGATGAGGAGGAACTACTTCTCGCAGAGGGTGGTGAATTTGTGGAACTCACTGCCCATAGCACGGTGGGGTCTGAATTATTGAATGGTTTCAAGAAGGAGATAGATATATTTCTAATAAAAAAAGGGATAAGGGGATATGGGGAAGTGGATTTGAGACCAGGGAGAGATCAGCCATGATCTGATTGAATGGCGGAGCAGGCTCGAAGGGCTGAATTTGTTTACTTCTGCTCCGAGTTCCGATGTTCCTCTGGTGACTCGCCAACTCTGGAGAACGCATCATACAGAGTTTCTCTTTTCCCCTTATTATTTGTCCAAATTCTGCATGACAAACCTCAGCCTACACCACTGATTCCTCTCTCTTTGCTTCCACTCCATGCCACAAATTACCCCTGTCCTCACTTTAGATACTGAGAATGTGGCTGACACTAGATCAGTGCAGGAAGATGCTGAATCACTCAGTCTGGATTAAAATCCTGAACCTCCCTCCCTAACAGTGGGTGCATCTACACCACACGCACTGCAGTGGTTAAGAAGGCGGGTCATCACTACCTTCTCAAGGTCAATTCGGCATGTACAAAGAAATGCTGGCCTTGCCAGTGACACTCACATTCCATAAATTAAAAGAAATACGTGGAGCCCCGTTGTAACGCGCCCCGATTTAGCGCGAAATCGGATATGACGCGATCACGCGATGGACCCTTTTTTTTGCTATTTCCAGTTTAGTGATTTAGCGCGACCCCGATAACATTCGCAATGACATTTTGTGGACCCCGACCGTCGCGTTACAACGGGGCTCCACTGTACCTGGTATGCTGCCCACATTCGTTTCACAAGCACCACCCCCAGAAAAATCAAGGCCTCTATCTTCAAATTGTGGAACGCAATGATCACCTTCTGACTCTGAGCAAGAGTGATACCACTGAGTTACAGGTGTAGGACTAGTATGGATATTGTAGTGTAAAGGGTTAACAGATGGAATACGCTAATGTACAACATGGCTGACGATGTACCACTGACGCTAGTCAGTCATGTGTTAGACTCTTGAGAGAAGAAGTATCAATAACTAAGCGATTGGCAGATATGTCTATAATCTGTCTAAGAACCAAGTCGTACGCTTAAGGCAAGATTTTCCCCACAACTCGCAACTTGCTATCAGCTGGCAGCAGGATCTTCAGGTCCTGCTGTTGTCAACGGGGTTTCCTATTAAATGCACTCCTTGCTGCTGGGAAACCCACAGCAGGGTGCGGCATCAGCGGCTCTAGAAGATCCAACCAGCGAAAACAACTAGAAGAGCTTGCCCTTAGATTTGAAGACAAAAGGACCGAAACTCAGATTTATGATGACTTATGAATCTCTAAATTCTTCACAAAATAAGGCCAAAGGTAGAGGATACAGAAAGCATTGCAACAATAGTAACCACCCCCATGAAGACCTGCTGGATCTGAATTGGCTCTTCTCAGAGAGTGATAAGGTAGAATCCCTGGCAGTACTTGGAGGATGAAGACCTTGAGAATGATTCATCTATCCCATTGTTGGATCAACAATCTGACATCTCTGCTGTCTTTTAAGAAGAAGCAGCTGTGTTCTAGTGGCTGAGCGGCATTCAGTTCTTAGTATTGCTCGCTTTGTCCCCTGTTGTTCATGAATAAACTTCCAGAGAGAATGTATTGCTCGAGTCCAACAGATAATCCATAGAGGATCACACTGCTAAAGAGCTGGTATATTCCCAGGATGAAAGTCAATTGGCACTGATACCTCAGCCCCAGCTGAAAGTCGTCATCTCTTCAGAGGGAGGTCAGCACAGAAGTTGCAGCAGAATCTTTCGTGTTTCTGAAGCTGCAGAATCTTATACAACAATTATGTCCGAGTTGAGTGTCTACAGGAAATTTGTCTCATTACAGAAGATGTCTTGTCTCTGCATTCTCAGCAATTCTTCCCATTGTACCGAGTGGAGCAACCTCACAGGGCAAAGTGTAGCTCCCTTGGTCACAGAAGACAGAGGGTGGTAGTGGAAGGGTCTTTTTCCAGCTGGAGGCCTGTGACTAGTGGTGTTCCGCAGGGCTCTGTATTGGGACCTCTGCTGTTTGTGATTTATATAAACGATCTGGAAGAAGGTGTAACTGGGGTGATCAGTAAGTTTGCGGATGACACAAAATTGGCAGGACTTGCAGATAGTGAGAAGCATTGTCAGAGGCTACAGAATGATATAGATAGGCTGAAAATTTGGGCAAAGAAATGGCAGATGGAGTTCAATCCTGATAAATGCGAAGTGATGCATTTTGGTAGAAATAATGTAGGGAGGAGCTATACGATAAATGGCAGAACCATAAAGGGTGTAGATACGCAGAGGGACCTGGGTGTGCAAGTCCACAGATCCTTGAAGGTGACGTCACAGGTGGAGAAGGTGGTGAAGAAGGCATATGGCATGCTTGCCTTTATAGGACGGGGCATAAAGTATAAAAGTTGGGGTCTGATGTTGCAGATGTATAGAACGTTGGTTCGGCCGCATTTGGAATACTGCGTCCAGTTCTGGTCGCCACACTACCAGAAGGACGTGGAGGCTTTGGAGAGAGTACAGAGGAGGTTTACCAGGATGTTGCCTGATATGGAGGGGCTTAGTTATGAGGAGAGATTGGGTAAACTGGGTAAACTGGAAAGACGGAGGATGAGGGGAGACTTAATAGAGGTGTATAAAATTATGAAAGGCATAGATAGGGTGAACGGTGGGAAGCTTTTCCCCAGGTCGGTGGTGACGTTCACGAGGGGTCATAGGTTCAAGGTGAAGGGGGGGAGGTTTAACACAGATATCAGACTGACATATTTTACACAGAGGGTGGTGGGGGCCTGGAATGCGCTGCCAGGCAAGGTGGTGGAGGCGGACACACTGGGAACGTTTAAGACTTATCCAGATAGCCACATGAACGGAGTGGGAATGAAGGGATACAAAAGAATGGTCTAGTTTGGACCAGGGAGCGGCACGGGCTTGGAGGGCCGAAGGGCCTGTTCCTGTGCTGTATTGTTCTTTGTTCTTACCACTGCCTAGAGAAGGTAAACAGTCCTCCCGAAATATCATTGGAAATGATCTCTTCTTCTGTTCTTGACAATCTTACAGGAAGTTGGTTGTTTTTACTTTCTTCATCTAAGTTAATTGGAATTGCAGATCTTCAATATCTTTTCAGTCATTAATCCAGAGGTCAATGATACAGAAGTGATAATTATCTCACGAGTTAAAGATCATTTCTCTTCTGAAGCTTCTTCCCAGATTCCTTCAAGGGAGAAATAGGTTCTTCAGGGTGTCCCAAAATCTTCTCTTCAAGTCCAAGAAGATCCAAATGTCCATTCTCTACAATTTTCTCTTTTGGAGTAGTCTTTTGTTGAAAAGTCTTCATAGTCCTTGCAGTTCAGTCATTTTCAAACATACTGTCAGCATCCTAGCTATTCTGACAGCAGTGGGCAGCACGGTAGCACAGTGGTTAGCACTGCTGCTTCACAGCTCCAGGGACCCGGGTTTGATTCCCGGCTTGGGTCACTGTCTGTGTGGAGTTTGCACATTCTCCTCGTGTCTGCGTGGGTTTCCTCCGGGAGCTCCGGTTTCCTCCCATAATCCAAAGATGTGCGGGTTAGGTTGATTGGCTATGCTAACATTGCCCCTTAGAGTCCTGGGATGCATAGATTAGAGGGATTAGTGGATAAAATATATGGGGGTAGGGCGTGGGTGGGATTGTGGTCGGTGCAGACTCGATGGGCCGAATGGCCTCTTTCTGTACTGTAGGGTTTCTATGATTTCAATGCTGATAAAGTCTTTTTTTGTCTTCTTCTGTGGATAATGATGTCCTACCAGATGCAGAAGAAAGCTTTGGCATCTCCAAGACATCTTCTCTAAGAGCCAAGAATATCAAAGGAAAGTGAAGTAATGGAAGAGGGCATCAGCAGCGCTATCAAGTGGCAATTGCTTAAAAATAAACTGCTCACTTGCGCTCAGTTTGGTTCCCCCAGGGTCACTCAGCTCCTGACATCATTACAACATTGGTTCAAACATGGTCAAAAGAACTGAACTCCAGAGGTGAGGTGAGAGTGACTGCTCTTGACAGCAAACCCACATTTGACTGAATGTGGAATCAAGAAACCCCGGCCAAACTGGATTGAATGTGAATGGGGGGGGGGGGGGGGGGGGGGGAGTCCCTCCATTGGTTAGAGCCATAAGAGGGACAAAGACAGATGGTTGTTGGAGGTCAATCATTTCAGCTCCAGAATATCACTACAGCAGTTCCTCAGGGTAGTGTCCTAGGCCCAACCATCTTCAGATACTTCATCAATGACTTTCCTTTCATCTGAAGGAACAACCCACCGTAGTGGGTCAGATCTCAAACAACGATGAGACGGAGTACAGGAAAGAAAACCTGGTGATCTGGTGCGATGACAATAATCTTTCTCTCAATGTCAACAAAATGAAGGAGATAGTAATCGGCTTCAGGAAGTGTTGTTTAGGACATGCCCCTGTCTACATCAGTGGGAACAAAGTAGAAATGGTCGAAAGCTTCAGGTTTTTAGGTGCCCATATCACCAACAACTTGTCCTGGTCCCTCCATGCCGATGCTATAGTTAAGAAAGTCCACCAACGTCTCTACTTTCTCAGAAGACTAAGGAAATTTGGCATGTCAGCTATGACTCTCACCAACTTTTACAGATGCACCATAAAAAGCATTCTTTCTGGTTGTATCACAGCTTGGTATGGCTCCTGCTCTGCCCAAGACCGTAAGAAATTACAAAAGATCGTGAATGTAATCCAATCCATGATGCAAACCAGCCTCCCATCCATTGACTCTGTCTACACTTCCTGCTGCCTCGGAAAAACAGCCAGCATAATTAAGGACCCCACACATCCCGGACTTACTCTCTTCCACCTTCTTCCTTCGGGAAAAAGATACAGAAGTCTGAGGGCATGTATCAACCAACTTAAGAACAGACTGACCCCCAACAACCATCTGTCTTTGTCCCTCTTATGGCTCTAACCAATGGAGGGATTCCGCGCCCCCCCCCCCCCACCACCATTCACATTCACTCCAGTTTGGCCGGGGTTTCTTGATTCCACATTCAGTCAAATGTGGGTTTGCTGTCAAGAGCAGTCACTCTCACCTCACCTCTGGAGTTCAGTTCTTTTGACCATGTTTGAACCAGTGTTGTAATGATGTCAGGAGCTGAGTGACCCTGGGGGAACCAACCCTGCTGCCATCGGACTTTTAAATGGACCTACCTCGCATTAAGTTGATCTTTCTCTACACCCTAGCTATGACTGTAACACTACATTCTGCACTCTCCCCTTTCCTTCTCTATGTATGGCATGCTTCATCTGTATAGTGGGCAAGAAACAATACTTTTCACTGCATGCTAATCCATGTGACAATAATATTCAAATCAAAATCAAAGGTCAGAAGTGCGGATATGTTCTAATGATTGCACAATGTTCAGCACCATTCACAATTCCTGAGATACTGAGGTAGTCAATGTCCAAATACTGCAAGACCTGGACAATATCCAAGCTTAGGCTGGCAGGGGCAAGTAACATTCACATCACACAAGTGCCAGATAATGACTAGAATCTAACCTTCTCTCCTTGACATTCAATGGCATTAGCATCACTGAATCCCCCACTATCAACATCCTGGGGGTTACCATTGACCAGAAACTGTATCAGTTATCTAAATATAAGAGCAAGTCATAGAACATAGAACATAGAACATTACAGCGCAGAACAGGCCCTTCGGCCCACGATGTTGCACCGACCAGTTAAAAAAAAAACTGTGACCCTCCAACCTAAACCAATTTCTTTTCGTCCATGAACCTATCTACGGATCTCTTAAACGCCCCCAAACTAGGCGCATTTACTACTGATGCTGGCAGGGCATTCCAATCCCTCACCACCCTCTGGGTAAAGAACCTACCCCTGACATCGGTTCTATAACTACCCCCCCTCAATTTAAAGCCATGCCCCCTCGTGCTGGATTTCTCCATCAGAGGAAAAAGGCTATCACTATCCACCCTATCTAAACCTCTAATCATCTTATATGTTTCAATAAGATCCCCTCTTAGCCGCCGCCTTTCCAGCGAAAACAATCCCAAATCCCTCAGCCTCTCCTCATAGGATCTCCCCTCCATACCAGGCAACATCCTGGTAAACCTCCTCTGCACCCTCTCCAAAGCCTCCACATCCTTCCTGTAATGTGGGGACCAGAACTGCACACAGTACTCCAAGTGCGGCCGCACCAGAGTTGTGTACAGTTGCAACATAACGCTACGACTCCTAAATTCAATCCCCCTACCAATAAACGCCAAGACACCATATGCCTTCTTAACAACCTTATCTAGTCAGGCTAAGAATTCTGCGGCGAGTAACTCATCCCCTGACTTCCCAAAGCAAGTCCACCATCTTCAAGACACAAGTCAGGAGTGTGATGGGATACACTCCACTGTGCTTGGATGAATGCAACAATCCATCCATGACAAAGCAGTCCACTTGATTGGTACTTGATTACCCATCCAGAAACATCCAGTGGCAGCAGTGTGTACCATTTACAAAAGACACCACAGGAACTCACCAAGATGCCTTGGACAGCACCCTTCAAATCTGCAACCTCTACCATGTAGAAGGAAATGAGGATCAGATGCATGGAAACACCACCACCTGCAAGTTCCCCTCCAAGGCATACACCATTCTGACTTGGAACTATATCATTGTTCCTTCATTGTATCGAAGTCAAAATCCTGGAACTCCCTCTCTAACTGCATTCTGGGTGTACCTTCATCACATGGACTGCAGCAGTTCAAGAAGGCAGCTTACCGCCACCTTCTCAAAGTATTTGTATTAAAAGGGGTTAACAAATGGAAGATGCTTATGTGTGACATAGAAGATGATGTACCACTGATGCACCACTATAGTCAGTCATGTGTTAAACTCTCTCTAGAGAGAGGCTGGAATCATTCCTAAGAGTTACGTGCCTACTCTGTAACCTGTTTAGAAGTAGTTCTAATAAACAAGTGTTGAGCAGATACTGAAGTATGTCAATAGTACATCTAAGAACCAAGTTCCACAGCTAAAGTTGAAGACAGTAGGACCCAAACTCTGAACAGATATGATTTCTCGGCTCTCTTTCTTGTGTCACTCATTTTCACACTGTTCCAAATTACAGTAATTTTTTTATTATAAAAATGCTTAAATGATTTATTGCTTTCGTTACTTAAAAAATGCTAGAAGAACATACATCAACACTTAATCTTGTAGTACTTCTCACTCAGAGCTTGACTGAATTTGGACAAAAATGTTAAATCCTTCCCAAAGCAGTTTTATGCACCATCTGATTAACAGTGGTTATAGTGCTGGCTTTAGCTTAACAAAGATGGATGGAGAGTCGCCAGATACTGAGATAAATATTTTGTGTTGTCCAGGCAAAATAATAGCCTCTTGTATTTCTCAATATTATTGGGATTTGGACTTGACAATGAACTCCTTATGAGATAAAGTTTGTACACACCAGGAACAACATACTGTTTCCTCAGGTTAAAATCAAAAGAAGCAAAACACACTGTGGTCTGGTAGTCAATGAATGAATATGTTATTGGAGTTGCATAACACAAATTTTTAGCCACTTTGCCCAATGAGGTCTTAATCTCTGTAAGGCAGTCCAAGATAATGGAGCTAATTTTCACTTTGAATGGTTGTGTAAAACGGCAATATTGATTTAGCTGGCATTATAAATAGAATCAACGAATTATGCAGCAAGAGAAGCTTGATAAGTGTAGTCCTCAAGTTAAGGTGCTAAATTGGGGGAAGGCTACTTACAACAAGATTAGGCAGGAACTGAAGAATGTAGACTGGGGGCAGATGTTCGAGGGCAAATCAACATCTGGCATGTGGGAGGCTTTCAAGTGTAAGTTGATAGGGATTCAGGACCGGCACATTCCTGTAAGGATGAAGGATAAGTATGGCAACTTTTGGGAACCTTGAATAACGAGAGATATTGTAAGCCTAGTCAAAGAGATAAAGGAAGCATTTGTCAAAGCTAGGAGGCCGTGAATACATGAAGCAAGTGTGGAATACAAGGAAAGTAGAAAAAAACTTAAGCAAGGAGTAAGGAGGGCTAAAAGGGGTCACGAAAATTCATTGGCCAGCAGGATTAAGGAAAATCCCGAGGCTTTTTATACATATATAAAGAACAAGAGGGTAGCCAGGGAGAGGGTTGGCCCACTCAAGGACAGGGAAGGGAATCTATGCGTGGAGCCAGAGGAAATGGGTGAGGTATTAAATGAGTACTTTGCGTCAGTATTCACCAAAGAGAAGGACTTGGTGAATGATGAATCTGGGAAAGGGTGTGTAGATAGTTTGAGTCATGTTGAGATCAAAAAGGAGGAGGTATTGAAGTCCTTGAGAAACATCAAGGTAGACAAGACCCCAGGGCCTGATGGGATCGACCCCAAAATACTGAGAAAGGCAAGGGAGGAAATTGCTGGGGCCTTGAGAGAAATCTTTGTATCCTCACTGGCTACAGGGGAGGTCCCAGAGGATTGGAGAATAGCCAATGTTGTTCCTTTGTTTAAGAAGGGTAGCAAGAATAATCCAGGTAATTACAGGCTGGTGAGCCTTACATCAGTGGTAGGGAAATCATTGGAGAGGATTCTTCAAGACAGGATTTATTCCCACTTGGAAATAAGTGGACATATTAGTGAGAGGCAACGTGATTTTGTGAAGGGGAGGTCATGTCTCACTAACTTGATTGAGTTTTTTGAGGAAGTGACAAAGATGATTGATGAGGGTGGGGCAATGGATGGTGTTTACATGGACTTCAGTAAGACCTTTGACAAGGTCCTTTATGATGTGGAGATGTGGATGTGGATGTGGAGTACTTCCCCGGAGCGGAGAAGCTACGGCGTCTCCTCCGGAGCCTTCAACATGTCATTGATGAAGACGAACATCTCGCCAAGGCCATCCCCACACCCCCACTTCTTGCCTTCAAACAACCACGCAACCTCAAACAGACCATTGTCCGCAGCAAACTACCCAGCCTTCAGGAGAACAGTGACCATGACACCACACAACCCTGCCACAGCAACCTCTGCAAGACGTGCCGGATCATCGACACGGATGCCATCATCTTACGTGAGAACACCATCCACCAGGTACACGGTACATACTCTTGCAACTCGGCCAACGTTGTCTACCTAATACGCTGCAGGTACATTGGGGAAACCATGCAGACGCTACGACAACGGATGAATGAACACCGCTCGACAATCACCAGGCAAGACTGTTCTCTTCCTGTGGGGGAGCACTTCAGCAGTCACGGGCATTCAGCCTTGGATCTTCAGGTAAGCGTTCTCCAAGGCGGCCTTCACGACACACGACAGCGCAGAGTCGCTGAGCAGAAACTGATAGCCAAGTTCCGCACACATGAGGACGGCCTAAACCGGGATGTTGGATTTATGTCACATTATCAGTAGCCCCCACAGCTTGCTTCCTGATCTTGCTGAATCTTACTGGCTGTTCTGTCTGGAGACAATACACATCTCTTTAACCTGTGTTTAATGTTCCCTCCAACCACTTTATCTTTAAGACCTGGCTGGCTGTAGAGATTTGCATTCTAATTAGTATTCTGTAACTTGATGTTGTGTCTCTGTGCACTGTTGGAGAACAGATTTTCACTCCATCTGACGAAGGGGCAGCGCTCCGAAAGCTTATGGTATTTGCTACCAAATAAACCTGTTGGACTTTAACATGGTGTTGTGAGACTTCTTAAGGTCCTTTATGACAGACTGGTGCAGAAGGTAAAGTCACATGGGATC
This sequence comes from Mustelus asterias, assembly GCF_964213995.1. Classification (NCBI taxonomy): domain Eukaryota; kingdom Metazoa; phylum Chordata; class Chondrichthyes; order Carcharhiniformes; family Triakidae; genus Mustelus; species Mustelus asterias. Next base: position 100,895,120 of record NC_135807.1, on the reverse strand, counting down.
AGAGGTGAGCTGGCAAGGTGGATACAGAACTGGCTCAGTCATAGAAGACAAAGGGTAGCGTAGAAAGGTGTGTTTCTGAATGGAAAGCGGCGTTCCTCAGGGATCAGTGCTGGGACCTTTGCTGTTTGTAATATATATAAATGATTTGGAGGAAAATGTAACTGGTTTGATTAGTAAGTTTGCGGACAACACAAAGGTTGGTGGATTTGCGGATAGTGATGAGGACCATCAGAGGATACAGCAGGATACAGATAGGTTGGCGGCTTGGGCGGAGAGATGGCAGATGGAGTTTAATCCGGACAAATGTGAGGTAAGGCATTTTGAAGGTCTAATACAGATAGGAAATATACAATAAATGACAGAACCCTTAAGAGTATTGATAGGCAGAGGGATCTGGGTGTACAGGTACACAGGTCACTGAAAGTGGCAATGCAGGTGGAGAAGGTAGTCAAGAAGGCATACGGCATGCTTGCCTTCATCGGCCAAGGCATTGAGTTTAAAAATTGGCAAGTCATGTTGCAGTTTTATAGAACCTTAGTTAGGCTGCACTTGGAATATAGTGTTCAATTCTGGTCGCCATACTACCAGAAGGATGTGGAGACTTGAGAGGGTACAGAAAAGATTTACCAGGATGTTGCCTGGTATGGAGGGCATTAGCTATGAAGAGAGGTTGGAGAAACTTGGTTCGCTCTCACTGGAATGACGGAGGTTGAGGGGAGACCTGATAGAACTCTACAAGATTATGAGAGGCATGGACAGAGTGGATAGTCAGAAGCTTTTTCCCAGGGTGGAAGAGTCAATTACTAGGGGGCACAGGTTTAAGGTGCGAGGGGCATTGCTGATATTTATATACTTATCAGACCCCCATCTGGCAGGTGCTTCACATATGCCCCCAAGCCCTGGCTCATGATTTAATGCTCGCCCCAAGGTGAGCTTGATGGAAGGGGTTGTTTAGTCCAGGGGGAGTTTGCCAGGTGGATATCCACGACTTTCGCCCACAGCCCTGATTAAGTCCTTGGCAAAAAGGCTCACGGATGGACTTTCTGCCTCACCTTCATTTGAGGCCTCAAGTGTGTAATTTACACTCATATTGGGGCCTCATCCTGCCACTGCCGGTATTCACCCCTGTCAGGATTACTTGTGGACTTCTGAGGGAGTCCCTCGTTCAAGGGCACTCAGTGCCTGATCGAGGAACTCAGTATCGAGCAATGGGTGGATTTAAAAGCACTTTAGTTCCAAACCCCCTCCTCCTGCATCTCCCACCCTTTGATTTTCCTCCCACCATCACTCATGCCCTGGGCTCCTTGTCAATCCAGAGCCTCAGGTGGTGCTGATTGGCCAGCAGTCTTGGCAGGTGGGACTTCTGCCTCCAGGGTCCTTGATCCTGGGGAACGCCTGCTGCTGTCCCTGATTGGCACTTAAACGGCAGGACCTCCCAAAAGGTCACCCAGTGCTCCCACTGGGTCTCCACCCAGCACCCGTTGCCTATATTAAATTCTATTCCTGGAATTAGAGTGAAACACAAATGAGAATTTCAATTTTAACCACCTACCCAAGGTGCCCAACTGTCCTCTGAAGAAGGATCATCTAGTCTCGAAATGTGGGTTTTACTCTCTCCGCAGATGCTGTCAGACCTGCCGAGATTTTCCAGCATCTTCTGTTTTTGTTTCAGATTCCAGCATCCGCAGTATTTTGCTTTTATTTTGCCCAACTATCCTGTTATTTTAAAAATCAGATTGTCCCACAATTTTGCCCATTGTCTCTCATCCCTTGTTGTTTCTTCCCAGGATATGTTTGTCCTGAATTTCCAAAGTTATTTGCACAGCGACAATCCTGTTGTTGGCCACAAGATGGCACTGGATTGGAGAGCTCAGAGAATCTCAGAGAATCATTCAAACTTAAACATTTTGGTTTGAAACTTAGGTTTTGAGTACTTTGGGTAATGTGCAAAAGTGAGCATGTGCAGTCATCCTGGGCCAGGAAGCAGGATGAGAGGGGTTAGGCTTAGGGGTGTATGGGGAGCTCAGCTAAAACCTATATATGAAATAAAAATACTTTTACAAACTCCTTTAAAGCGCAGTTTTCCATATTTATACGATGGATTAAAATTCAGGATGGCACAGTGGTTAGCACTGCTGCCACACAGCACCAGGGACCTGGGTTTAATTTCAGCCTTGGGTGAGTGTCGGTGTGAAAGTGGTTTCCTCCCACAGCCCAAAGATTTGCAGGTTAGGTGGACTGGCCATGCTGAATTTCCCCTTAATGTCCCAAGATGTGTATTAGCAAGGTAAATAGGTGGGCTTACAGTGCTAGGGCCTGGAAGGGATGCTCTGTTGGAGAGTCAGTGCAGACTCAATGGCTGAATGGCCTTTTTCTGCACTGTAGGGATTCTATGAATCTCTGTGAACTTTAATAATTATATACTAAATGTTAGGATGCTGCTTTGTCATTTCGTTTCTGTTAGTGTTTGGGGGAACATTAATATTCAAGTGTTAAAAGGGGTCACATTGGAAAATAGTTTGAGAATCACTGCATTAGAAGTTCGCTAAAGTGCCCCCCATCCCATTTCCCCCTCCCACCTCTCTCACAGCAACAGCCCCTTCTCAAGGTACCCCTCAGTCACCAGCACCCTCCACCATCCTGTCCCACTGTCGAGGTGTATTTCCTCACACTGTGTCTGCACCATTATTACTGGCCATCGAGGAAGTTACCAGTTTGATTGCCAAAGACCAACTTGAATATGAGACAGAATCCCATCCAAAACTATTAACATTGAAGTTCAAAGATTCCTACTGTGTTTGGACACAACGAAGGTGGCCGGAATTCTCCCAAAATAATTCTAAGTGCTGAATTCACGTATAAGTGGGAGCAACTCCCGCTGGTTTTTTTAGCGGGATTTTCAAAATGAATCTCCCACACTCTGTGCACCCAGAATGCCCTAACATGATTCATGCTGAAAATCAACCTCTCACCAACTTTTACAGATGCACCATAGAAAGCATCATTTCTGGTTGTATTACAGCTCGGTATAGCTCCTGCTCTGACCGGACTGCAAGAAACTACAAAGGGTCATGAATGAAGCCCAATCCATCACGCAAACCAGCCTCCCATCCATTGACTCTGTCTACATTTCCCACTGCCTCGGCAAAACAGCCAGCATAATCAAGGACCACAAGCACACCGGACCTACTCTCTTCCACCTTCTTCCATTGAGAAAAAGGTACAAAAGTCTGAGGTCACATACCAACCAACTCAAGAACAGCTTCTTCCCTGCTGCTGTCAGACTTTTGAATGGACTTACCTCGCATTAAGTTGATCTTTCTCTACACCCTAGCTATGACTGTAACACTACATTCTGCGCTCTCTCCTTTCCTTCTCTATGTACAGTATGCTTTGTCTGTATAGCACTCAAGAAACAATACTTTTCACTGTATGCTAATACATGTGACAATAATAAATCAAATATCAGGGGCGTGGCCTATTCCCACCCAAGAGGCCAGCAGCATAGTGCTGAGTAGGCCACTGCGCATGCGCCAATCTATCACTGATGGGATTGCTGGCCAGCTCAATTGCTGGCCATCCCTGCAACCCCCCATCGCTGCCCATGGGACTCCCCCCTCAAACGCTAGCCTCACAGACCTCTGCCAATGCTCCCACCCTCCCCTCCCCCCCACCAACCCCATCCCGATCTCACCGACCTCTCCATCCCAGCTCCTCTCATGATGTCCTGACCACCCCGCACACCCTCCACCATGATGGCCAGCCCCAATCAGCTCCTTCCCTTCCTCTGCCACTGGCAACTGGACGCCCCACCCCCACTGATCACCCCCCTCCTACAGGCCCCGCCTCCCTCTGGCCCAGCCTTCTTGGCACTGCCTGATGCCCGGTGGGCAGTAAAGGTGCCCCTTGGACACTGCCACTTTGCCCCTTGGGCATGGCTGGCACTGCCCAGGGGGCACTCCCTCTTCCTCTGACCTCCTGGGGGGCCTCCATTGCCTCCCTTCACTCCACCGGGCTTGGGTTGTCAGTTCCCCGTTAGAGTGGAGCTGTTGTAAACCCCGCTGGAGTGAAACACTCCTGGTGGGGTGGGGAGAGTGGGGGGAGAAGAGGGGTGGCGGGTGCTAATGGAATGGAAATCAACATTCAAATATGGAAATCAGCTTTGCGCCTATTTCCTGCGCACAGTTGACGACGCCAGAAATCCTGGGCCCGGAGACATGCGAACACCGTGGCGCCCAGCGAGAAGCCCCTAAAGGGTCTCCTCTTATATCTCCCGGCCCACTGGGCTGGGTCAGTGCAACGCACTGGGAGAATCATTCCCGGTTGTCCCATTTTTGCTCAAACTGGGATGAGAGAGCTCAGAGATTAAGTGGTTGATGGTCTAACCCGTTTAACACTGCATTCACAATTGGTCCAATTTCCAAGCAGTGATGAATCCCAGCAGTCGGAGCTCTCGTCCGAAGCAGGCAGGAGCCTCGTGAACAGAGATCAACTGACACCATTTGTCACCTTCACAGTATAACTACCATCAGTCTCTGCTCCTGCCCACCAGCCACGACTGGTACAAGCAATAAAGTCAGCCACTGCTCCAGTCTACAGCCCCTCGATTACAGAAATGTTCAGTCTTCTGCACCTCTCAACGATCCAGAAATAGCACCCTCGCCATCTCTTTGGCTCAAATCAAAATGTTCACTTCTGTGGGTTCATCTTTGTAATCTTGAGTTAACATAGTTTTAAACGAGGGCATTGATCCCATAGGCACTGTCTGACCTGCACTTCCCGGAGTATCCCTCTTCTCGTTAAACCATCACAGTTCTGTTTTAATCCTGTAATCAACACTATCGGTCTTTTTGAACCTTATTGTGGAAGGAGACTAAGAACTACACAAATATGAGCTGGCCAAATGATCTTTAGCAGCTCCTTACGTTACTATCTAGAGCTGCCTCCGAGCAACGTCCCACTTCATGGGCAGAACAATTTCTCAAGTGGCGCTCCCTGCAAATGCTACTATCCACTAGCTGCACCAAATAGTGGGGTTAGCTCTTCACTGGACACATGGTAAATATTCAATATTTACTTGTTTCCACATTTTATTGAGAGATAAAAAAACAATTTAAGACAGCATTGGGCTGGCATGAGCTGAGAGGGGGAGCAGATGTAAAAGGTGTCGATCTGTGGAATGCAGAGAGTCAGGCTACAGGAGTGTTGAGCTTCGAACGTTTTGTCCAGTTTTTGGTGGGGAGCAGCAGTCTGTTGTGAATTTCAGAGTGTGCTGGGAAATGTCTACTCCGGTTATTTAGCTCCCCCTAGGGGTTGAGTCCATAATAGCGCAATACCTCACATTCTCAACTTATGAGGAAATGAATAATAGAACTAATTAAGAATATCGTGGGTATTTAGAATTATGGATGTTCTTTTTAAAACTTATGAAACTAAAATGTGTTACATTTTGATATTTTGTATTGAAAATTATATAAAGTTTGCTTCATGCAAACAGATGAGAAACGACAGTACGTCTACAGACAATGACAAAGAGAGCAGCAGTCAAGCCACAAACCCTCGCGTGTCACGCAATATTTTTGGAAACTTGGGCACATTTATTAATTCTTTCAACTGCCAGAGAAAGGAGAAACTGTTCCCACTGGCATGTTGATCAGTGACCACAGGACACAGATTTAAGGTCATTGACAAAAGAAGCAGAGGAGAGATGAAAAGAAATGTTTCCCAGAATAAGTTACTATGATCAGTATCACTGCCTGTCAGGATGGTGAAGCAGATTCAATAATAACTTTTAAAAGTGAATCGGATAAATAATTGAAAAGGAAGAAAATGCAGGATTATTGGGAAAAACAGGGGGAGTAGGAATAATAGATAACTCATTTAAAATGGTAAGAAAGTAATGATGAACTTTATGGAATCATACAGCATAGAAGGAGGCTACGTTTTATGCATCTTAAGGTGGCACGATGGCACAGTGGTTAGCATTGCTGCCTCACAGTGCCAGGGACCCAAGTTCAATTCTGGTCTCAGGTCACTGTCTGTGTGGAGTTTGCACATTCTCCCCGTGTCTGCATGGGTTTCCTCCGGGTGCTCCAGTTTCCTCCCACAGTCCAAACATGTGTGGATTAGGTTGATTGGGCCATGCCAAATTGACCCTAGTGTCAGGGAGATTAGCAGGGTAAATATGTGGGTTTACAGGAATAGGGTCTGGGTGGGATTGTGGTCGGTGCAGACTCAATGGGCAGAATGGCTTCCTTCTGCACTACAGAAACTCTATGGGTGGAATTTTACCACCAAGTCCGCCCAAGGTTCGTACAATCCCGCCTGAGGCCAACAGAGAATGCCGTTCCCCGAGCCTCACCCGCTCCTGGAATGCGTGCCGGTAAAATTCCAACCTATGACTCTAAGGGCCCTATTTTACCATTTTGATTCTAAGTGCTGGGCAGGCTTGTAACTGGGAGTGTTGCAGATCTGACTTTTAGACCCATTCTCAGGCGCCCCAATACACACACTGCGTGAAAAAATACCAGCAATTCCAAATCGCGCTGTAGAAGCCTGTGGGCGGGGCTTAACGCACGAAACCCTGCAACTCCAATCGGCACCTCCAACTGCGTATGCGCAGACAAAAAATAATAGAATGTGGCTCCCCTGCCACATCGTTCCCAGGCCAGATAATGCCTCCCCCTAGCCCCCACAGACATTGGCCCACCCCTAGAACATTACTGACCCTGTTATTCCCCCAGCCCCTCTGCCACCCAGACCAATCGTGGGCCCCTACCATCTTTCCCCCCCCACTGATCACAGGCAAAGTGGCAGCGGACCCCCCCTTTCCATCACAGGCAGAGTGGCAGCAGACCCCCCCACCCGATCTCAAGAAGAGGGCCATCGGACCAACCTCCCCCTCCCCCCTCACCCCTGCACCAATCTCAAGCAGAGAGCCGTCAGACACTTGGCACTTACCTCCTCACTAGCTGGAGTGCCCGAATCGGACTTTTGTAGAACATGCCTGATTCGCACCCATTCTGAATGGTCGAACGCGGTGATAAAGGGGGAAGTGTCGGTAAGGTTTTGTGTGCAGCCCATTGAGTCAATTTAAATGCATGCAAATACACTTAAATGGCCATCATGCTTGCTTTGGGCGCGGTCCCGATCGCAGCCATTTTCGAGCCTTGATAAAGGGGGAACCGCGGAGGGGGGCACGGATTGTGCTATTCGCGTCACGCCCGACTTTACCAAGTTTTCGCGCTTAAAAATGGACGCAACACAATGGTAAAAATCAGGCCCTAAATGTTTCAGACTCCTCCAAACTGTCAATATTGAGAACAATTTTGCAGTACCTACTCACATGACAGTAAAGTTGGAAGTGTGCAAGTACAATGCCCATTGGGAACACGTGGAGATAACTTCCCATTATTTTCCAAAACCCATCCTTTAAATAATTGAGTAATTCCACCAGCGCAAATTAGTTGAGGAACTGGTAATATGGAGCACCATGGGAAGCATATTGCATGAAGTGTAAAAGCAGTGAAGATGCTAGGTTCAGTAAAGAGGCTTTGCTGCAATTTATTTCATCCAAACATCTAAGCATCTTCATAAACACACAGTGCTGAATCTATCCAGGTAAAATAAACCCAATTATAATGCCACAGGGTCTTTCTCCAGCATTGCTTAATTTGTAATGATTTGCTTGTATAAACCAGAAAACTAGCAAAAGCTGCCTAAAAGCTTCAAAAAAGCCAACAATGATTTAATTACTTAGAAAGAGCTCTGAATTAGGACTCAGGATCCATAAAGGCAAGGGGCTAGACTGAAGTGCAACCATACATTGGTTATACTAAGCCTATGTTGCAGATATACCTGACAAGTGTTGATGGACACGAAACATTCAGTCATGACATCGAACAATAGTATCAAAGAGTGCAGGTACAATATGGTTAGATACAAAGTAAAGCTTCTTTTAGTCCATTTCATCAAAATACTTCAACCAAATGCCAGAAGAGCACCCTTGTGAATATGTCCATTTTCTAAACATGTCAGGCTTAATTTATCAAGTTATAGGTACTGTTCTGGTCCAGATCTCTCAAACCCAACCCTCTACCCTCCTTGCTGGGGTCTACAATCCTTGCTTGGACTTGCCTTCATGCAATTTCTTTCTGTCAGTATGCCGGGAAATCTGGAGGAGCAGGTTTTCATCCTCAGTGCTCTGCGCACAGATCTTCGTTCACTGAGAATCCCAGAACACCCACCTATAGAATTCATCCTCAGTACCAGCCAGCTTGGCTCATTAATAATATCTGGTAACGAGCACTGGGTGAGTGAGGATAAGAATGTTCCCATTTGACTCCAGGTAGCCTGGTAATTTAATGTTCCAATAGGTAAGGTAAAGTTGCTATAGTCTCATATCCGGGAGACATCTTCATCCTTCCTGGGGACTGCTTGACATCCTGGCAACAGCCACTCCCACTTTCTGGTGCTACTTGGACTACAGAGCTGCTGCCCAATCAGATTAGCAGGCAACGCTCTGGTCCCTGAGGGGTGGATGTCCCACTCCCGAGGTAATTAAAGCTATCCCTGGGGTATTATCACTGCGGGGCAGCCAGGTTTAAAGTCAGTGAGTTGCCAACCAATCTTTCAACTAGGAGGGGTGATCTGTTTCCCCGTGCCCCTCCCCCCAAAATATTCACCCATTACCTTTCTTTGTAAGTTGTTTCAATCTGATTCTTAAATAATTCTCAAAATAGTGTTGCTTTGAAAAATAAGCACATTTACAGTTCTATAAAAATAACACACAGGAATGTAAATTGTTTACTATCAGATGTGTACATTGTAAGACTTCCATAATTGTTTAAACTTTTCTAGTTTTCTCTATTTTTCAGTATTGAGCAAATGAGTTCTGACCGACTAACAAGTAGTACTTATTTGCTAAGATTGAGATCTTGAAGCAGTTAGTCTACAGCATGTGGTATAACACTTAGGCTTTTTAATCAAATCTGGCTGATAACCAGAACTTTTAACAATGCAATGCCAAGCTAATTGGTGGATAAATCACGCAAGTAAAGTCACCTTGAAAAATAAGTCTTGCTTTGTGTAGCTCACTACATAAGAATCATGGAACAGAGGTGAAGATTTTTCCACTTCTTATGCACTGGCTATTTATATCATGTTGTTTATTTGTCACCTATTATTCATGGGAATGAATTGTTAAGCTCTGAATGGAAGCTGCCTCAAACTCCAATTCACAAGCGTATGCAGCAGATAGTGTGGGCTGCAGCTTGTTGCAGCTGAAATGAAATACTGTGCAATAGAATCCCATATCTTCAGGCCCTGAAATGTGCTGGCCCTTAACCATATCTAAAGGAACACACTCCTTATAACATATTTCTTTCATTAGCGCATACATACCTTTGTTGTGACATTCTGATGCTAAACATAAGGAAAGAAGAAAAATCTGCATATCCAGCTAGACAAGAGATTTGCATCAACAATTTGCATGGTTCTCTTCAATGGGCATTATGAATTGGTAGCCCATGATCTACAAGGTGATCTAATTTAGGAGACTTTAACAACTACAATTGGTGCCACGAACAGTTGCAAATCCCCCCTTGTGATGTTCAGCTACTTTTATTTGCAATCAAAGTGATTGATGATGAGTTGGTTGTTTCAATGACCCAACCATTGGAATGCTGGTTACAGTTCTCTCAACAAGAAATGAACTGAATGCATGCAACCAATCAGTACTTCATTGTTTGTTTCTAGGAGTACATGTTCTAAGAACATGCAGGTGAGGGCTGTTGGAGACTATTTTGCCCCTAACCATGACAATTGAAAGGTTTGCTTAGAATTTGGAAGATGTGTTATCCTTGACTATGGACTTGATTGAAGATTTTTCACATGGCTGAGGATGCTGCTTGTGAAAATGAAAGGTGCATTTGAAGCAGCTGCACTCAGCAAACACTAAACGTCGCAAGATCCTCACTGCTAAACTTCCTCCTTTGAGCTGATTGTGGAAACTGCATTTAGCCACTCTGTTACTGCTGTCCACATAGCTCCCTTTGAGTGCAAAAAGACATCTCATTCATTATTGCCTGATCTGTGCTACCACACAAGATCAATATCACACTGCTTTCCTTAAATTCCAGCTACCATCTCTCAGTTACAGTGTGATTCTCTGAGATACTCCACCTGCCCAAAGTGTTGCACTTGCAGTTTAGGAATAATTACACATGCAATTTATTTCTGCCAGTATGCCAGGAAATCTGTAGGAGCAGGTTTTCATCCTCAGTGCTCCGCGCACAGAGCTTCGTTCACTGAGAATCCCAGAACACCCACCTATAGAATTCATCCTCAGTACCAGCCAGCTTGGCTCACTAATAATATCTGGTAACGGGCACTGGGTGAGTGAGGATAAGAATGTTCCCATTTGACTCCAGGTAGCCCGGTAATTTAATGTTCCAATAGGTAAGGTAAAGTTTCTATAGTCCCAGATGACCACAGGCTGTTCTCCCCTTTGAGAGGGAGAGCTGACTGTGGTGATTTAACCTGAGCATCGCCACACCTCAGGCAAGGGCAAGGTTGAGAAGGCAGGGCCTTCATGAATAACCTCAGCTGGTCTGGGAATTCAACCCACACTGTTTGCATCACTCACCAATTTTCCAGTCAAATGAGCTAAACCAACCAACAGATATGCTGATTCTAACTGAGCAGACACTGGAAAGTTTTTTTTAACACTTTGTGCTGGTAAGCTGCACATTTTAATTGGTTAAAAACTACCTAGGAATATGTGGAGAACCCAAAGGCTCGATTTTTCCAACCTGTGTCAAGCTCTCTATGCTTAGGTATATAGTATGTCCCTATGAGAAAAGGGTATAAACTCCATCCTGGGTAAAAAGGAAAAAGTTTGGTTTATAGGCTTTTAAGTAGCATGACTGGTTTCTGACCAAAAGAATCTTCCAATAACATTCCACTGGTGCATTAGGTAACCTGAGCAAGAACAACTTGCTTTCATATGGTGCTTTTAACATAGAAAATATCCCAAGACATTGTGATGCAGATGTGTCCTCACACTGTGTAATAATTAACAATTGTTGGAAAATATCTGTCTCCACCTTTCCCCAAATAGCTCCAGATGATTGCAACAGCACCTGGTGTCGGGTCCTCAAAATACGTTTGCTCCCAACATTAATCAGCCCCAGCTGACCCCTGATTCTTCAGGGCTTGGGCACAATGCCTGCAACGAGGGTTCCATCTCAGACTGAAAATCGATACTAATGATCCCACATGATAATGAAAAGGTATGCAGATCCCACTGCTGTCTCCAACACGGAGCAATCTCAACTTATATTGAGGCTACTCACCAAATATCTCACACTTTCCTGTTGGGCTATTTCTACCATTGTAGTCTAGCCATTTTACAATGTGATTCATTGTGATTTTCCTTTGGCTGAATACAAACTGCAAATGTCAGGTTTTGCTTGAAATTTATGGTTGCTATGGCAATGAAAATAGAGCAGGTGCACAGGAAGTCATAATGCACTAAACAGCAGTTGTTCTGTGACTTTGATATGCAAATTGCCTTGTTCTGGGTTTATTTATAGAAGGTAATAATTAATGAGAACTTTCATTTCATTGAGGGAAATGTATTATGATTAACAAGTATCCTAATTATCTCCTGTATCAAAAATTTGCAGGTTTGGAGCGGCACCCGATGAATTAAAGTGTGAACGTTTGGATTGTGAACTTTCATGCCGAAAATTATAAATAAATATGACAAGGTCTTTATAACACACTGTAGCGCTGAAAGCTCAAGGCACGAGGATGTCGAAGGTACTCTAGGTCCTTATCACAGGGCTTTTTTCTTGGGGAAATAAAAGTTCTCCTTTCCTGCAGATACTGCCGCATAGCTGACTTCGCTCTGACTGTCAGGGCAGGGTGCAATTGCCTAGAATTAACGTTGAAGAGGTTAACTAAAGTACCTCTCTGTGGTGTAAGATTTCGTATTACATTACATTGTCCCAGCACAGTGTTTTACATGATGACGTGTACGTTAGTGAATTGGGCATGCAAAGGTCAAAACCCAGGTTCCTGCATTAAAATTTTCCTGGAATTCTTTTCTAGTAAAAGTAATGGTAAGTTGTGTGTTTCGTGAATCGGACCTCAAATCCAATATACACAAAGCTCTTTGAAAATACAAACATCTGTCATTCATTGCACTTTCTTGGAAACAGAAGTAGACAATTTAGTCCCTCATAAACTTGATTTGCTATTCAATTAGATCAAATTGATCAGTATCTTAACTCTATCTGCCACCACTCCTTTTGGTTCCACAAACCTTAATCCACTAAAAATCTATCAATCACAGTTTTAAAATTTTCAGTTGACCTAGCCTCAACAGCTTTTGGGGATTTTATCATTATATTGCATCATTTCCGAAAATAATATTACATTTCTCACAATTTGCATTTTACAAATTTGTGCTCATTACAATTTAAATGAAAAGTATGCTTATTCTGTTTGATACCCTTGAGAAGTTCATCCAGCACTGATGCTAAGATTGTGTAATGTCCTAACTCTGTTTGGGGTTGTGGGTATTACACAAAAAGAAAAAGATGTGGTTTGCACATGTAGATTCAAAGTAACAACAGCATTGTAGGATCTGTTACCTATGCAGAGTAGAAAGTGAAACTAAAGCAGGAACCTATGAAATACCCCAATGCAATCACCATCAAATCATTTGACTGGCTATTAAAACAATGATGAAACCAGTTAAATATATAACATCCCTCCCCCTTTACTTCAATGCTCATGTCAACAAATTACTACAATGATATACATAGGGTTAATAATACTCTACACAAAGTACTATGCACCATTAATCATTTTACACAGTCAATAAGAAAGTCAATCAGGAGGATGTCTATTCCTCTTTGGCTGTATACAACATTCTGGAATTTGGTTGTTCTTGACCCTAGAAGTATGATTTAAAACCTCAGTAGACAATTCTTCTCTTGGAACTAATTTTGCATCACTCGGTATAGTAACAAAGACACAACCATCAGGCAACTCAGATTCAATTAAATCTTCTGCCGTAGTGGGTGGCATGGTAGCACAGTTGTTAGCACTGCTGCCTCATAGCGCCAGGGACCCGGGTTCCATTCCCAGCTTGTGTGACTATGTGGAGTTTGCATGTTCTCCCCATGTCTGCGTGGGTTTCCTCCGGGTGTTCCAGTTTCCTCCCACAGTCTGAAAGACGTGCTGGTTAGGTGCATTGACCAGAGTAGGCACCGCAGTGTGGCAAGTAGGGGAATTTCACAATAACTTCATTGCACATGTAAGTCTTACTTGTGACTAATAAATAAACTTTACTTTTAAGTTTAGTATTCATAATACGAGAGTCTAAAGAAGTTGGTACTTCTGGAGATGTTTCAGAGAACTAATTTCAAAATGACAATAATTGGTCAGTATGGCATTGCCAAACTAGTTCATCTTTGGTTTAAATGATGTAAGAAACTGGACTTATTTTTGTTAAAACTATGGCTTGTACCCATTCCTCACTCATAGCATAATTACACACTAACGCTCGATCTCCTTGTTGAAATGAACATTGTTTTGTCCTCACTTCTTGTCTAGCAACTTGAGACTGTAGTTGACGCTCTACTATGTCTGAAGTTTCTGAAGGTAATAACAAATCAAACGTAGTTCTCAACTTTCTCTTTAAGAGGAATAATGCAGGTGAACTTTGGGTAGTCGCTTGAGTAGCGTTTCTGGAAGAAGCCAGAAAGCTACTCACATGAAATGATAATGCACCATGCTCTCTTGAAGCTTTTAAAGAAGGTTTCAAGGATTGTACCAACCGTTCAGTTAATCCATTGGTTGATGGATGGTAAGGCGCAGATTTTATATGCTGAATACCATTTACTTTGAGATAATCTGGCCATTTTTGAGTGTATGTCAATTATTACTAAGAGCACGTAACCTTAAAATGGACCAGCAAAATCTGCAGGTAATTGTTGCCATGGCAACTTAGGCCATTCCCAAGGATTAAAGGAAACAACAGTGGTGTATTTCTTATTCGTGCACAGGATTGACACTGTCCCACTTTTTCTTCATTCTGAGCTTCCAGACCTGAATATCAAAAATAACTATGTGCTAATTCCTTCATTTGGATTTTACCAGGTTGTCCTTCATGTAGTTGTTCAAGAACTCTTCCATGCAGACTAAGAGGAATGATCACTCGGCTTCCCCACAATAGACACCCACAACTCAAGCTTTCTTGAGACATATGTGCTGGAATTCTACTACCTTGCCCTCCATGGAATCTGAGTGGGCGAGTGGCAGACAACAGAAACGTCCATTGACCTCAGGCAGGAATTTCCAGTCTCGCTCAAGCAAGGCTGTAAAATCCCACCCCTGGATTCAACGATATGTTCCAGCTATCGTTTCTTTCAATACCATATCCATCAGTTTCCACATCACGGGATCATTTATGGTACATCTCTGAACTTGAGAAGCTGTCATAGATAAATGATCTACTAGCGAAAAATAAAGAACCTTAGCAAAACTAATTGATGGTATCTGCTCAATAAGTAAAGGTAAGCGTGATCATGCATCAGCATTAGTATGACACTCTGATCATACTTTATATCATAGGAGTATGCAGATAAGATCAATAACCATCGGCTAGCAGCTAACAAAGTTATGCCTTTCTATGACCATAACTACTATTTTTGGGCCAATAATCAGTCAATGATGTGAAATGACTATCATATAAATAACGATGAAACCTTCATTCTTCAAAAATTACACTCAATGCTTCTTTATCTCACTGAGCATACTTAGATTCAGCATTAGTTAGAGTACATGAAGCAAAAGCTATTGGTTGTTCTTCTCCTGAAGGCATAAGATGTGAAACAACTGCTCCTACTCCATGAGATGAAGTGTCACAAGCAAATAGTAATGGTAGCTTTGGATTAAAATTAACCAATATTTCAGACTTATGCAAAGTATCTTTGACATCCTTGTATGTTTTCTCACATTCTGTTGTCCAGTCCTATGACTGTTTCACACATAGTCAGTTATGCAACAACTTCAATAATGTAGCTAAGTTAGAAACAAACTTGCTATAATATTTTACTATTCCTAGAAATGCATTGGACATTCATTGGAAATAGTGCTTCTAAAATAGTTTCCATCATTTTAGGTGTTTTATGTAGGCCTTTACTATCACCAATGTGACCCAAATACTGGACTGACATCTGGAAATAGTCATACTTTTCTTCTTGATATGCAGACCATGTGCTTGAAGAGGTTCCAATGTTGCTTTGAAATTATTCAAGTGCTCTTGTTCACTGGACCCTGTAATTAGAATATCATCCAGGTAACATTGTACACCAGAGATGCCACTTAAAATCTGATCCAGCAATCTTTGGAATAGGGCTGGTGTGGATGTTATTCCAAAAGGCAATCTTTTATAACAAAAATCACCTTTTGTGAGTAACAATGGTAAATAATGATTGAGATTCAGCAGCTGTATTCATCTGTAAATATGCTTGCGAAAGATCAACCTTGCTGAATTTCTGCCCATTTGATAATCCAGCAAACAAATCTTCAATTAAAGGAAGTGCATAGATACTGATCAGCACACAACTTTGGATTTATGGTTGTATTAAAATATGGAGTGAACCATCTGGTTTCATGGTAGATATGGTTGGAGTAGCCCAGTCACTCATTGTAACTGCCTCTAACATACCAGTATTAAAAAGTCGTACCCTTTCTTTTTGACATTGGAATGAATTACATATGGCACAGCTTTTGTTGTGAGACGTTTTGGTTGACTATTATGCTTTATCTTGAGTTTCACTTGAACACGTCATTGAGCCATAATTCAAAGTAGGAAGAAAGACCAATTTAAATAACCATGGACCAGTTAGTCCAATATCAGAGTAAGAGAACAATTAGAAAAGTATAAGGAGCTGAAATGATATAGGTGTTTTACCAATATCCTGCTGTTCCTCAATATTTCCACTGTGCCTCATAAGGGACAAACTTTCCACCTTCCCCTTCCAAGTAAATGACAGATAACATTGGGACCAGGGGAAAGAAATTCCTCTCCTGCTCCTCAGTCAGGATCCCATTCTTGTATCGGTAACTGGTAGACTGAGTGAGGGCAGATGTGGATCCCATTGGCTGAATAAAGCATTTTTTTAAAAAACAGAACCAGATTGGCCCCTTTGTCAGGGAATTAATAGGGAAATGACCGAGTTCAGGAAGGAATCCTGGATTGCATCTGTTTGCTATGAATTCTGGGACAAAGCTGATTAGAGAGAAGCAGCATGGTGTTGTGAAAGGTAGGTCACATTTGACTATTCTGACCAAGCGTTTAGGGTGTTTGAGATGGGGATTAATTATTTAGTCATGAATTTTCAGAAGGCACTTAATCAGGTTTCACATAACTAATTAAATTCAAAGATCCGGAACTTCAAAGCGTGGATAGGAAATTAGTTCTAAGAAAGCAAATGGGAGACAGTTATAACAGGAATATTAATAGGATGATGAATAGTGATAAATAATGTCACCAAGGAATCTTTCCTGGAGCCCAATTTTTCAGCTCTACATATAAATGGCCAGGATAATCAGGACAGATTATATCCAAGTTTATAGGTAACATTAACTAGTTAGATTCTCAGATGACATTAAGGTCTACAACAGCATTAACAATTTGTTTTTACATACTGCTTCAACATAGCAAAATGTGGCAAGGCACTTGACAGCAGTGTTACAAAACAAGATTCGACACCAATATACACAAGATCTTGGGACAGTTGACCAAAATCTTAGTCAGATGGGTTTTAAGGAGTGCCTAATCAAGAACATGAGGCAGAGAGAGTAAGGAAGGAATTCCAGGGCTTAGGGCCTTGGCAACTGAAAGCACAGTCGCCAATGATGGTGTGATTTAAAATGTGAATGTAAGAGGCTGAGATTAGAGGAGTGCAGATACCTTCGAGTGTCAAAGGGGCTGGGGGGAGCAATTACATAGGCCATGCAGAGATTTGAAATGAAGAATGTGAGTAGAGAGTGATAAAAGGAAGTGATAAGATACGGGGGGCATTCTCCAGGCCCACTAGCTTCCAGTAAGAATTGCAATGTCTTGGAGAATCGAGCATCACTAAAAAATGGGTTTTGCACCGGGCACCAAACCTGTTCTGATGTTCCAACGGGCGGCATGGTGGCACAGTGGTTAGCACTGCTGCCCCTCAGTGCCAGGGACTCGAGTTCAATTCCCGGCTTGGGTCACTGTCTGTGTGGAGTTTTCACATTCTCCCTGTGTCTGCGTGCGTTTCCTCCAGGTGCTCCGGTTTCCTCCCAAAGTCCAAAGTGCAGGTTTGGTGGATTGGACCCTTTGTGTTAGGGGGACTAGCAAGGGTAAATGTATGGGGATAAGGCCTGGGTGGAATTGTGGTCGGTACAAACTCGATGGGCTGAATGGCCTCCTTCTGCACTGTAGGAATTCTATGAATTCCAGTGACTTTTAAGGGGCGTCTTGACAAATATATGAATAGGATGGGAATAGAGGGATACAGTCCCCGGAAGGGTAGGGGGTTTTAGTTCAGTTGGGCAGCATGGTCGGTGCAGGCTTGGAGGGCCGAAGGGCCTGTTCCTGTGCTGTAATTTTCTTTGTAAATGGTCAGAATAATTTTCTTTGGCTGTAAATATGGTTTGGAGAGTGTATATGGAGGGAGAGATTTGGGAAAGCAATGAACTCAAAGAAAAGTGAGCAAGGTGAAGTGAGATGGAGGTTGAAATCACAAGAGGATGAAAAGCCACAGAAGTGCAGAGGTTGAGGGGAGCAAGAAAGTTATCTTGATGAGAAAAGTTTTACGGTACTTGGGTGGGTTGGAGAGCATGGGGATTTTCAATGAAAGGCAAGTATGGAAGAAAAAGATGAGATGCTCAATACAGAGGAAGTATCGGGGGAATGGGACAGATCAAAGTGTAAGAAAACCCACATCACCTCTAGGCAGGTAAAACCAGGCATGGAAACTTCACTTAGAGGAGATATGTCATCGTGCCTCATTGAGGTTTCCAGCAAAGCCACATTGTCAATACAGGGATATGGGCCAAATGTGGGCAATTGGGATTAGTTTAGGGGTTTTAAAAAAAAGGGCAGCATGGACAAGTTGGGCCGAAGGGCCTGTTTCCATGCTGTAAACCTCTATGACTCTATATATATCTCAATGATCATATATCTCGAATTATAATTAACCTAGTGTTTGGTCTCTCAGTCCTGCAAGTTTTCTACAGTAGGATAACCAGTGCACCATAACATTAATGAGCCTGAAGCTATACGAGAGAAAATGATAAACAGCCTCCTGTGAGGTAACTACTAAATTCACTTATCAAGAAATCAGCAATGTTAGGGCCTGTTGAGTTTGTTTGAAGGTGTTTGTTCAATTACTCAGTACATTCTCTCTCCATAGAAAAGGTGCAAAATGAATTGTATTACTTAACTGTGGTGATTGTCCCCTTAAGAATCAACCGGCAGAGTGAGGGTCACATGACCTAGGGAACCAATTGGGGAGCAGGGTAGGGATCACCCTGTTCAGCATGGGCATCTGTATTCAGTCACCTCAGGAGCTGATTGCAGCCATGATCCTCTGACTGTGAGTATCTAGTTTGCATTGAAGTTCAGAAAATAAAAGAGTACTTATTAAAATGCCTCTCTGGATGGATAAATCTATTTGATTCCTCCACAGAGGACTCGACACAGAAGGTAGAGTAAGGTAGAGTGCCTTGGGTATTACTTCCAAGTGAACGAAATAGGGAAGAAGGCCAAGCACAAGGCAATTCTCCTGAGTGTATGAGGAACCCAAACTTATAATCTGTTTTGCAGTCTCACAGCCCCAGGCACACCCAACTCCAAATCATTCAGTGAGCTTGTGAAATTGGTGAAGTCACATTTCCAGCCTAAATCATTAGTCATGCTCCAGAGATTCAAGTTTAGTTCAAGGGGGAGAGCCCCAGGTTAAACGATTGTGATCTATATCACTAAATTAAAACAAATATCGGAGTCTTGCAATTTTGGAGTCACCTTGAATGATACGTTACAGGACAGATTAACCTGCAGGGTGAATAATGAGGCAATTCAACAAAGATTACTTGCAGAGATCAATTAAAAATTTTAAATGAACAATGGAGATAGCAAAGGCAATAGAAAATGCTGAAAAAGGTGCACCAGAGTTACAGAGTGCACAAATTTGCATTGTTTACCAGTCGGGGCTGGAACCTACAGTCAGAAGTGGTATAAAAAACTGTAGAGGTAGCTGCGAAGCAGGAAATTAGTTCAGCCACAAATAAAACAAGATGATTCAGAAAAGGCAATCAATCAGCAAAGTTTGAAGCGGAATGTTACCAATATGGAGATAACCATTCCCCTGAATCCTACAGGTATAAAGAGGCTGAGTTTTTCTTGCCATAAGAGTGGTCACATAAAGCATAGGTGCAGAGCGAAGTCAAGTCTACCGAGTAGTCAATTAAATAATATGTCACCAGTACACAATGTGGAAGTGTCTAGAACAAAGAAAACTACAGCACAGGAACAGGCCCTTCGGCCCTCCAAGCCTGCACTGACTATGCTGCCCGGGTGAACTAAAACGCCCTACTCTTCTGAGGACCATATCCCCCTATTCCCATCCTATTCATGTATTTGTCAAGATGCCCCTTAAATGTCACTATCGTATCTGCTTCCACTACCTCCCCCGGCAGCGAGTTCCAGGCACCCACCACCCTCTGTGTAAAAAAAAAAAAAAAAACTTGCCTCATACATCTCCTTTAAATGTTGCCCCTCGCACCTTAAACCTATGCCCCCGAGTAATTGACTCTTCCATCCTGGAAAAACCTTCTCATAATCATGGAGACTTCTATCAGGTCGCCCCTCAACCTCCGCTTAATCCTGTTGGCCAATGACTTTTCATGACCCCTGTTAGTGCTCCTTACTCCTTGCTTATGTTTCTTTTTACTTTCCTTGTATTCCACACTTGCTTTGTGTTTCCAGCCTCCTAGCTTTGACAAGCTTTTTCTCTTTGACTAGGCTCACAATATCTCTCGTTATCCAAGGTTCCCAAAACTTGCCATACTTGTCCTTCATCCTTACAGGAATGTGCCGGTCCTGAATCTCTATCAACTTGCACTTGAAAGCCTCCCACATGCCAGATGTGAATTTGCCCTCAAACATCTGCCCCCAATCTACGTTCTTCAGTTCCTGCCTAATATTGTTATAATTAGCCTTCCCCCAATTTAGCACCTTCACTTGAGGACTACACTTATCTTTATCCATAAGTACCCTAAAGCTTACTGAACTGTAGTCACTGCTCTAGGACTGCTCCCCTACTGAATCGTCGACCACCTGCCAGGCTCATTTCCCAATACCAGGTCCAGTACAGCTCCTTCCCAAGTTGGACTATCTACATTCTGCTTCAAGAAGCCCTCCTGGATGCTCCTTACAAACTCTGCCCCACCCATGCCCCAGCACTAAGTGAGTCCCAGTCAATATAGGGGAAGTTAAAATCTCCCACCACAACAACTCTATTATTTTTAGACCTTTCCAAAATCTGCCTACATATCTGTTCCTCTATCTCCCGCTGGCTGTTGGGCAGCCTATAGTAAACCCCCAACATTGTGACTACACCCTTCCTATTCCTGAGCTCTATCCATATTGCCTCGCTGTATGAGCTCTCCAAGGTGTCTTCCCGCAATACAGATGTGATATTCTCCTTAACCAGTAGTGCAACTCCCCCACCTCTTTTACATCTCCCTCTATCCCGTCTGAAACATCTGTATCTTAGAACGTTAAGCTGCCTTCACTTAACCAAGTCTCTGTAATAGCAACAACATCATAGTTCCAAGTACTAATCCAAGCTCTAAGTTCATCTGCCCTACCTGTTACACTTGCATTGAAATAAATGCACTTCAGTCCACCAGGCCCTCTTTGATTAGCAACCACATGCTGCCTGCTCTTTCTCTGAATCTTACTGGCCCTACTCCCTAGTTTCCCTTCTGTTAATTCACTTTTGCTTAGGTTCCCTTCCCTTAGCACCAACTATTTAAAGATTTACTCAGTTTAATAGAAAAGCGGGCAAGATAGTCCCTATTACTGTAATGCTCTGGGTAAATGGGAAGCCTCTTAAGATGAAAGTTGATACAGGGACATTAGCTGCTGTGATCGGTGAGCGTACATATTGGTAATTGAGTGAAAGAGTTCAACAATTGAATTTGAAGAGTACTGTGGCCAAGTTAACAACTTATACTGGAGAAGTGATAAAAATAGTGGGCACCGCAATGGTACCTTGGGCAACAGACTGTCCAACTCCCACTGATCATAGTGACGGATGAAAGACCAAGCCTTCGTGGCTGTGACTGGCCTAAGAAAATCAAGTTAATTTGGACCGATATTTTCCAAGTGCAGGAAGGAAGATTGCTCATACTGATGAAGAAATATGAGAGCGTCTTCAAGGATAAATTAGGCAAAACAAAAGCCTGCAAACAAAAATTTCTGTTGACCCAGAGGTGACTCCTGATTCTTTAGGGCAAGACCAATACCATAAGCTTTATGAGAGAAAGGAGACACTGAGTTAAAGCAATTAAAAGAACGGAGCATTATCCAGCAGGTTCTGTTCTCAGAATGGGCAGTACCAATAGTTCCCACATTGAAACTAGACAAGACCATCCATATGTGTGGTGATTACAAGTTAATAGTAAATCAGGCTGCCAAATTGAATAAATATCCAATCCTGAAGATTGAAGACCTGGATGCAAAGCTGGCTGGAGGTCAATCTTATACAAAGCTGGATATGAGTCACGCATATCAGCAACTCGATTTAGATGACGTTTCCCAAGGTTATGTCACGATAAACACACGCAAAGCGATGTTCCAATGCACACACCTGCCTTTTGGCGTGTATCAGCACATGCAATTTTCCAGAGGACAGTGGAGTGTCGGCTGTCGGAGCTGCCACGAGCTATAATATATCGTGATAATGTTCTCATAACTGAATCAACAGAAGCTGAGCACCTAGCTAACTTAGGGGAGGTGCTAAAGAGACTTCAAGAGGCTGGAGTTTGCCTCAAGAAGGAGAAATGTACTTTTCAAGCCACTGAGGTAACCTACTTGGGGTACCCTTTAGATGCACAAGTATTACCTCATGGAGGACAAGATCAAGACCATAAGGGAGGCACCGGCCCCCCAAAAAATCTGAGCTCAAGTCAGTTTTGGGAATGGTAAATTACTGAATTTGTCAAAGTTATTGGCCCTCTTGGATATTCTGCTAAAGAAACACCAGCATTGGCTCCCCAGATAGAAACTTTCAACAGAGTAAAGCGATTGCTGCATTCTTCAAACTTGTCACTACATTTCGACCCATCTAAGGAACTGACATTTACCCGCAGTACAATGTTGTCCCATGAGATGGATGATGGATCTGAAAGACCAATAGACCATGTCTCATGAACCCTCTCAGAGGCCAAAAAAGGCTAATCACAAATGGAGAAAGAAGAATTATCAATAGTTTTTGGTGTCAATAATTCTGCCAGTATTTATTTGGTGGGCACTTTACCATTGTTTCTGACTACAAACTGCTCTTGGGTCTTTTATGTTACTACAAACTGCTCTTGGGTCTTGTGCCTTCGCGACACACGACAGCGCAGAGTCGCTGAGCAGAAACTGATAGCCAAGTTCCGCACACACGCGGACGGCCTCAACCGGGATATTGGGTTCATGTCACACTATTTGTAACGCCCACAGTTGCGTGGACCTGCAGAGTTTCACTGGCTGTCTTGTCTGGAGACAATACACATCTTTTTAGCCTGTCTTGATGCTCTCTCCACTCCCATTGTTTTGTTTCTTAAAGACTTGATTAGTTGTAAGTATTCGCATTCCAACCATTATTCATGTAAATTGAGTCTGTGTCTTTATAAACTCTGTTTGTGAACAGAATTCCCACTCACCTGAAGAAGGGGCTGAGAGCTTCGAAAGCTTGTGTGGCTTGTTGTAGGGAAATATCCCTTTACCAGTGCAGAATAGAAGTTGAGTCGCAAATCAAGGTTCAAAGCGTGTCTTTATTGTACAATTGCTAGGATCCTAGGGAGATCCAACATAACCCGCTCCGTAACAGTGGGCTGGTCAGCTCGATCTCAATCAAATCACATCAGCGGTGTATCTTTATAGAGTTTCAAATTCGAGCGGGAACATTTAATTTGAGCGGGAACATTGGCTATATGTGTGTTATCTTATGTATTAAAATGGTCTATCAGTTTAAAAAGTCCCCAGGAACTTTCATCGATTAGCATTTGTATGGTGTGTGTTCGTGTTAATGGGATTACTTGGTCCTGCCCCGGTGTCTAAATGCGTTTCCCATTATCTTCTCTATGTGTCCTCTTATCTGAATTGATCTTATTGTTTCGTGTCTGTGTTTCCTGCTTGTGAGATTGAGTGTTAATGTCATCCTGTCCTGTTGGATGTCTGGAGTATTTCATTCTAATCTTTTATTTTTATATCTTAGTTTATCAGATTTTTATGTCTGCCTTGGCCGAATTTGTAATATTTCAGTGATAGCTTGGTTTTGATAACCCACTCTATGTCTCGTTTCGTAGAGATCTTGATCGTCCTTGGCCAGTTTAAAATGCAGCTGCGCGCTGTTGCTAGGCAGATTAGGGATCTTCCGTAGTCTTTGAAATTCGCGAGTCTCTCAGCTGTGCAGGGGGGGACCCGATCGAATATCCATCCGGGGGTGCCCCTCTGCATTGTTGGCCCGTTATGAGTGGTGCCAATTAGTCCAATAAGTAAATATGTTTGATGATACAAAATATGGTTTTCTGGAAAATTTCCTCCTTCAGGCTTTTGCTACCAAATAAACCTGTTGGACTTTAACCTGGTGTTGTTAAACTTCTTACTCTTTTAAAGAAGGCAAGGTCATTCCCCCAATCAAATCAGTAAGAATTCAACATTGGGTGTTAATTTGGTCCACCTACGAATAAACATTCAAACACTAACCTGGAACATACACTGCAAATGCAGACGTACTTAGCCACCTACCTTTACAAGAAAGTGTTACAGCAACTCCAGTACCACAGGAAGTTGTCATGGTGTTGAATTTTATGGACACCTTGCCAGTCTCGGTGAAGCAAATCAGGTATTGGACCAGTCGGGATCCATTTCTGTCCAAAGTAAGATGCACGATACTCAGATTGGACCCAATGAGCCAGTCTCTGAAGAAATGAAACCATTTGTTCCCCACAAGGGTGAACTGAGTTGCCAAGATGGCATCATATTCTGGGGAGCAAGAGTAGTCGGTCCTGTATTAGGCTGAAAACTGCTTCAAATGGAATTACACAGTGCTTATCCAGGCATCTCAGAGATGAAGATGCTCACCAGAAGTTGTGTGGTGGCCTGGCATTGATGCCAACATCAACAACCTAGTCAAGCACTGTGTACAGGGCCAGCTGCAACAAAAGGTTACCTGCTGCAGCTCACTGCACCCTTGGGAATGGCTTGGATGGCCATGGGTACGAGCCCAAATTAATTATGTTGGTCCATTCATGGGCACAACATTTCTGCTCATTGTTGACACATGCTCTAAGTGGATGGTCGTTTTTGCATGCTACCATTGATCGATTACGCCAATATTTTTCCACCCACGGAATAGATGAAGTAATAGCGTCTGACAATGGAACAGTATTCGCAATTGCTGAGTTTCAAAACATCACCACACTCAATGGCATAAAGCACATTAGAATAATACTGTACCATCCAGCATCCAATGGACTAGCTGTTTGAGCCATCCAAACTTTTAAATGTGGCCGGAAGAAGCTTCCAGGAGGGTTTCTGTACTCAGAGTCACCTTGGGAGCTGATTGCAGCCATGAAGCTGCAACCTGTAAACAAACAAGTTGTCTTTTCTCTGAACTGGTGAACGAACATCTTTACAATAACCTTTTGGACCCAAATATATCGCAAGCTGATGAGAGTACACCTGACACACTGAGAAACTAGAAAGGTGCAAATGTAACAATTTAAATATTGACAAGATTGTTTCATTTATCACTGCAATGCACAAGTTGATCACGGGGTGGGACCGGAACAGCTATAAACAGGCCATGCACTGAGTAGCGAGTGTGCGTTGTCATAATGTTTAAGGGCATTACTCTCAGGGCACAGTAAAATACAGATCTATCATAACTCTTTAAGACAATGTATTGGGTGGCCATCCCTGTAAAATGTTTTTCTGTTGATAAGAGATTGATTTCAGAATGTTTGATCGTTTAGATTTGGAGTTTGTGCCACTGTTTCATGTGGTTTAACATGAACATTATTGAAAATGAATTCAATCTTCCAAGGCTGAGTTGTGCACTATTTCCAAAAATATCAGTATTAAAATTTCTGCAGGAAATTTGTAACGCAGTGGATCCTCAGCAACCCTTCAGTCTGTATGGAACTGAATTGTGTTGGAGTGAGATTCAGTGATCAAGTCAGGCGTAGGAGGAACAAACATAGGTGGATTATTTGACAGCCATGAACAAACGCTGGCTAAACCCTGCATCCAATGATGGAGATACACTGACAGAACTAACAGTCAGCTGGAGGAAAACATT
Organism: Mustelus asterias; assembly: GCF_964213995.1. Taxonomy (NCBI): domain Eukaryota; kingdom Metazoa; phylum Chordata; class Chondrichthyes; order Carcharhiniformes; family Triakidae; genus Mustelus; species Mustelus asterias. The sequence goes on along the minus strand of NC_135807.1, from coordinate 100,869,483 downwards.
TCACAAGCAGTGAAAGTAATTAGATTCTTTTGTTAAAAAATGTCAAAACATAAACTTTACAACTTTACGCAAGGTAATGTTTTGACAGGGGAAACAATGTGTACAAAGGGTTGTTTAGTTGTGCCATTCGCATAAGCAGGGGCATATCTTCCCCTCACAGTCATGTGACCATATATCTTCAGATGAGTTCAATAAAAATCTTTCACTGAGCACACACCGATGAAGATTGCTGTCCTTATACTTGCAGCATGGTGTCAGGAGAGTGGCAAAAATAGATTTTTGAAACTTGCAAAAGGAGCAGAGAAGACACTGAGATCATAGGAGCACAAAAGTTCAAAATCTGCAAACAGTTGCTGAACAGAACGAAGGAAAACAGATGAAGCCTGCAAGAGACAAAAGAAAAGCACAAACAGGCTGCAAGTAAATTTACTGTCAGTAGAAAGAGGGAAACACAGACAAAGGCTGCAAGTAAATACTGAGCGAGAAAACATGGCTGCAGTAAATTTTCCAATCCCACCTCCAGTGTCAGTGAAAAATGGTGCATGGCAAAATTAGCAGTTTTTGCCGCCACAACGGCAAAACTATGAGATTGCAACAAACTTAATTTAGAAGCCTGAAATAATTACAGTAGCCACATTTTTAGCACTGCCAGGGAGGGATCTGCTATAAAGTGTATACTACCTTAAATCTAACATCCTCGGAAAGAAAAAAAGGAGCAGGGATTTTGAAAGCCTTGAACATACATTTTGAACCCTGAATGAATGTTACATATGAAAGGTATGTATTCAACACTAGAGATCAGACTGAAAATGAGACCATTGAATGATGGTACATCACGGCAATAATGCAGCTAGCAGAATCATGTGAATTAGTTTACATGTATTACATACATAGGTGAATAGCAGTCAGACATGCTACACTCTTTTAAAAAAAATAAAGTGACAGATGCCAATCAAAGCAGATGCTCTGGATTTCCTATCATGCAAACATAAAAATAGGAGCACAAGTAAGCCATTTGGCCTTTCAAGTTTGCTCCGCCAGTCGATAAGATCACGACTGATCTGTGTGTTTGAGTTCTACATTCCCATCCATCCCCAATAATCTTTCATTCCCTTGTTGAACAAGAATCAATCTACTTCCACCTTTTAAAAAAAATTCAATGATCCCGCCTCATAGCATTTATGTCTAGCCCAGTTCAGTTTCTGGTCAATGGTACCCCCCCAGGCTGCTGATAGTGGGGATTCAGCGATAGTAAAGCCATTGAAGGGCAAGGGGCGATGGAGTGAATGTTATTTGTCACTTGTCAGCCCAAGCCTGGATATTGTCCAGGACTTGCTACATTTGGACATAGACTGCTTCAGTATCTGCAGAGTTCCAAATGGTGAACATTATGCAATCATTAGTGAACATCCCTACTTCTGACCTTTTGATGAAATGAAAGTCATTAATGAAGAGCTCAAGTTGGTTGAGCTCTTCATTAGGACACTCCCCTATGGAACTCCTGCTGTGATGTCCTCAAACTGACATGATTGACCTTTAACCAACACAGTCATTTTCCTTTGTGCCTGGTATGGCTCTAACCAGCAGATGATTTTCCCCCTGATTCACATTGATTCCAGTTTTGTCAGGGCTTACTGATGCCATACTCTGTCAAATGCTGCCTTGATGTCAAGGGCAGTTACTCTTACCTCACCTCTGGAGCTCAGCTCTTTTGTTTGAATCAAGGCTTTAATGATGTCAGGAACTGAGTGACCCTGGGGAAACCCAAACTAATCATCAGTGTGCAGGTTATTGCTGAATAAGTGCCGCTTGATAACACTGTTGATGACCCTTTCCATTGCTTTACTGATGATCGAGACTGATGGGGCAGTAATTGGCCGAGTTGGATTTGTCCTGATTTTTGTGTACAAGACATACCTGTACAATTTTCCCAGTCAATGGATAGGAGGCCAATTTGCATGATGCAAATTCATGCAAACCTCCCATCCATTGACTCTGTCTATTTAATCCTTCATTTTGATGAAACAGAGGGAGCTATAAGTGTGGTTCAATCCAGCAGATGTCCTTATTACTGCAGAGCAGGCTTTCAGGGAGTGTTCACAAGGTTTATTCCTTCTTGCTTGAGGAAAGTGTCACTGACAATGAGGGTCTATGCGTAACAGTTAGTGCCGGAGCTGTACTATCAGAAATTCCAAACCCTCAGAAAACGGCCTGACCAGACATACCTGGAATTTGAAAGGCTTAAGCAACTTGCTTTTGACCAGTGAGTGTGGCACTTAAAATAGAAGTCACTTACGAAAACTTCTGTGAAATAATTCTCCTCAAGTTTAAAACTCCATATCCCTTCCAATAAGAACACACCTGGTGGAGTAGAGGGTCACAGGGGCCAAATAGGCAGCCACACTGGCCAACAACTGTGAGCTGATCCACAAAACCTTTGTTCCAGAAGAGACCCCCCCCCCGCCCCCCACCCCACCGTTCCCAAGCACCCATGAGAGGAGGAAATTCTGTTGCCCTCCTCAGAACAGAAAGTCCGGTGTTGAAATGAAAAGTGAGGCCGAGAAGTGTGTATGTATTCACTGCCGAAAGGTAGGGCACATCCAAGCCAACTGCTGGAGGCTATAGGAATAAAAAAACAGTGGGATTTATCAGTGCACCGGATTTATTCTGTGCAGAGAATGGGAGTCGATCAGAGAACGTAGCAGATCAGGCAATGTCTCTGACTGCAGCTGTGAATCACTGTAGGGGCATTCCCAAGAATGCAGATGAAGTTAACTAAATCCCTCAGATTTACCGGTATTCTGTATCCAAAGAAAGGGTGGCCACATTTCCCCAGGGTAAGATGGGAAAGCCTTTAGTGATACTGGGGGACACAGAGGCCAGCCAGACTCTGCTGCTGGGAAAAGGCATGACCCTCCCACATGAGAGTGCAGTAAGTGCCAGGGTGCTGGTAAATGGGATTGAAGGAGGGTACATGCCCATCCCCTTATACAGGGCACATCTCGAATGTGACTTCGTATCAGGGCCAGTGACCATAAGAGTTGTCCCCAGTTTGCCTGTGGATAGGGCAATGGCCTGACAGGATCAAAGATAATAGCATCCCTAGTGGACTCAGAAAAGCCCACTGAGGTCAGGGAGTTAGAGCTGCTTGACAAAGTGCCTGGCATTTTCCCTGACTCTGTTTATGGCCACGCAAACTATGTTAGAGGAAACTGAAGTGGCGGCACTGCAGACAGAAAACCCTTCAGTCTGATTATCTGAAACTTTTTTCCCAGAATCGAGACATCCCTAAGGAGATGATAAATAAACCTTCTGTAGTAGCAGCCCAGCAAGCTGACCCACAGTTCGGAACATTAGATCAGACTGCTCACACTGAAGCTGAGGCACAGGCACTCCCTAAATGGCACTATATTAAAAATGAGGTGCTGATGAGGGAATAGAGACTCACTCTCAGGTGTTGTGGCCCGCCCCACAAGTTAACATCCCTATCATCCAGGCCTGGAAAAGTTGACCCAGGTCCAGGAGGAGATTAACTACATGCTGGAGAACCAACTAATAGCGGCTAGCAACAGTAGCTGGATCTCCCTAGTGGTGCTTTTCCCCAAGCCAGATGGCTCCACAGGTTCTGCATTGACTATCAAAAAGTTAACACAGTGACTCAAGCTGACTCCTACCCAATACCCTGGCTGGAAGACTGCATGGATAGGCCAGGTAAAGCCACTTATATCACAAAGGTAGATTTGGTCAAGGGATACCGATAGGTTCCCTTGAGAGCTCGCAAGAAGGAAATCTCCACTTTTGTAACTCCAGACAGGTTATACCAGTGTCAAATTATTCTCCTTCAGCTTGAAAATGTCCCACCTACCTTTCACAGGCTGATGAACCAGGTAGTGGCGAGCTTGACCAATTGCGTAGTGTACCGAGATGAATTCTGGGCAACACCTGGGGAAACCCACGTACAGCAACTGGACGCCCCTTTCCAGAGAATACAGTCAGCTGACCTAGTGCTTAATCTCACAAAGACTGAGTTCACTAAGGACACAGCGGGGCAAGGACAGATATTGCCCAGGTCTGCTACATTACAAGTCATAACCCAGTTCCCCCTTCCCAGCACAAAATGGGAAATCATGAGATTCCTGGGGATGTGTGGGTTCTGCTGTACGTTTATCCCAAATTTGAACACAGTAGCTGTCCCACTGATAGACCTTCTACAGACAGGAGCAAAAGTTAGTGTGGACTGAAAACTGCCAGACAGCTTTTGAAAAGCTGAAGGTGATTTTGATAGGCAAGCCCCAGATTAAACTAGGCATTAAAAGCAGCAATTGATAGTAGTGACATCGGGGTAAGGGCTGTTCTCTTACTGCAGGATGAATCTGGAAGAGAGACACCAATCGGGTACTTCTCTAAAAAGCTAAACAAGCATCAGAAACAGTAGTGAAGGGAACCCTTGGTTTATTACTGGCTCTCAAATCATTTTGTGACACATGTCCAAAATGGGTACCGAGAGACCACAGTCTGCTCCAACCACTATCCATTAACTTCTGTGGAAAAGCTAAGGCTCAAAAATGACAGGTTAGAGTTGACAGAGTTTGTTCCTCCAATCATACCACTAAAATATCACCCACATTCCTGGGAAATCAAATGTAGTTGCTGACACCCTCCCCAGAACGCAAAGAAGCCCAGTTTGGACTGAAAAAGACAAAACTGACCATAGCACAGAGAATGAATGCCTTGGAGTGTATTGTTCTTTTATAAATTGGTTTTCCCTTTCCTAATGAAATGAGAATGAATCTCATTCCATCCCAGGGTGGAGGGGAAGTGTCATAATAATGAAAAAAGCACCAAATTACATCTGGAAATATTGGACTTTAAATAAAACCTGAATTTTATTTTTAAAATGTACACAAAAGCCACTGGCTTAATTGCTGCAGGGTAATTCTCTAAGAGACAATAGAACCCCACCCTATTACAGGACAAGGTACTTCTAGAAGCATCCAGAAACTAATTGCCATCTCTGGTAGAGACGATGGAACATAATGGCCATCTCATCAAGAGATTTTGCGTGTAAATGCACAGATGGATTTCTGTGGATTCACCTTCCCACTTGGAATGTACAAAGAATGGATTAAAAGCCACAAAAAGGTTGCCCCTGTAGTCTTTTAGTATGTGCACTCTGTGGGAACAAGTTCTTGAAATTATGACACAGAAATAAAAGCCAATGAGCGCGTTCACGGTACCCCTACAAAAAGCCATTTTGTCAGAATCTCTCTCTCTGACTGTGGAAGTCAGCAAAGTCCACACTTGAAAAAAGAACTTTTCAGCCAAACTGCAGAATTCTAGAGTCGCAAACCTGAAGTCAACTCTACTGGAATCTCTAAACTGATTATTCGCCTACTGAAGTCAATTCCACTAGACTCTCAAGTTGCAACCTGCAATCCTCTACTCCTCATTAATCAAGGACTGTTCTGCATACCTTTTTTATATAAATCTTGTTACGATCACAGGGCAGGGGGAGGGGGGGGTGTTGAATAAAGACAGGGAGCCAATTCCTCCTCCTTCAACCAGGTTTGTAACAATATGGGGATATCCCAGCTGCTCAGTGACAAATTGAGGGGTTTCACCTGGATCAACAACTTTGGGGCATCTTACCTTGACAGTGGGTCGTAACAAAATGAATCTTATGTGCACTCACAGACCAGCTGTTGGCTGCACATGCGCAGTTCTACATTTTTACATTTCTTTGGGCCCAGAACTTCTGTGCAAGAAGAAAAATGGTGTGAAAACCCAGGTCAGGTGACCAGGAACAGGGCGTCATAGAAATATCCCAGGTAGGGAACAGAGAGTGGTCCCAAAAGTAGAGTCCCAGAAAAGGGATAGGGACAGGAACAGATAAAGATCCCAGTTCAGTTAAAAAGAGAGTAGAGAAATGGGCTCCAAAAAGGAAAAGGGCTGTGGGGAGCAGACCTTAAGAGACAGTAGCAGCTGAAAGTTGGTGACTCTGTGTTGTGGATCCTTGGGATAAAGGGATGTATCCCTTTGGAGCAGTATTAAAGTTTATTTATTAGTCACAAATAGGCTTACATTCACATAAGAACATAAGAAATAGGAGCAGGAGTAGGCCATCTAGCCCCTCAAGCCTGCTCCGCCATTCAATAAGATCATGGCTGATCTGATAGTGGGTTCAGTTCCACTTACCCACCCGCTCCCTATAACCCTTAATTCCCTTAATGGTTAAAAATCTATCTATCTGTGACTTAAACACATTTAACGAGGTAGCGTCTACTGCTTCATTGGGCAGAGAATTCCAAAGATTCATTACCCTCTGGGAGAAGAAGTTCCTCCTCAACTCTGTTCTAAATTGACTCCCCCGTATTTTGAGGCTATGCCCCCTAGTTATTGTTTCCATTGTAAGTGGAAATAACCTCGCTGCTTCTACCCTGTCTAACCCCTTCATTATCTTATATGTCTCTATAAGATCTCCCCTCAACCTTCTAAACTCCAATGAGTACAGGCCCAGTCTACTCAATCTCTCCTCAGAAGCTAACCCCCTCATCTCCGGAATCAACCTGGTGAACCTTCTCTGTACCCCCTCCAAAGCTAATATATCCTTTCTTAAATAAGGGGACCAAAATTGTACACAGTACTCTAGTTGCGGCCTCACCAGTATCCTGTACAGTTGCAGCATGACCTCCCTGCTTTTATACTCCATCCCTCTCGCGATAAAGGCCAACATTCCATTTGCCGCCTTGATTACCTGCTGCACCTGCAAACTGAGTTTTTGTGATTCATGCACAAGGACCCCCCAGGTCCCTCTGCAGAGTAGCATGTTGTAATTTTTCACCGTTTAAATAATAGTCCATTTTACTATTATTCCTTCCAAAGTGGATAACTTCACACTTACCAATGTTATACTCCATCTGCCAGATCCTTGCCCACTCACTTAGCCTATCCAAATCTCTCTGCAGACTCTGTGTCCTCCACGCAATTTGCTTTCCCACTCATCTTTGTGTCATCCGCAAACTTTGTTACCCTACACTCGGTCCCCTCCTCCAGATCGTCTATGAATATGGTAAATAGTTGAGGCCCTAGCACCGATCCCTGCGGCACGCCATTAGTCACTGATTGCCAACTGGAAAAGCACCCATTTATTCCAACTCTCTGCTTTCTGTTAGATAGCCAATCCTCAATCCACGCTAACACTTTACCCCCAACTCCGTGTACCTTTATCTTATGCAGCAACCTTTTGTGAGGCACCTTATCGAATGCCTTCTGGAAATCTAAATACACCACATCCACCGGTTCCCCTCTGTCAACCGCACTCGTTATATCCTCAAAAAATTCCAGTAAATTAGTCAAACATGACTTTCCCTTCATGAATCCATGCTGCGTCTGCTTGATTGAAACATTCTTTTCCAGGTGTCCTGCTATTTCTTCCTTAATAAGACCATAAGACATAGGAGCGGAAGTAAGGCCATTCGGCCCATCGAGTCCACTCCACCATTCAATCATGGTTGATTTCAACTCCATTTACCCGCTCTCTCCCCATAGCCCTTAATTCCTCGAGAAATCAAGAATTTATCAATTTCTGTCTTGAAGACGCTCAACGTCTCGGCCTCCACAGCCCTCTGTGGCAATGAATTCCACAGACCCACCACTCTCTGGCTGAAGAAATTTCTCCTCATCTCTGTTCTAAAGTGACTCCCTTTTATTTTTAATGATAGATTCCAACATTTTCCCAACTACGGATGTTAAGCTAACCGGCCTGTAGTTACCTGCCTTTTGTCTACCTCCTTTTTTCAAACAGTGGCGCTACATTAGCTGTTTTCCAATCAGCTGGCACCTCCCCAGAGTCCAGTGAATTTTGATAAATTACAACTAATACATTTGCTAATACTTCTGCCGTTTCTTTTAGTACCCTGGGATGCATTCCATCCGGACCAGGGGACTTGTCTACCTTTAGTCCCATTAGCCTACCCAGCACTACCTCTTTAGTAATAGTGATCGTTTTAAGGTCCTCACCCCCTACAGTCCCATGATCGTCAATTATTGGCAAGCTATTTGTGTCCTCCACTGTGAAGACTGACACAAAAAAGTTGTTTAAGGCCTCAGCCATTTCCTCGTTTCCTATTATTAAATCCCCCTTCTCATCTTCTAAGGGACTAACATTTACTTTAGCCACTCTTTTCCGTTTTATATACTTGTAAAAACTTTTACTATCAGTTTTTATATTTTGTGCTAGTTTACTTTCATAATCTATCTTTCCTTTCTTTATTGCTTTCTTAGTAGTTCTTTGTTGTTTTTTAAAGCCTTCCCAATATTCTAGTTCCCCACTAATTTTGGCCACTCTGTATGCATTAGTTTTTAATTTGATACCCTCCTTTATTTCCTTAGTTATCCATGGCTGGTTATCCCTTTTCTTACATTCCTTCTTTTTCACGGGAATATATTTTTGCTGAGTACTGAGAAAAATCTCCTTAAAAATCCTCCACTGTTCCTCGACTGTCCCACCAATTAGTCTGTGTTCCCAGTCTACATTAGCCAACTCCGCCCTCATCCTATTGTAATCCCCTTTGTTCAAGCAGAGCTTACTGGTTTGGGACCCTACTTTCTCACCCTCCATCTGTATTAGAAATTCAACCATATTGTGATCACTCATTCCAAGAGGATCCCTCACAAGGAGATCATTAATTTTACCTGTTTCATTACACAGGACCAGATCCAAGATAGCTTGCTCCCTCGTAGGTTCTGTCACATATTGTTCGAGGAAACTATCGCGACAGCATTCTAAGAACTCTTCCTCAAGTCCACCGCGTCCGACTTGAGTTGACCAATCAATATGGAGGTTAAAATCCCCCATGATTATTGCTGTTCCATTTTTACATGCATCTGTTATTTGCTTGTTTATAGCCCGCCCCACCTTGAAGTTATTATTTGGGGGCCTATAGACTATGCCCACCAGTGACTTTTTCCCCTTACTATTCCTTATCTCCACCCACATTGACTCCACATTTTGCTCCTTAGAGCCTATATCGTCTCTCACTACCGCCCTGATGTTATCCTTAATTAACAGAGCTACCCCACCTCCTTTTCCTTCCTATCTATCCTTCCAAATTGTCTGATACCCCTGGATATTTAGTTCCCAGTCCTTGGCAGTGCTTGGCATTGCCAAGGAGCAGAAGTTGTACTTGTGAGTTGGCGTTTCGGTGTATACTCAGGAATCTGAGGAATGGAATTTAGAGTGATGAGATTAAAACCCTGCGAGGCGAGCAGTTGTTGATACTTCCCAAGTTGGAATGACTTTGGGAGAGAATTCCAAGCTTAGGTCTTCAAAGGCGAAGACTGGAATCCCTTGTGAGAAAGATGAGTTTCAGTGAGATTAGTTGATGTGTTCTTGATGTCTGGTGGGTTGTTGAGAAATCCGTAAACTCTGGGACACATTCGGCATTTATTGTGCAAAGTGGTACGTTCAACCACAACTTGCCTGTTAATTTATAGATATCTCACCTTCATGCTGAATGTTAGAGTATCAGATATCTAAATTGCTTTATCTTTCTGACCTTGTGAAAGGGAAAAACCTATGGAATCTTGTGGCTATATTTACTGAGCAAGTATCTTAAATCTTAAACTTTTTGTCTACTTTAAACAAAATGTTATTGATCCCAAAAAGATGTGCAAGTTAGGTTGATTGGCCATGCTAAATTGCCCCTTAGTGTCTGGATAAATAAGTAGGGTTATGGGCATAGGGCCTGGATAGGATTGCGGTCAGTGCAGACTCATTGGGCCGAATGGCCTCCTTCTGCACTATAGGGATTCTATGGTTCTATGAAAATGTCTGGGACGATTCCTCCAGACTGCTGCACTGCTTTTGTAGCGGGCCATTTCGTGGGCTTCCCGCCAGGCGCTACAGCCCCTAAGCGCCAGTTTCCAGCGCCTTTAGTTCCGCACCCAAAATTGGTGCGGAGCTGAATAATTCATGCAGATGCTAATTTAAATGTTTTTTAAATATCATTAGCCGGGACTGAAGTCTCCAGGCACACTAGCCTCTTCTCCCCACCCCCTCCTCCGCCGATGGGATTTGGTGTAGCTCCCCACAAAGGGGAGGACATCGAGGCCCACCCAGAGGGCCAGGGGCCAGAAGCATGCCCCTGGGCATTGCCACCTGGCAGTGCCTGCCTGGACCCCCTGGCACTGCCCAAGGGGCAAGGTGCCAATGCCCAGGGGCATCTTTGCACTGCCCACTGGGCATAGGGCAGTGCCAAACAGGCGGGGCTGAATGGGGGCTGATCGGTGGGGGTGTGGGGTCCCGCTGCCACTCTGTACTCAGGCTGAGTGACAGAGAGAGGGAGGCTGGGACTGCGATGTGGGGGAGAAAATCAGGAAATCGCGGCTGCGGGTGGGACGGGGAGATCAAGGCGGGCCGGGGGCAGTGTGGGGAGTAGGGAGGCATGGCGAGGCTAGTCCAGGCACATCCAGGGAGTCAGTAACCGGGCCATTGAAGGGGGGGAGGGGAGCATCACACAACCAGCAATGTGGGGATCACAGGGCTGGCCAGCAATCAAGTTGGCCAGCAGTGAGGAGGCTGGCAGTGCGTGGCTACTGCGCATGCACTGATCTCAGCGCTGACAGATCAGCGCATCTGTCTAGTTCGGACCAGGGAGCGGCGCGGGCTTGGAGGGCCGAAGGGCCTGTTCCTGTGCTGTATTGTTCTTTGCATGCGCAGTGACCCGCTCAGCACTATGCTGCCAGCCTCTCCAGCGGGGATAGGACCCGCTCCCTGGTTTTTAACAGGATCCATGCTAGTGCACTCTGCAATGCACAGTGTAGGAGATTCATTTTGAAAATCCCACTGAAAAAACCCAGCAGGATTTACTCCAGATTTTACGCAAGTTCAGCACTTAGAATTTTTTGGGAGAATCGCCCCATCATCTTTGTGACAATGTTGTTTTTAATTCAACTGCTAAGACCGTGACGCATTAACTTATATTTCTACAGATCTTCTTACAGAATGAGAATGTCATAGAATATTTAATAGGATGGATCGAGCTGGGAGTTCAAAAGAACAACTGAAAAGCAGAGATTAGGAAATAGGGGTATTCCAGTATCAGCAAGCAGGTAAATATAGCTGAAAATACAGTCTTAGAAGATGACTGGATGAGACATTTAAAACTCAGCCCATATTTGGAGGGAACGAAGGTTGTACCATCTTCTAATTTAGTTTGAGCAGACAGAGAAGTTGATAATGTCAAGATCAGAAGTAAATAAAGGTTAGCACTCAGATACAATGGAGCATGACCAAGGAAGGATTTGAAAGTTAGGATGCAGGACATTGGGTATTGGATATGAGCAGGTATTAAGAGGACAAGGCTTTCTGCAGGAATGGAGGCATCCTAAATTATCAAAGTGGTGAATTTTTCAGCAGCAATGAGGGAATTGAAGGAAAATTGATGCTGTCCCTCAGTTCAGGAATGATGTCTATTCAGTGTTATGAGTTTCTGCCTTGCATCTCCATTTGACTGAACAGATGATCCTTGATCTACAGATCTTTGGATCCCGCTATTCATGGCTCATGTGCTCAGAGTGCAGGATTTGCTTCTTTTTCTTTCCTTCTTTACTATTGCTCTTATCATTAAGTCATTGTGACTCAAGTGTGTGCAGCTTGAAGGATAAATTGTCTCCATTCTGAACACTTGGTAGCAAGCTTCTCCCAGTCATTAGTGTCAATGCTGCTGTGCTTCAAGAAGAGCATCAGAGTGTCTTTGTAGTTTGTTTTGTCCTCAGCTAGAACACTGACCATTTCAGAGTTGAGAAAATAGGACATGGTTTTTGGGGTGAGTGCTTTTTGGCCATTGGACATAGTGACCAGTCCATTGACATTCATTTTGCAGGAGTTTTGTCTGAATGCTTGTTGAGCTGGCTTCAAGAAGGACACTAACATTTGCTCAACAATTCTCCCATTGAAACCAGAGGATGAAGGCACTGCTGATGGAATTTCTCTTCCAGTCTTATGTGTCACGTGTCTCACCTCAGGAAAGGAATGCTCTGTACACTAGGGCCTTTATTGATTTGCACAGGTCTTTGTCAAATACTTGCCACCTTAGTTTGTAGAAGGCCAAGCTGGCACAGCTGATCCTGTGTTGGATCTCCTTGTCCATGTGGCCTTTTGAGAGCGGTAGCTACCATGGTATGAGAAGTGTTCAATATATTCCAGAGTCGCTCCTTCAATATACGTGAGAGGTGGAATATTTGGCTGACTAGCTCTGGATTAATGAGCTTTGTTTTGGCAACTTTCAATGACAGGCCGAGGTTGTTGTATGCAGGATTGAAGAGATTAAGTGTGGCTTACAAATCCGGTGCAGAGTGGGCAGTGATACTGCAGTCTTCTGCAAATTGTAGATCATGTATGTCTGTGGTGGTCTGTTTAGTTTCGGCATAGAGACAACTGAGGTTAAAGAGTTTTCCATCCAGGTATTATTTAATACACCAGGGGGAAAATGATCATTGAAGGAGGTGAATAGCCAATGTCAAGTCGAATGTAAATGATTTGGAGGCTATCACACAGCCTTGTTTAACACTAGTCCGATTTTGACAGTCGGTTTCAAATCACCCACTCAAGACAGTTGCATATTTCTGACCACTAACCCATCAAGATCATACAGACACTGACAGCAGCCCAAGGTCCCAATGTTAAACCAAGTCTGGCACAGGCTTCTACCTGGGTCCTTTTACTAAATCTTGTGGCAATGGAGAATTTAGGACGGTGATAGGGAACCTGCTATGGATCGCCACCTTGACGTGAAGAGGCTTGTGCCATCCAACATTCCCTTGAGCAGTGCCGTCCGCAGCTCCTTACTCCCAAGGTCACCCACGGCAAGGTCAGGGGAAAGTACCAGACCAACAGCAATGCAGAATCTCCTTCGTGGCAGAACAAGGAAAAAACTGCATCACTAGCTAGCAAAGATGGAGAATGGCTTCAGCAGCAACAGGATCCTCGTCACCATGGTTTGACAGGTCATTGAAAGAAAATACAGTCTTCAAAGATGACTGGATGAGACATTTAAAACTCAGCCCATATTTGGAGGGCACAAAGGTTGCACCATCTTCTAATTTAGTTTGAGCAGACAGCCAGAGAAGTTAATAACGTCAAGATCAGAAGTAAATAAAGGCTAGCAAGAGGAAGATTTTGGTTATCAACACTGAACTGAAAGAAATTGCAACGTATCCAGGTCATGGTGTCAGTTGTGTTTGTAAAAAGTTTTTAAAAACATCTATTATCTGAATAGAATAGAATCTGCTGCCTTGTTGGGCGAGTAATGGAGCAGTACTGACCCCTGGTGCTGTTACCGAGCAAAAATCTCAAGAAAGCCTGATTACTTAATTCTCTTTTGAATTGAGAACTCCAATATACTTGCCCTGAAATTTCAAGGGCCTGGAACTATAAAGACAATGTTATTTAGCAAATTAAGGCAGCCCTTGGAAAGAGATCCAGTTATACTGGAAGTGTGTTTGGCCACATAAAGCATTTCTGCATATGTGAAAGGAGCTTGTATTATAATCCTATGCAAGTCCAAGAAATATAATAATACATCTCCAACCATATGCACCTGAATCCACCTTGGTGTTTAGTGTTGATTCACCCAGGCTGGGGAAAAGTGTTAAAATTTAATTGGAAAATCTCAGCCGCACAATCAATCCCATAATGACTGAATACATTTGAAAAACTACAGAATGCAGAAATAGACATTTTAATTTTTTTGTGACTGTCATTCCCATGGCTATAGAAGCACAATTACGTTCCAGCAAGTTCATAGAACCATTGAGCAGAGGAGGCCAATGGGTCCATTGTATTTGTACCAAGCTTTTAAATGTACTATCCATTTCGTCCCTATCTTTTCACACAGCCTGTTATCTTATCTTTTCTAAGAATACATAAAACTCGTATAACTGGACACGTGATATCAAGTAATGGCTGAAGGCACTGGATACTGCAAAGGCTATGGACCCTAACAAAGTTCCAGCAGTAGTACTGAAGACTTGTGCTCCAGAACTTGCCGTTCCCCTAGCCAAGCTATTCGAGTACAGCTAGAGCACTGGAAACTACCCAGCAATTTGGAAGATTGCCCAGGCATGTCCTGTATATAAAAAGCAGGACAAATCCAAACCAGTCAATTACTGTCCCATCAGTCTACTCTCAATCATCAATAAAGTGATGGAAGGGGTCATCAACAGCACTATCAACAGCATATGCTTAACAATAATCTGCTCACTGCCGGTCAGTTTGGGTTCCACCAGGGTCACTCAGCTCCTGACCTCCTTGCAGCCTTAGTTCAAACAAGAACAAAATAACTGAAATCCAGAGGTGAGATGAGAGTGACTGCCTTTGACATCAAGGCAGCATTTGACCGAGTAAGGCAGCAAGGGACTTGAACAAAATTGGAGTCAGTGGGAATCATGTGGAAAACTCTCTGTTGGTTGGAATCATACCTCGCACAAATGAAGATGGTTGTGGTTGTTGGAGGTCAGCCATCTCAGTTCCAGGACACCACTGCAGGAGTTCCTCACGGTAGTGCCCAAGACCCAACCATCTTCAGCTGCTTCATCAATGACCTCTCTTCCATCATAAGGTCAGAAGTGGGGATTTTCGCTGATGATTGCATGCATAATGCTCAGCACCATTCATAACTCCTCAGATAAAGATAACGAAGCAGTCCATATCCAAATGCAGCAAGATCTGGACAATGTTCAGGCTTGGGCTGACAAGTGGTAAGTAGCATTTGCACCACACATGTACCAGGCAATGACCATCTCCACAAGAGAGAATCTAACTATCTCTCCTCGACATTCAATGGCATTACCATCGCTGAATCTCCCATTAACATCCTGGGGGTTACCATTGACCAGAAATTTAACTAGACTGGCTATATAAATGGCTACAAGAACAGGTCAGGGACTAGGAATCCTGCAGCACATAACTCAGTTTGTGACTCCACAAAGCCTGTCCACCATCTACATGGCACAAGTCAGGAATGAGATGGAATATTCCCCACATGTCTTTGTGAGTACACTCAAGAAGCTCAACACCATCCAGCACAAAGCTGCCCACTTAATTGGTACCCTTCCAGAAACATTCACTTCTTCCACCATCAATAAACAGTAACAACAATGTACCATCTACAAGATGCACTGCAGGAACTCACCAGGACTCCTCAGGCAGCACATTGTCCTTCTCGATAGCAGTGGTTATAGGTTTACAAAGGCAGCAGATACATTGGAAAACCAACATCCAGAAGTTCCTTTCCAAGCCGCTTACCATCCTAATTTGGAAATATATCCATTGAATTTTTAAAATATAGCCTCCTTGTGCAGCTCAATACCAGGAATAGAGTAGGTTCACTGATATTATGGATGCTGGATAAAGAATTCCCCATTTGGAACATTTGGTTCTGTCAGAAAATCCACTCTTGTTTCACACTGAGCTGTATATATGTACCAACCTCCCAAATAAAGGAAAGTATAGGTGAATGTTAACGGGGACTGACCTTTCAACTCCAGTGATGCATTCATACATTCCTTCAATGCGTCCAGGCAGCTTCTTTTCCCCCTCATGTTTCCTTTGTCTTCCTTCCCTCAGCTTTTGATGGCAGATCCACTTCTTTTAACTTTTGAAGACTGAGGTGAATTGCTGGTCTTGGTCTCTGTGACTCTGCTGTTTTATAGAGTGATGGACAGGGCTGTGATTATCCATCACTCTCATTACTCAACCATTAAACTTTGTTTTCACTCATACAAGTGACTGTGTTTTCCTTTCTGTGAGGGGACTAATGCCACAAATTGTATATTTTTTATAAAATATGCAGATATCCTCATGGCTAGATCTAAAATTAGATCCTTCAAATGGCTGAATTTACATCAATCTGTGACCTCTGAACAAAATCAGGGAAACTCGCACATTATCTCTGGGGAGCCACTTTCAAAGAGTTACACAATGGCGTCTGCATTTCATAACCTGGCCAACAGGGGTCTGCTCATCTGCCAAGACAAAGAGTGACACAAACTTCCTTTTACTTCCTAATGGTTGAAGCATTTAACAACCTCAGGAACCCAGATGAGGGATACATACCCCTTGTCAAGGACAGTGTGGAGGGGCTGTTATGTGACATGGGTCTCTGGTTTGTTGAACAAATAATGCTGAACTGCAAAGCTCAGTCTGTTGTTTATCTTCTAACTGGCAGCTCAAAGAAAAGTAACTCTGCCCAGGTTGAACTGCTGGAAATTCTGTACCATCACCATTCATCACTTGTGTACGTATCGCATGACATGGGGTCAACGCCACTCATAGTGAGTAAAACTGCGTGAAGGAATACCTCATTGGACTTGGATTCTAGACTCTGGAACCCATATGAAAAAATAATTCTTTCCTCTATTGTTGGTTTACTGTAAATCTTTATTTATTTTCAGAATACAAGGGGGACATTGTAAACCCTCATTCAAATTTTGATGAAGTGCAAATAAACTAGCCCTTTTGAGTTCATCCTACTTCATTTTTCCTGTGGGATTAGGAATAGAAAATTGGATCATACCAAAACTGAGGGTTTAGGAAATATACCACAGCCTATAAAATCAGAAACAAATTAAACTTGATTATGGATGAGTGGTGGGAGAAATTTGTGCTCTTTAAATTAGGTGAGAATAACCGCCCTTTATATTAAGGCAACACTTGACAGAGCACATAATGTGACTACAAGAGCAGGCCAGAAGCAGGGTATTCTGCAGTGAGCAACTCACTTCCCAATTTTTGCCAATTCTTCAAGATTGTTGGTAAATCTTATGCTGTACATAGGCCATTTTGAAAATAACACTTGCTAAATGTCATCTAATGCCAGTTGCAAAGGTATCTGTAATTTAGTTTTGCTGTGTGTTTAATCTTTCCACTTAACACACTTTTCTTATTTTCTTATCCCACGGGATAATTTTTTTTACTGGTCTTTCTCCCAAGTTGTTTTTCACCAACCAGCACAGTGATACATTGAGTTTTAAACACATGCCTAGACAAAGTAGGTTCAGAACAGTATTTAAGTTGTCACTTAACTGTGAATGTGCTCCTTGCCTTAGGATATACAAGTGACTTCTGTAAAATGTCAATCCGTACCTCAGGTTTCTGTAATTTACAGACTTTGTTGCATCTTCAAATTACCTTTTGAAAGTTACTATTGGATCTTCTTCCACCACCCTTCCACAACTAAATTTAAGATCATAACTCACCACAAAAACAATTCTCATCTCTTCCTGGTTTTTTTGTTATTTATGTTGAATCTGCGACCTTCCAGGTAGTGGTTTGCTCCTCCCTGTCTACTCAATTATAACACTTCAGAAGTTTGAAGATCTCTATTAAATCTCCTCTTACCCTACTGTGCTTTGAGGAAAGCAATCGATCTTCCTTCATCTCTTCACTCACCCTTGCAACCAATCCAGTAGATCTTTGAAACTTCTTCAAACCATTTACATCCTTCCTAAAGTGAAGAAGCAGGACTGAAAGAGAAAGCAACTGCCTCCATACGAGATGGACTCCCAAAATAGTACCTAATGTGGATTTAGCTTTTGATATATATGTAGGTGATTTACTGAATGTAGAATAAAGCCTGCAAACTTCACACATCTCAGTGTAGATCAGTCTTAGATTTAATAGTACAATAACGGTGGGGCTTCAACATTGTTTCCAGGTTACTTGGGTATCAAAGCAAACAAGAATCGAGTGGGTTATGCGTCAGGCAGAGAAACTGAAAATCCATCCCACCATCTCCAACTTTGCAGATTGAAGAATTTAGAAGTGAACCTTTCCACTTCCTGAAAATAGTTAGTTCTTTTACATCCATCTTTACATCCATCTTAACATCCACCCTGGTTCAACTTATCTGAAAAACCATACCTCTGCCAGTGTAGTACTGAGGGAGAGCATCTCAGTACTACATGAATGTCATAAGAACACCAGTGGGCCTCCACCTTGTTCAAATCATGCTTAGTCCTCTACCTCAGCTCCACTTTCCCACCTGATCCCAATATCTTTTGATTCACTTATAGTCCAAATATCTATCAATGGCAGCTTTGAATGTACTCAATGACTGATCACCCACAGTGCTCTAGAGCAGAAAATTACAAAATATTCACAATCCTTTGAGTGAAGAAATTTCCTCCTCATCACAGCCCAAAATGATTGTCTCCTTATTCCTGCGACTATATACCCCGGCACTCTCCGACCAGAGGAAACAGCCTCTCAGATTCTATTCTGTCAAGTCCTCTCAGAATCTTGTATGTTTCAGTAAAAACATACAAAATAGGGTAGGTCATTGGTCCCTTCAAGCCTGCCCTGCCATTCAATACAATCATGGCTGATCCTCAATCTCAACACCATACTCCCACGCTCTCCCATATCCCCTGACGTATATGGAATTTACTTTTAAATATATTCAGTGACTTGGCCTCCAAAGCCTTCTGTGGTAGAGAATTCCACAGGTTCAGAACCCTCAGCAGAAATTTCCCCTCATCTGTTGTAAATGTCTTCTTACTCTGTATCCTGAGACTCTGACCTCTTGTTCTAGAACCCCCAGCTAGAGGAAACATCATCCCTGCATCCAGTCTGTCCAGCCCTGTCAGAATTTTATATTTCAATGAGATCCTCATTCATTCTTCTAAACACAAACAAATATAGGCCCAGTTGACCCAATTTCTCCTTGTGTGATAATCCTGCCATCCCAGGAGTCAGACTGCTGAACCTCTGCTGCATTCCCTCCATGGCAAATATCATAGATGTTTCTGCACTGTAGAATCTCTACAGTGCAGAAAGAGGCCATTGGGACCAGCGAGTTTGCACTGATTCTCTGAAAGAGCATCCCACCCACACACCTCTCCTCCACCAATTCATATAATCCCACACATTTACCATGGCTAATCCACCTAACCTACAGATTTTTGGACTGTGGGAGAACACAGAGGAAACCCACATATACATGGGGAGAACATGCAAATTCACAGAGTCACCCAAGGAGAGAATCAAACAGCCCTTTCTTAGGTAAGGAGACCAAAACTGCATACAATATTCCAGGTGTGGTTTCACCAAGGCCCTGTACACCTGCAGTAAGACATCCTTGCTCCTGTATTCAAGTTCTCTCGCAATGAAGGCCAACATATCATTTGCCTTCCTAACTGCTTGTTGTACCTGCACACTTGCTTTCAGTGATTGGTGTACAAAGATATCCAGGTCCCTTTGTGCATCACATTTCCCAATCTATTTTAATACTCTGCCAGTATATTTTCCTACCAAAGTGGATAACTTCACAGTTATCAACATTATCTTGTACATGCCATGTATTTGCCACTCATTAAACTTGTCGAAATCACCTTGAAACTTCAGCATTCTCCTCACCATTCATATTCCAATCAAGTTTTCTGTCATCAGGAAACTTAATTATTAATAGTGTGTATAGCTGGGGCCCAAGCCTGACCCTGGCAGGACCCCGCTAGTCACTGCCTTCTACTCTGAAAAAGACTAAGTTATTCCTACTCTGTTGTCTGTCCATTAAATAATTCTCAATCAATGCCATTACGCCAATCCTATGTACTTTAATTTTTCACACCAACCTTTTGTGGGACTCTAGCAAAAGCTTTCTGAAAATCCAAATACACCATACTGGTTCTCCCTCATCTATTCTGCTAGTTACATCCTCAAAAATCACCAGGAAGTTCATCAAACATGATTTCCCTTTTGTAAATCCATGTTGACTTTGTCTAATCCAGTTGCTATCTTATCAATGTCCTGTTACCACATCCTTTATATGACTCCAGCATTTTCCCTAATACTTATGTTAAGTCTCTAATTCTCTGTTTTCTCCCACCCTCCTTTTTTAACTAGTGGGGTTACATTTGCCACCCTCCAATCTGCAGGACCATTCCAGAATCTATAGAATTTTGGAAGATAACAACCAACACATCCGTTATTTCTATGGCCACCTCCTTTCGTACACTGGGATGTAGATTATTAGGCCTTGAGGATTTATCAGCTTTCAGTCCCATTAATTTCTCTAGCACTATTTTTTCAGTAATACTAATTTCCTTCAATTCCTCCTTCTCATGAGACCTTTTGTTCCCTAGAATTTCTGGGAAGTTATTTGTGTATTCCTCTGAGAGGACAGAACTAGCATAGTTAATTGCTCTGCCATTTCCTTGTTCTCCATTATAGATTCTCTTTTTGGACTGTAAGGAACTTCCATTTATCTTCACTAATCCTTTTCTTTTTACATACTTCTTGAAGCTTTTAATGTCCACTTTTATGTTACTTGCAAATTAACTCTCATACCCTATGTTCCCCCTCTTAATCCTCCTTTGCCAAATTCTAAAATGCTTCCAATCATCAGGCTTGCTTTTTTCTTCTAGCAGTTCTAAATGACTTTCCTTTGGATCTAAAATGATCCTTAGTTTTTGTTAGCCATGGTTGGGTTTCTTTTGTGTGTTTTTGCACCAGAAACACATGTATAATTATTACAATGCAAACATTCTTTCCTTAAATATTAGCCATTGCCTATCCACCATCATGTTTTAATGACATTCCCCAATCTAATCTATCTTAACCAATTGACAATACCAAATCTAAGATAGCCTGTTATGGAGTTGTCTCCTCGACATAGTGGTCTAAAAACTCTCGTACACACTCCAGGAATTCATCCGCCATAGTATTATTGCTAATTTGGTTTACCCAAATCTGTATGTAAAGTCATCTACGATTACTGTAGCACTCTTATTACATATATCTTTAATTTCCTGTTTAATGCCACTCTTGCCACTACTGTTGAGACCTATATAGAACTCCCACTAATGTTTCCCATCCCTTGCTGTTTTTTAGCTGCACTGAGACCAATTCGACATCTAGATCTACTGAGCCAATATCCTCTCTCACTATTGCACTGCTTTCATCCTCAACTAAACAATACCATCCCACTTCCTTTTCCTTTTTGCCTGCCCTTCCTAAGTATCAAGTACTCCTGGATATTCAGTTCCCATCTTCGGTCACTCTGCAGTCATGGCTCCGTGATTGCAATTATATCATACCTGTTTACATTTATTTGTGCAATGAATTCATCTACTTCAATGTGAATGTTCTGTGCATTCAGATACATTGTTGTTAGATTGGTCTTAACATTTTTAGTACAGTGGAACCCTGATTTTACGCGCCCCGATTTAGTGCGAATTCGGATATAACGCGATGAATCATTGGACCCTTTTTTTCCCGCTCATGATTGGCAAATCTCGTTCGTCCCGCTGTTTCCACCATGCTCCACCAGTCAGCTCGTCATGTGTAGAGAAATGCTGAGAAAAGGGTCTGGGGCCAGCCTTTTCATCATGCCAATCCACCATGGAAGATGATGATGATCCTTCACAGAGGAAGATGTGCGTGAGGCAGAGAAGCTGTCTGAATGCAGCAAAGAGCTACACCAGTGGCACTCTGCCAACGACGAATGCCCAACATTCACGGTAGCACAGTGGTTAGCACTGCTGCTTCACAGCTCCAGGGACCTGGGTTCGAATCCCAGCTCGGGTCGCTGTCTGTGTGGAGTTTGCACATTCTCCCCGTGTCTGCGTGGGTTTCCTCCCACAGTCCAAAGATGTGCGGGCTAGGTTGATTGGCCATTCTAAATTGCCCCTTAGTATCCTGGGATGCATAGGTTAGTGGGTAAATATGTAGAGATATGTGGATAGGGCCTGGGTGGGATTGTGGTTGGTGCAGACTCGATGGGCCAAATGGCCTCTTTCTGCACTGTAGGATTCTATGATTCTAACATATGAGCATCTGACGGACGCCGAGATCGTCCGTAACATAACTATAGCACCGGTGGAGGCAAGTGTACCGGTTCTGGAGACCCAGGAGGTGGATCACATAAAACTCCTCCAACTCAGAAGCATTCTAGATTTCACTCGCAGCCAGTGAAATGCTACGTTCAAGCAAGGAGCACTAGATCACTTTTTTTAAGAAATAAACTGTTGTTTTGTTTATTAAAAAGCTTTACTAAAAGTTAATTTGTTTTAATTTCTACTGTAACAACGATTTATTCGTGGAATTCTTTAATTAAAAGGTCATTTACTTGCCAGATGGTAAACGTGCAAAAAACAGGTCAAATAGGGCAATAATAGGGGTGTTTTAGGATGTTAGGTCAACATGGATAAGTTTGAACGCTGATTTTCTTGAACCCTGATTTAGCGCGACCCCGCTTTTTTTTCACGATAACATTTTATGGACCCCATCGGGTTATAACGGGGCCGCAGTACTATAGTCCTATTTACTGTTCGCCCTCGTTTCTGCTGTCTTTTGCTTTCTATTTTTATGTCTTACATTTTTACGTTTGCTTTGCAAGTTTATTAGTGTCACAGTAGGCTTACATTAACACTGCAATGAAGTTACTGTGAAAATCTCCTAGTCGACGCACTCCGGCGCCTGTTCAGGTACATTTGTAAAAAGCTAGGTAAGTTCAATTTTTCCTGGTCAATAACTATATAAGCCCTTACTTCCACGAACAGGTCTTCTACTTGTAGTATGGTGTGTAAGAGATCAGCATCTTAATATGGTACAAAAGGGTATCCTGAGGCAGCTTCACTAAAAGTGGGACTGGAAACGTGAAACTTCTGTGAGATTCCACAGAAGGTGCAAAACATATGATAAATACTAAACATTGCTTAACAATACAATGGTCAGTATTGATATCTGTGAGATACACACTAAAGTTTGGTTTAGATTAGGTCTGCTACTCGACAAGATTTTACAACCCAAAGCAGGTTTAGATGAGTACAAGTTTAAGGCAACTTAAGAAAGTAGCTTTCACCTCTGCGTGTTCCCGAAGTCTCTCAATGTGTTCGATGCCTATCCAGATGAATCTTCTCCATGTAGCTCTGTTGCATACCAAGGATTCCTAGGAGTTGGTAAGGATGTTTGATCTCTTCAAGAATACTTTCGAGGGCAAAGTGTTTCATGTCTAGGCTAAATTACTGATACCTGGCAAATCTGAGAGTTTTTACAATCCCAAAGTTATCTCATCTTCCACTGATAAGAGAAAGAGTCACCAACATTCCACCAGAATAATGCATATGGGGCACAACATTGCCACCCAGTAATCCAGTAATGTGACACATAAGGACCCCACAAAAATAATCTGGTAAGTTTGACAGGTTCAGAGCAAGTCACATAATTTTTGCTTTGGAACTGCCACTTGACTGGTATAAACATGGGCCAACGTCAATAGTTCTTGCAGTATTTAATACGGAGGTAGAACCATGAGTTATCTCAAGGCCCTGATGGGTATCCTACTTCTGGTTTACAGGCACATTAGCACTTTGTCCAACATTGAATAAACCAACGATTCATCTCTGCCATCCAAATTGACAATTTAAACAAACCTACTCAAGTAAACCAACACAGCTCATAAAATCCAAGTTATTGAAATATTGCAAAATAAATGGGGAATGATGTGGGGTCAAATGGAACAAGTGTCAGAAGAGAAACATTTAGGTAACAGCATTCAAAGTACCATAAAATCTAGATTAGCTATGGGAAAGAGCAGGAGCAATCTAAATAAAATACTTAATTGAAGGAGAGTCAATTTTAGGTGGTTGAAAATGGATTGGGCCAGATAAATTAAAATCAAAGTTTGACAGGGAAAACATAATTTAGAATTAGGTAGTCTTCAAAAAGAGGTGGTGAGTACAATCAAGGTACTTTCCCATAAGGGGGAAGGTAGGCAACCAAAACGAGTGCGCTGTGGGTAATAAAAGAGATAGGAAGAGTAAAAAGCAGAAAAAAGAACAAACAATAGTAGATGTCATGTTGATAACATAAAAGAGAACTAGGTTGAATCTAAAATAGTTCAGAGAAGAAAATAGAAATGAGGGGGGCAGGGCATAACTATGAGAATAGACTGGCAGCTAATATAAAGGAATACAAAATTATTTTATAAGCATCTAAGTAATAGATGGGTAATAAGGGGAGGGGGAGGGTGGGGTCAATTAGCATCCAAAAAGGAGACCTATGCATGGAATCAGAGGCATGGCTAAGGTACGAAATGAATACTTTGCATCTGTCTTTGCCAAGGAAGATGCTGTGGAAGTCATGGTTAATAAGATTGTAGAGATACTAAATGAGCTACAAATTGATAGAGATACTGGAAAGGTTGACTGTACATAAAGCAGATAGGTCATCAAGCCCAGATGGGATGCACCCTATGTTGTTGAGCAAAGGTCGGAATTTCAGAGGTACTGCCCATCATCTTCCAATCCTCCTTTGGTACGGCAGTGCTATCAGAGAATTGCAAATGTTACACTTTTGTTCAAAAAAAGGTGGGAACTAGGAAGATAGGCCAGTCAGTTTCATTCCATTGTTGGGAAAGCTTTAGAAACAATACTCCAGGACAGAATTACTAAGTCATGTGAACAAGTGTGGATTGATTGAGGAAGGTCAAAATCAATTTGTTAAACAGAAATCTTGTTTTATTCATTTAATTAAGTTTCTTGCTGAGCTAACAGAGAGAGTTGATGGGGATACTGCAGTTGGTGTGATGTACATGGACTTTCACAGGGCACCTAATAAATTACCACATAATAGGTTTGTCAACAAACTACATGCCAATGGAACAAAATTGGCGATACCTGTATGGATACAAAATTGGCTAAGTGACAGGAAAGAAAATAGTGGTGGTGAACTTTCTTTTGCCTGGAGGACTGTATAGTGGAGTTCCTACTGGGTCAGTACTCAGCCAACTTTGTAGTGTTGCTGCTAGCTTCTATTTTATTGCATGGACTTCAATTTTGCTGGCAGTGGAAGCTGGTAACAACATTGAAGGAGCTCAGGTGAACAGAACTGAGAAATCTCCTTAACCAGATTTAGGGATTGGGAAACAAAACACAAAGGAAAAAAGAGTGGATTAACGTGATGGAAGAAGTGTGGGGAATCTGCAATCAAATCAGGTACAGAATGGGAAATGAAAGAAAAAGTTTGAGGCACTGAAAAAAAATGATAAAAATATTTAGCTCACACTTCTGGCAGGTTAAGGGGCCAAAGAAATGGAGCAAATGGTGCAAGAAAAAGTCTAAAGGGGTACATAATCATATATCTTGCTGCAGCGATGATTTTTTTCAAAAACTGGGCAAATTGCTTTTATACATTAAAACCAGAGTGGATCAGAGATGAAACTCAGGGAAAGAAAAACTTCCAATTTGAGGCTCAAATAGTCAGCAATATATTTATAATTGTTAAGTCAAGAAAAGTGTGTTTTCTGCCATGTCCTAACACTGAAAACATCGCATTTGCTAACGTTCTGTTTTTTAATCTTTCTTGTATTTCCTTACTAAACAGGCAAGAACATAAGTGTCAAATACACTGCAGAAAGTACTTTTTTTTAAAAAATAGGTGCCAAGTTGCTTTCAATTATTATAGCACCAGGAAAATGAAATTAGTGAAAAATGGTTCAGGAGAAACTGCATTGACAAACATTTGATCTGAAAAGTTACAAGATACAAGTGAGCCAGTCTGATCACAACTTTACATAGTTCTTCCTTACACAGTTCCTCGGGATTGAAGGTGATTTGCTTCCACTCCAGTTCAATGAATCCAGAATTGGTGCAAGTTCAACATGTGATCTGCATTCTCTGCCCCATGTGGGGCAAGTTTGCTTGGAGGATCAGGTGGGTTGGCTATTTGGAGATCTTGTATGATTTCTATGATGCCTCAATTTCAACTCTTTGTTCCTGAAGTCTCTCAATTAGTTCTTTGTCTTCCTAAATGAATCTTTTCCAATCTATACAGTCACATACCAAGGACTCCAATGAATGGCTTGGGATATTTGACCCCTTCAGGGATGCTGTGAGGACCCCTAAACATTTCAGCTTTCCTCCTGAGAGTCTCCTGCCACTACCAAATCCCAAGTAGAGCAGTTGCTTCAGGAGTCTGGTCTCAGGCATACAAACGACATGCCTTGCCTCGAGGAGCTGGTTTTGAATAATCAGTGCCTTCATGCTGGGCGTATTGACTTGGGAGAGGCTGAAGTTTGACCACCTTTTTTGCCACTGTAGTTGGAGCATCTTTTGAAGGCAATGTTGGTGGTACTCCTCCAGTGTTATGGTGTCTGCTGTAGGTTGTCCAAAATCCAAAGCAAACAGAAGCACAGGGATTACTTCTGCCTTGAAACTCATGAGCCTAGTCTCAGGTTTAAGTTCCTTATCCTCAAATACTCTTTTTCTTTGTCAGTCCAAGGCTGAGCTGGCACAATGATTCATCATCTATGACAGTGTTGTAGGGAAATATCCCTTACCAGTGCAGAATAGAAGTTGAGTCGCAAATCAAGGTTCAAAGCGTGTCTTTATTGTACAATTACTGGGATCCCAGGGAGACCCCCGTAGCCAGCTCAGAAACAGTGGCTTGGCCACGTTGATCTCAATTAAATCACATCAGCTCTGGATCTTTATAGGGATCCAAAATTCGCGCGGGAACATTTGATTATGCCTTTTTTTACACAATGTATAAAGTGGTCTGTCAGTTTCAAAAGTCCCTAGGAAGTTTCATGGATTAGCATTTGTATGGTGTGTGTTCGTGTTAATGGGATTACTTGGTCCTGCCCCGGTGTCTAAATGCGTTTCCCATTACTATCTCTATGTGTCCTCTTATTTAAATTGGTCCTATTGTTCCGTGTCTGTGTTTCCTGCTTGTGAGATTGAGTGTTAATGTCATCCTGTCCTGTTGGGTGTCTGGGGTATTTCATTCTTAACCTTTTATCCTTATCTCTTAGTTTATCAGATTTTTATGTCTGCCTTGGCCGAATTGGTAATATTTCAGTGATAGCTTGGTTTTGATAACCCACTCTCTGTCTCGTTTCATAGGGATCTTGATCTTCCTTGGCCAGTTTAAAATGCAGCTATGCGCTGTTGCTAGGCAGATTAGGGATCTTCCGTAGTTTCTGAAATTCGTGAGTCTCTCAGCTGTGCAGGGGGGGACCCGATCGAATATCCATCCGGGGGTGCCCCTCTGCATTGTTGGCCCGTTATGAGTGGTGCCAATTAGTCCAATAAAAATATGTTTGATGATGCAAATATGGTTTTCTGGAAAATTTCCTCCTTCAGTCCCTCCTCTCGTCCAGGGGGTGCCATTCATGGCTGACCCCCCATGGACGACCTTCAGAGGAACAGTGATTTGTACAGCTGTTGTCCTTGCCGTTGTTCCTCCTCTTCTGGGTCGTTGTTAAGTTCTTGCATCTGGATACTGGCAGTGGGTAGCATTCTTGATGTAATATTTGCACATATCACTTTAATACAGGTTAGGCCAAGGCAGAGTGTGAACAGGATGGCTACTACTAGGATTAATCCCTTCATAATATATGCTCCCCAAACTGTGTTAAACAGCCATCCTAACCACCCATCAGTCCCTGTTAACCCCTGTTTAAAGTTATCCAATTGCTTTTGTATCCCGGACATGGCTGCTGTTATGTTTAGTGTCTCGTCGTGTACGTATGTGATGCATTTTTCCTTGATGATGGTGCATACCCCCCCTTGTCTGGCTAGCTGATAGTCCACCGCATATCTCGTTTGTTGTGTGTATAGTCTGAGTTCTGCGAGTTCTTGGTCAATTGCGCCTAATGCTTGTAGGGTGTTGTTTCCTAAAATGGTCAGTCCACATATGAAGAAGTTCCTATTACTGGCACTGATCACCCCTGCGGCGCCTCCCAGGGATAGTGTCCCCAGAAATCCATATCCTAAAGAAGACCCTAGTGTGACAGGGGCCTGCCAGTCGGAGCAAAATTCTGCGCTGATGGCCCTGGTCACTATGCGTTTTTGGACATGCCCTTCGCTTGGGCATGGAACCGTGAGAGGTCTGATTGTCCCTACGGAAAAGAACCTTGGAGGCCTGTCTGTGGCCGTCATATATACATTTTTAAATAAAACACGTACCCGTCTTTAACCCGATAACATGCATTACCCCGGTGTCGTTTGACCGCATGGCCCCATCTTGTGGAACCTTCCCTCCCCCTGGACTGTCCACTTGATTGTACCTCTTGGTGAGAATCAAATGGATATGTCCCTGAGGCTGAGCTTACGTGGGTGCTGTTGCACTTGCCACACATAATCTGCCTACCCGCGGTGACTGCAATGCATTTTTGTTGCTTGCAGTCACAAGTGAAGTGTCCTTCCCGGACCCGGCACTCCTGGAGAGCACAATGTGCCTCAGCGCACGAATCATTTTTAGGGACAAAGGCATGCACGCACCCCCATCCCTCTCCCTTAAAACATTGTGGGTAGTTCCCAAGTGTCTCCTCCGGTTGGGGTCCCGTCCCCCTTAGAATTCCCGGCTCAGTGAGCTCTACACACCTTCCTTGTATCCCTTGCTTAAAGTACCCAATATGTTCTTTGCAGGGTGCCCCCGATGTGTCAATAGTGAATAACTCTTGTGGGAGCCACCCTGGTGTTGCGATGAATAGGGAGTTTACTGATCGCGCTGAGGGGTAACAAGCGGTCCTATTCCCATAGATCTGGATGTGTGTTTTCAGGAATAGGTTTCCTTCCATGATTGGTGGTTCTGCTCCCCTAACCCCCATATGTTGGAGTGTATTTACAATGGTCAGGGTTATTATCAGATATGTCCCTGTTCCCATATCGCTCTTTTTTTTTTTCAACAGTATTTTACAATTACAGTATATACAGAAAATAAACAGGCAATCAAATTAAAAGTAGTTGGTTCCGACGTCTTGATAGTAGATCTGGTCCTGGTTCCTGTTGAAGTTGAATGAGCAAAACGGTATCTTTTAGTTCATTTGTTCTCATATAGTTTTAATTGGGTCCAGTGTTTCCAGACCCCCTGTCCCCTTATATCTATACAGGCACAGGTATCTCCGCTAATAATGACCTCGTAAGGTCCGTGCCATCTTGGGGCAAATCCTGGTTTTGCAGGAAGCACTTTTGTTAATACCCGGCTCCCGGCTTTTGGGACTTCTGGTAATATTTCTGAGTCCCCCTCTGCGTCGACCTGTGCCTGATTAGAAATTACGGACCGGCGCATCCCCTTCAATTGGGTGCTAAGGTCTCGGATGTATTGTCGGATCCTATCTTTTATCGGACCCACATCTGTCCAGCCTGTAATAATGTTTTCGGGTAATTGCATTGCTCGCCCGGTCATCAGCTCGTATGGAGTCAAGCCAGTAGTTCGATTTGTGGTCGCCCTAAGCCTCATCAGAACTGCAGGTAGGACTTCTGTCCAATTTCTACCTGAGGATTGCATTGCTTTTGCCATTGTTATTTTTAGAGTCCGATTCATCCTCTCCACCATCCCGGAACTTTGTGGGTGATAGGGGATGTGAAATTTTTTGTTTTATTCCTAATAGTTGGCAAATGTTTTTCAGAACCTTTCCTGTGAAATGTGTTCCCTGGTCCGAATCAACTTGAATTGGCATCCCCCATCCATAGCAAGCTTAGTGTGAATTAAATAACACTTTGTACTGGCCTTTTTTGGCTGCAATTGGACATCCATTCATTTGTATGTAATCTTATCAAAAGACATCGCTTTCCCCATTAAAATCACAGGCCATACAGTTCCGATCTTTATATGAGTACTCTTACACTATCTCTAATTTGATCATTTGTTTGCGTGCAAGCGCTACACCACAGTACTTCACAAAATAATTATGTCTTTATCAATGCCCAATATAGTATATGAATATATCATACAAAGTTGGTTAAGGCTTTTCAGGATTTGATGTTATTCTTGTGTCTATATGGCAGTGCTATACTGTATAATAAAAATAATCAAGCGGCAGTTGTATCATACCACTTTACACATCGTACCCGTGATATCCAAACCCTTTTAATTTAAGCCGTTTCTTTTTTTAAACTGAGCTCCAGATCGAAACCCCCGCACTCTAGGAAAAGTAACAGGCGCCGAATCAAAATCAAAGCAGGTACAATACATACCAGTTATTTGATTAGGAACATTTTGGTTTCTTAACTGGCTAGGTTTTAAGCTTTGCAGTGCTTTTATATTTGGCAAACCTTGAACCTTGATGGCTCATGAAATTCCGACGGCAGTACATAATTTTAACTAGTTCAGAATACTAAACTATCTGACGTTCGCAAATCGCGATATTCTGCGATTAATACTGTATTTCACTGACTTGATATACTTTAAACTAATTCATAGACCTCAGTCTTTTGTTCCTGCTTTTCTACCTTTCCACAAAATAACTTATTTTCTTCTCTTAACTCCTCAACTAACTCTTATAATTTCTACTTCAAGACAAAGGAAAGAGCACATGCTTCCTTCCAAGGTTTAAATCCTTTCTTAACATTAAAACAAACAACAACAAAGCATCCACGCAACCACTTTGTTTAAACACACACACACACACACATGGAAGCTTCCAAAAGTCATTCCACAGTACATCCTTTTTCATTCAAACTTATCATTTCAGACTGGGATGAGTGTAAAACATTCAAAGAGAATACAGAACATTGATTAAGACAATCGCTTTTATTCTTCTTTCTTCCAAACTGTAATTGACTCAAAGCAGAAGTAAATTCAAGAAATCCTATCACTTGAATCTTTACAGTTTTAACACTCTCCCAGCCCCCCTGAGGCTAAACCAAGGTGCAATGTACTGCACCCACTGCCTGTAGCAAACATTCCACAGGAACAAAGAGCTCCCTGCTCTCAATCTAATTACAACAACAACCACCTACATTCGACAAGCTACCAGATCTCACAAACACACTGAAATACAAAAACTAAGATCTCTCCTATCCATCTGCTGCCTTTCCCCTGGCGTAAAAGGCTTATAGGTTGCCTTTGGTTGTGCTAATGTCCCTCCTCTCGTGACTGGCGCTAGATTATAATTTTCTACGTTTTCTTCTGATGCTGGAGTGGCTGTATGTTTCTGCACTGACTCGTATGGGCGCCGAGGGTCCGTTTCCTCTGATCTCTGCGTTATCTCCGCAGTGTGGCTTCTGTGTTCTAATTCCCTCACTCTCTCCTGTAATACTTTAATTTGTTCTGTCTCTTTGTGTCTCTCCTCCATTGAGGCATTTACTTCCTCAATTAGTCCAGCTAACTGGGTCACTAATATTACTCCCATTACTTTTGTTTTGTCCCGTTTAACTCCGTCTACCCACTTTCTTTGATCTTCTAAAGTTTGTGATGCGTTCCACCCGTTCCGTTTCATCTTTGCAACAATCGCTTCTCTGGCTAACAGATACTTCAAAATGAGAGCTACTGCAGTTTCTCCCTTAACAACGTGGTCTGCCATTTTTCTGTCTAGCAGTCCTGCAACCCCCGTATGCTGGCTGCTACAGTAAAAGTGCCTCAACTCTCTCCCTTATCTCCTGTCACTGATACTGCCCCAGCACCGTCTGTATTGCTGTAGGTTCTCGTAGTGAGGTTCCAGTGGGTCTCTTTCCCCTGGGCTCCCCCAACTATTCCTGACACCTCACGCTTGGACTATTTTGTGTTGTCTTATTGGGATGTGTGCTGGTTGTTTAGTGGGTTTGTCCGCCCCTGTTCCCAGCCCCTCTAAGTACAACGCCTCCCGCTCGGCCACCACCCCACTAGCAGGGTTGATCCGTTACCCCAAAACCGGGTATCCTGCTATGGGCTGTGGTGTTCCCTACAGACGAGCAAGGTTATCAAACTCCGCCCGGGTCCCTAATGGATCCTCCGTCGTCGTGTCTCTTGGTCAGGATGGATCGGGTCCCCTTTTCCTCAACACTTACACACATGTATTCTGTTATCAAAGCCCCTGTTATAGTTAGTAACTGTATCGACTCTGAGGTTGTTCGTCCCTTCAGAGTCAGTGTTGTTACCCGATTTACACTGTCCGTGCCTTGCACCCTGAGTGCCTGTGCCTCTTAGCGCCCGCTTCAAAACCCAACCTTAGCGTGGGAGATTTCTCCTCTTAACGTCCAGTTTAGGGTAGGGCACCTTGAGTCAAGCACTCCCTTGTCCTATTGCCTTGGCACAGACAGCGGTTTCATTTACAATCCTGGGTTAGTTACACCAATTAGTTCTGCATGCGGTTCTTATCTTTATATTAGTCTTAATTCCTGTTATCAAATAGCCCAAAACCTGTTATCTTTACCTCTGGTCCTTTACTCCTATTAAAGTTAAAAGTTACTTACCTTCTTCCACGCGGTCGTTCTGACCTGTACCTCTTTAGTGCGGACTTCTGTTTCAATTTAAAAACTTAGGCAAGATTATACAGTTCTACAAGACAACAATACCTAAAACAGACAAACCCTAACCCTTAAAGGTACCTCACTTTGAACGGAGACCTGCACTCGCCTTTGACTGCTCTGGATTTGTATCAGATTCGTTTAAATTTGATCCCGACTTTCAAACTGTGGCCATCAGTCAGAAGTCAGATATCAAATCCTGCCGTGACTACGCCATTTTGTTGTAGGGAAATATCCCTTACCAGTGCAGAATAGAAGTTGAGTCGCAAATCAAGGTTCAAAGCGTGTCTTTATTGTACAATTACTGGGATCCCAGGGAGACCCCCGTAGCCAGCTCAGAAACAGTGGCTTGGCCACGTTGATCTCAATTAAATCACATCAGCTCTGGATCTTTATAGGGATCCAAAATTCGCGCGGGAACATTTGATTATGCCTTTTTTTACACAATGTATAAAGTGGTCTGTCAGTTTCAAAAGTCCCTAGGAAGTTTCATGGATTAGCATTTGTATGGTGTGTGTTCGTGTTAATGGGATTACTTGGTCCTGCCCCGGTGTCTAAATGCGTTTCCCATTACTATCTCTATGTGTCCTCTTATTTAAATTGGTCCTATTGTTCCGTGTCTGTGTTTCCTGCTTGTGAGATTGAGTGTTAATGTCATCCTGTCCTGTTGGGTGTCTGGGGTATTTCATTCTTAACCTTTTATCCTTATCTCTTAGTTTATCAGATTTTTATGTCTGCCTTGGCCGAATTGGTAATATTTCAGTGATAGCTTGGTTTTGATAACCCACTCTCTGTCTCGTTTCATAGGGATCTTGATCTTCCTTGGCCAGTTTAAAATGCAGCTATGCGCTGTTGCTAGGCAGATTAGGGATCTTCCGTAGTTTCTGAAATTCGTGAGTCTCTCAGCTGTGCAGGGGGGGACCCGATCGAATATCCATCCGGGGGTGCCCCTCTGCATTGTTGGCCCGTTATGAGTGGTGCCAATTAGTCCAATAAAAATATGTTTGATGATGCAAATATGGTTTTCTGGAAAATTTCCTCCTTCAACAGCCCCTCAGAACAAAGACAGACAAGATATGGAAAGTGGTCCACATTTTCCAGCACCGTGCCGTCAATCTTAATTAATGGAGGTGACATGTTTTGTTCTGGAAACTGTTTGGAGAGCCTGAGCTTTTGGGTGCTAAATGAAAGGCCCAGAGAAGAAGTAAACAACATCTACATACTGGAGCTCAATGACTGAATTTGGGTTTTGCATTGAAGGTAGGTTGAATAGTTGCCTGTCTGATCTGCAATTATCGCTATGCCTGTAGGTGGTTTGCTGGAGAAGTTTAGCATTGCAGTGAGGAAGATGGAGAAGACTGGTGCGATGGCACAGTTGGTTCAGATCATGGTGTACATGTCATTGTGGAGAAGGCCAGTGAATAGTAACAAATTGAGGTCAACAAGGAGGATACCCATTAGCTTTTATCATTGATAAGAGTTCAAAGGCTTTCATAGGTTCAAAGAGGCCATGTACAGCATTAGTACTGTTCCATGCATTTTTCATGCATTTATTATGCAGTGAAGATCATGGTGATGTCTCTTGATAGGTAATAACCACAGCATGACTATGGCCATTTTCTTTTCTTCATTAATGGGATGTGGGTTGAGCCGGATAGGGTACACAAAGGGATGGAGTTGATGGCATTCAGGTCAAAGACAAGATCTACAAAATGCTCTCACCAGCAAGACCTCCTTGCCCTTGAGCTCTCCTTCATGCTCGACCCTCAGCAGAGTAGGCCTTTGAGACATAGATCATCTTGACAGTGAAGAAACCATATGCAAGCCATTGGTGTCCACGAATTGTTGAATCCCCACACTCTTTCTAACCATCATTTACTTATGTTGTGGGTTTTATGCTGTATCATTGCATTCAAGCATCTGTAGGACTGCTGCTTTTCTCGAGGTGTGTTTATGCTTCCAGTCTACAAAAACTTGGCTCTTTACAAAGTTACAGATTATACAATTGATTATACAATTATCCAGACACAGTTTTTGGCTCAAAGTCTGACAAGATTATACAAAGTAAACCAAAATTAATACTGGCACAGATGGGATAGCTTGCAAAGTATTAATGGCCAGTTTCGGAGTCGCACTCATAGGATTGAAAGATATCATTCTAAAATCATCTCCAAATATTTTACTTCAATTAATTTTGTGCTTCTTGATGCCAGTACTCAGAATAATGTTGCTTTTGGCATTCACCATCAGTGTTAAATAACGGTCAGATAGGAAGAGCTAGGAGCGATGCACATAAAAACCTCATCAATCCTAATGTGAGCAATTCCAACCTGTGAAGTTACCCCTAACTCATTTGTGTAGTTATTGCATTTCCAGTCTCTTCGTGTGGCCTCTACAGTACTAATTAGAGGCTGGTTTCTGCCTCAGAATCATGCTCCAAGATTTGGACTGAGTTTGCAACAGCTAAACTCACTTAGAGCCTGTACAGTTGGGAGAAACCTTTCAAATAAATTTCAAAGCGGTAATCATGGGGGGGTTTCAATTTACATATAGACTGGAAAAATCAGATGGGCAAAGGTAGCCTAAATTACTTCACGAAATGTTTTGGGATAGTTTCTTAGAAAAACACGTTCTGGAGTCAACAAGAGGTCAGACTATACTAGAACTGATAACAAGATAGGATTCATTGGTAACCATAGTGAAGACACTCCATGGTAGCAGATCATAATATGATTGAATTTTGCATTCTGTTTGACAGCGAGAACAGTAGGTCTAAGACTAGTATTTTAAATTTAAATAAGGGCAATTACATGTGAACGAAAGCAGGGCAAATTAAAGTAAACTGGCAAATTGAGGGGAAAGGTCAATAGTGGTGCAGTAGCAGACAGAGATGTTTCAGAATATCAAACTTAAAGAAAAAGCATATCTAATTGCACAAAGGTAGTTCAGAAGATTGAACAAAATATAAAGAACAGCAAAGAATGACAAAAAGAATAAGGAGAGAAAAATTAAGAGTACAAGAGAAAGCTAGCTAGAAATACAAAGACAGACAGTAAGCAGGAGTTTATATAGATACTCAAATAAGCAAAGAGTTAACAAAGTGAGCATTAGTCCTTTCAAAAGTGAACCTGAGGAAATTACTAACAGAAAAGAAGATGGCAGGCGAATTGAACAGGTATTTTGTATCAATGTCCACTAGAGAGGATACAAGTAACATAGGTGTAAATCAGAATTGGAAGAGGGGGAACTCAGGAAAATTATAACCACCGGGAAAGTGGTACTTAGCAAACTGTTGGAGATGCAGGCTGACAAATCCCCAGGTCCTGATAGACCTCATCTGAGGGTCTTAAAAAGTGGCTAGCGAGATAGTTGATGCATTGATTTAATTTTCCAAAACTCCTCGAATGCGGGGAAAGTTGCCATATTGGAAAATAGCAAATGGAACTCCTTTATTCAAAAAAGGGAGCAAGACCGAAAGCAGGAAACTATAAGCCAGTTAACATCTGTCACAGGGAAAATGTTGGAAGCTATTATTATAGCAAGGTACTTGGAAACATTCAAGGCAATCAGGCAGAGTTAACGTGATTTTGTGTACAGGAAATTGTTCAACCAATTTTTTGGAATTTTTTGAAGGCGTCACATATGATTGTGGATAAAGGGGAACCAATGGATGTACTGTACTCAGATTTCCAGAAGATATTTGATAAGGTGCCAGATCAAAGGTTATTGCGGAAAATAAATGCTTATGTTGTAGTGGGTAACATACTGGCATGAATAGAAGTTTGGTTAGCTCATGGGAAACATAGGGTAGGCATGAATGGGTTTTTTCTGGTTACCAGGATGCAATGAGTGGTGTGCCAGAGGGATCAGTGCTGGCCCCTCAATTTGTATAAACTTGGACAAATGGACCAAAGGTATGGCTGCTTCATTTGTTGATAAGACAAAAAGGTAGGAAAGCAAATTGTGAAGACAACATAAGGAGAGTACAAATAGACATAGATAGGTTTATTGAGTGGGCAAAAACCTGCCAAATGGAGCAATGAGAGAAAATGTGAAATTGTCCATTTAGGTAGGAAGAATAAAAAAGCATCCAATCTCTCACCACTGAGATAAGAGCTCTGTGATTCAGGGTGTCTTAGTGCATGAATCACAAAAGATTATACAGGTACAGCAAGTAATTAAGAAAGCTAATAGAATGTTGTTTAATGTGAGGGCAATCAAATATAAATATAGAGAGGTTGTGTGTCAGTTGTACTGGACACAGATGAGACCAAACCTGGAGTACTGTGCATAGCACTGGTCTCCTTAATAAAAGTACATTCAAAGTAGTTAAGAGGATTTACAAAAATATAAGGAATGGGAAGGTTGTCTTGTGGTGAAGATTGGACAGGTAAGGCTTGTATCTGCTTGAGTTTAGAAGAGTAAAAGGCGACTTGTTGAAACAAGATAAATTCTGACAGGTCTTGACAGGGTGGATGGGGAGAGGATGTTTCTTCTCATTGGAGAATCTAGATAAGCATCACAGTCTAAAAATAAGATAGGTGAGATGATTTTTTTTCTTTCAGAGGGTAAAGTGTCTTTGGAACTCCCTTTCTTAAAAGGCAGTGGCAGCAGTGTTTGAATGTTTTCATGGCAGAGGTAGACAGATTCTTGATAAATATGGGGGTGAAACCTGAGGGGTCAAGTGACTGACTCCTAATTCATATGTTTGTAAATGCTCTCCAGGTACGAAATGTAAAAGGACAAACAATACAAACTATCTTAATATAGTCCTTAAAAAGAGAAATACCAATGTATTAGAAATGGTTGTAAAATAAGATAAAAGTTAAAACACTTGCTTAATTTATGCTTTCTTTAAAAGATAATGCATCTTGATCAATTGGGCCAGTGGACTGACGAATGACAGATGGAGTTTAATTTAGATAAATGCAAGGCGATGCATTTTGGTAGATTGAACCAGGGCAGGACTTACTCAGTTAATGGTAGGGAGTTGGGGAGAGTTACAGAACAAAGAGATCTAGGGGTACATGTTCATAGCTCCTTGAAAGTGGAGTCACAGGTGGACAGAGTGGTGAAGAAGGCATTCGGCATGCTTGGTTTCATCAGTCAGAACATTGAATACAGGAGTTGGAATGTCTTGAAGTTGTACAAGACATTGGTAAGGCCACACTTGGAATACTGTGTGCAATTCTGGTCACCCTATTATAGAAAGGATATTATTAAACTAGAAAGAGTACAGAAAAGATTTACTAGGATGCTACCGGGACTTGATGGATTGAGTTATAAGGAGAGGCTGAATAGACTGGGACTTTTTTCCTCTGGCGCGTAGGAGGCTTAGGGGTGATCTTTGAGGTCCATAAAATAATGAGGGGCACAGATCAGCTAGATAGTCAATATATTTTCCCAAAGGTAGGGGAGTCTAAAACTAGAGGGCATAGGTTTAAGGTGAGAGGGGAGAGATACAAAAGGGTCCAGAGGGGCAATTTTTTCACACAGAGGGTGGTGAGTGTCTAGAACAAGCTGCCAGAGGTAATAGTAGAGATGGGTACAATTTTGTATTTTAAAAAGCATTTAAATAGTTACATGGGTATGATGGGTATAGAGGGATATAGGCCAAATGCGGGCAATTGGGACTAGCTTTGGGGTTTTTTAAAAAAGGGCGGCATGGACAAGTTGGGCCGAAGGGCCTGTTTCCATGCTGTAAACCTCTATGACTATCTTTGACTAAACACTCAAAAGGAATGCGTATTGCTATGACACAAGTTCTTCAGTTGTGCGTTCAGGCTGGTCAGAAATATCCTTGGGCAGAAAGTATGAATGAATGCAAGATCTTCTTCAATTTCAGAGAGGTGGATAGTTTGAGCAATACACTCAATTCATGAATGCTAGCAAGCTGCTGCAGTGTAGGGGAAATTACAGCCACGTTCAAACCAAACTGGAAGAACTGAGAAACAAGAATTTTGACTACAAAATGTTCCTCCTACAGTTATTTTCCTTTAAGCAATATCAAGTCTGAGATGGTCAGACTTTTGGAAATGAAAGTTTGTTACCTTCTAAACTGTTGTGAAATGTTTTAATGACTATATACCATGATTTTATTTACCCATAAATGTTAACACTACTGAGTTTCAGTCTTGATTTTTAATGCAATTATAGCTTAATTTACCATAAGATTTACAAGGCCCTGATTAGACAAAATAGGATATAGGAAATAACATAAACCAAATACAGTAGAAACAAATATGCAAAAGTAGCACTCAAAGAAAACCCTACATACACAATCTGTTTTATATTTGTGCAGCATTTCAGGCCCATTTCCCAAAACTGGATTAGGAAAAAAACTCTTAAAACATATCTAATGAGCAGTTTATATCATATTCAATTTTGCAAAAAAAGTTAAGATTTCCAAATTTGCTAAATTATTCCTAGTGTTTGCCATTTCTGAAAATAGTTACATTTAGTGCAATCTTAGATTTTAACAGTACAACTTAATTAGCATTTACCTCAGACTAATATTTAAGAGAATGCTGTAGAGTATTGAGGTCATTTTAAAATTAACCACAACATGGAATCTTAAACACACAGTGCCTCTTATTGCTGGTAGAATTGCTGCTGAGGGTATGGGTATCCTGGTTGCGGAGGTTGTTGAGGTTGCTGGGGTCTTGGGAAAGGTGGCTGTCCAGGAGGTTGATACATGTATGGCATGTTGTACTGGCCATAGGCATATTGGTTATATGCCATTGGCATAGGCACTGGGTAGAACCTGAAAAATGAAACATGAAACTTAAGACTAGGTCAATCAACTTAATCACATGGCGTTCAATGTTCAATCTAACACATTTTATGTAAAAGGTCAATTACAGCAGCAGACACTTGCATCACTGCTCTGAACTCCTCCCAAAGTATCCTTCTGAATGCAGCACGTGAAAATGTGACCCAACTTCTGATCTATACAAGGTCAGAATGTATTACATTAAATGCCCTCAAAATGTCATGACTGAAATTTGTCACAGATTCACAGACTTGAATAATCAAAAGTTGACTTTTGTTTAAACATTTGCTCATGCATATCTTTGCTGGGTTTTTTTTGCAACATACTCATGTTAAAATCCATGAGCATTCTCTT
This sequence comes from Mustelus asterias, assembly GCF_964213995.1. Classification (NCBI taxonomy): domain Eukaryota; kingdom Metazoa; phylum Chordata; class Chondrichthyes; order Carcharhiniformes; family Triakidae; genus Mustelus; species Mustelus asterias. Next base: position 100,830,125 of record NC_135807.1, on the reverse strand, counting down.
ATATCATAGTCCTCATGTTTAAATGGTTAATATTCCTAAACATAGATCAAAGACATTTTGATGAGAGAAAAAGACATGACAACAGAAGGAACAAGATTCAAGATGATCTGCTAATGCACAGCAAACTATATGGAAAATACAAATACATGATCAGGAATTTTTTTTAAATCCCTTCGCTATCTCAATTTGGGGGGGGGGGGGGGGGGGGGGGGGGGGGATGGTGATGTCACTGGACGAGTAACCTAGAAGCCAAGCTGATACTCTGGGAGCAGGGGTTCAAATTCCACCATTGCAAGTGGTGGAAGTTAAATGCAATTAATAAGTTTGGAATACAAATCTAGTCTCAGTAATGGAGGCCATGACAATGATCATTGATTGCTGTAAAAGTCCATCTGGTCCAGTAACATCCTTTGGGGAAGGAAATCTGCCATCCTTACCTGATCTGGCCTACGCCCGACTCCAGATCCACAGCAAAATGATTAACTCTTAACTGCCTTCGACAATGACTGAACAAGCCACTCATTTCAAGAGCCATTAGGGAAGGGCAACAAATGCTGGCCTTGTCAGTGTTGCCCATATCCCATGAAAGACTGAGAATATTCAGGTTTACGTTGTTTACTTACTTAGTAAAATATTAAACGCAAATTTCCAATCCAATAGCCAATTATGTAATATTGCACAGAAAAAGTCTCAAACAGTATCAATTCACATTGTAATTAGTGGATCCATTAATCGCTAAAGCTATGCCAGGTCTTGCTTTAATTTTTTTTATACATTCGTGGGACATAGGCATCGTTGGCTGGCCAGTATTTATTGCCCATCCCTAGTTGCCCTTGAGAAGGTGGTGGTGAGAAGATGGTGGTGAGCAGTCTTCTCGAATCGCTGCAGTCCATGTTCTGTGGGTTGACCCACAATGCTGTTAGGGGGGAATTCTGGTATTTTGACCCAGCGACTGCGAAGGAATGGTGATATATTTCCAAGTCAGGATGGTGAGTGACTTGGAGGGGAACTTGCAGGTGGTGGTTCCCATGTATCTGCTGCCCTTGTCCTTCGAGACTGAAGTGGTTGTGTGTTTGGAAGATGCTGTCTGAGGATCTTTGATGAATTGCTGCAGTGCATCTTGTAAATAGTACACACTGCTGCTACTGAGTGTCGGTGGTGGAGGGAGTGGATGTTTGTAGATGTGGTGCCAATCAAGAAGGCTGCTTTGTCCTGGATGGTGTCAAGCTTCTTGAGTGTTGTTCGAGCTGCACCCATCCAGGCAAGTGGGGACTATTCCATCACACTCCTGACTTGTGCCTTGTAGCTGGTGGATAGATCAGGGGAGTCAGGAGGTGAGTTACTCGCTGCATTATTCCTAGCCTCTGACCTGCTCATGTAGCCACTGTATTAATGCGAGTCCAGTTGAGTGTTTTTTTTTTTAATTGTCTCCTTTTGTTTGAACTTGGATACTGCAAACACTGTGCAAACTTCTCATACCACTATTCCTGAGCCAAATAAATGTACTCTGTCCAAAGGAAGGCCAAGTCCACAGGACAAAGCTACACAGATAATTCTTGCAAAGTTAGCCCATATCATCACACTAAAAGCTCCAAGTTTTATTTCAGATCACTGATCAATGCCCTTCTGAAAGAAGCATGCCGATAAGTGATTGAACTAATGATTTTGAACTCAAATTTTCCTGATATCACAATGAAATACGTCAACTTGTTAAATGGCTATTTTCATCTGCTGCAAGTGATACCGGATATCTTGTAGCTTATGGGAGATTTAATTGGTGCTCCTTTAGTCTCTCTTTTGGCAGAGTACATTTCTTTACCTTCATAACAATGACTATACATAACAAATGATCCACTTGGTATAAAATGTTTGGCACATACTAAGGGAATTAGAGGGCATGATGTAAATAGAAGTTCTTTCTATAATAGAATACACTTGTCAATATGGAGTCACTTTTGGATTGTTTTTGCGGGGGGGGGGGCGGAGAAAGAGTTTACATTAATTTCTCTCTATTTATAATTGATCCACATATCATGTTGGCATTGGCTAGCTGTTGAAGGTCCAAACATGGTCTACTTTCAGTTTTAAATCAACAAGCTGCACTTAGTTCAATAAAATGTTATTAAACCTCACTGATGAACCAGTTAACGGTTGGAAATTAAAATTCTCCATTTTATTTCTCTTTTGTGGCAGCATGTCCAAAATATACTTCAAGTGACTGAGGGAAACCAAAAACTCTTAAATTAGGCAGTACTTAATCATCAAGCTTTGCAAACTGTTTTCGGCTTTTTATGTTTCAACGTAATTTTTTACTTACAAAAATCAAATAGTTAACAGTTAGTTAGGTTGACAATGCAAATTCCATCACGACTTACCCAGGATATCCTTGATATGAGGGATATGGAGGTCCCTGTGCTTGTGACAGCATACCAGTGCCTCCAATGGAAGCAGGCATAGAAGCAACTGGAACAGGAGCACTTGCGGTTGCAGGAGCTGCAGCTAATGGTGCAGCTGGAAAAGTGGATCCAACCGATGGAGGTGGAGGCCGTGCAGGAGGCTGAGGTTTAGGTTGCTATATGATAAAAGAAAAGGGGCTTGGAATGAGATTGAAGAGAATGTTAAAAATAAAGACATTAACATTTATCTATCTGGATGCAGAATGCATATTAGAGCTGGAATATTATCAGTAAACCACAATTCTGACATACTATCCACCCTAGATTTTCTCTAAATATATTAACACCAACCACATTAAAGCTAGCTCAAGCAGCGTGGTCCAACTTTGGTCCAATTTCATTGCAATAAATTATTTCAGAATCTTATGTCTTTATGAAAAATAATCACAGGTGTCTGGAGTAATTTGGAGAGATCAGGTAGTCATAATTCAGTGTTAGCCATCGAGCATTTGTCATCGGTCCATTTGGAATAATTTAAGAAAACTTATTCAGTATTGTTGATGGATGCAATTCAAATTGCTACAATATAAAGAGGACTTTTGGTATCAAAATAATAATCATAAAGTAGCAAAGTTGGACACAAGTATGCATTGTAATACAGAACCATTTCAAAGCTCTCCAATGTACGTTTCATGTTGCAATAACCAAACCTGTTTACACCAAGCAGAAAGAAAAATAGTTTGCATCCCTGCACAACAAAATGGCAATATTTTATACATTAATTATTGGGTACTTTTGTTGTGTGTGTGTGTGGATTAGTAATACAGTGAGCGTTAGAGACCATGAAACAGTCTCAATTAACTTGCATTGTGTGGTTTTCAAAAATTGGCATGAATCTCACGCAGAGGGAGCTTGGGGGAACTTAAATTTTTAAATTCCACATTTCCCCCCTCCCCATTTCATTATGTTACCCAAGACGAACAGCAAACTGAACCAGATGACAAAGGGAAAAGAAACACAAAGTGAGGAAAATGTGGATTTAAGTTGGACTGAAAGTGAATGAACAGACTAGAGGACAGAACATTGGGATGGGGTGCTGGAGGATTGGGGGCTCGGGTAGTGAGGGAGAGATGAATCTGGAAATAAAGGTTGAGGATGGGGGCTGGTTGTGGGTGGATGGAGGGGCAGGAATTTGGAATCAGGGGAGGAAATGAAACCAGGAATTACATGGAAAATTGTGCAGGTTTGGGGCCCAGCATTTCATACCAACCCAAGAACAGCAGCAATGTCATGTGAGAGAATGTGGACAAGTGAAGAGCAGTCCTTGAAGGAGTGCACGAAACCCAAGGCTTTTACTGTGAAGTTTTTATTCATTCATGGGATGTAGGCATCGCTGCCAGTCAACATTATTGTCCATTCCTAAATTGCCCGCCTGGAGGTGGGAGTAAGCCATCTTCTTGAACCACTGCAGTCCATCCAGACTGGTTAAACCCACTGTGCTGTTAGGAAATGAGTGTTCCAGATTTTGACCCATCAACGGTTAAGGAATGATGATATAGTTCCAAGTCAGGATTGTGCACAGCTTGGAGGGCGATTACGGGTAGTTGTATTCCCTTGCATCCGTGTCCTTCTAAGTAGTACAATTCATGGGTTTGGAAAGTGCTGCCGAAGGAGCCCTGGTGCGTTGCTGCAGTGTGTCTTATATATGGTACACACTGCTGCCACTGTACCACAATAATGAATGGGATGCTGACCAAATAGGCTTCATTGTCCTGGATGCTGTTGAGTTTCTGGAATGTTGTTCAGCTGCACTCATCATGGCAAGTGAAGAATGTTACATGATTATTCTCTAGAGGTAAACAGCCTTTAAGGAGTCAGGAAGTGGCTTATTTGTATAGAATTCCCAGCCTCTTATCTGCACTCAGTCACATATGGCTGGTCCAATTCAGATTCTGCTCAATGATAACTCAGATTCAGCGACAGGAATGGCATTGAATGTCAAGGAAGATGGTTAGATTCTGTCTTGTTGAAATTGGTCATTGCTTGCACTGGTGTTGCACAAATGTTACTTGCCATGTATCAGCTCAAGTGAAAGATTGTTTCCGCTGTTGGGCAAATGGAGAACAAAGGGACAAAGGCAGATGAGAGATGAATTGCTATTTCAATTTTACTAGGGCTCTTTGATGCCACACTCAAATGTTGTCAGGGGCAGGTTTTACTCCTTACTTCTGGACTTCACCTCTTTTGTCCAATTTTGGATCCAGGTTATAATAAGGTCTGGAGCCAAGTAGCTCGGGCAGAACCCAGACTCAATATCGTTGAGCAAATTATTGGCGCACAAGTGCCACTTGATAGCACTTGTCAGCAACACCTTCCAGTTGCTGATGATAGAGAGTTGACTGACCTGTATTTAGCCAAATTGGATTTGTCCTGCTTTACGAGGACAGGGCATCCTGAGCAATTTTCCACATCGTCAGGTAGAAGCCAGTTATGGAAATTTACTGTAACTGTTTGCTGACCTATCACCATTAAGAATGGGATGCTTCTAGAGACGACTCCTCCCATTGGTTGTTTTATTGCCCAACACCATTCATGTCTAGGATGTGACAGAACTGCAAAGCTGATTGGATCTGTTGGTTCCAGGATCCTTCAGTATCATTGGTGCTTCCACTGTTTTAAGATGTGAAGAGCAAGAGGATAAGATGCGAAGGAGTAGGACCCATCAAATGTGATGGTGGGAAAGTCTGTATTGAACCGGTTGAATACTTTGCTTCAGTATTCACAGTGGAAAAGGATCTTGGTAGTTGCAGTGCAGACTTGCAGTGGACTGAGAAGATTGAGCATGTGGGCATTAGGAAAGAGAATGTGTTGGAGCTGTTGAAAAGCATCAAGTTAGATAAATCGCCGGGACCGGATGGGATGTATCCCAGGTTACTCTGGGAGGCGAGGGAAGAGATTGCTGATCCTCTGGCGATGATCTTTGCGTCGTCAATGGAGACAGGAGAGGTTCTGGAGGATTGGAGGATGGCGGATGTGGTTCCGTTATTCAAGAAAGGGAGAAGAGATAGCCCAGGAAATTATAGACCGGTGAGTTTAACCTCAGTGGAGGTAAGTTGATGGAGAAGATCCTGAGAGGCAGGATTTATGAACATTTGGAAAGGAATAGTATGATCAGTAGTAGCCAGCACGGCTTTGTCCGAGGCAGATCATGCCTTACGAGCCTGATTGAGTTTTTTGAAAATGTGACTAGACACTTAGACGGGGGAAGAGCGGTAGATGTGGTTTATATGGATTTCAGTAAGGCGTTTGATAAGGTGCCCCATGCAAGGCTTATGGAGAAAATGAAGGGGCATGGGATACAAGGGGACATTGCTTTGTGGATTCAGAACTGGCTTGCCCACAGAAGGCAAAGAGTGGTTGTAGATGGGTCTTTTGCAGAGTGGAGGTCAGTCACCAGTGGGGTGCCCCAGGGATCTGTTCTGGGACCCTTGCTCTTTGTGATTTTTATAAATGACCTGGATGAGGAAGACGGGCTGGCAAGTTTGCTGATGACACAAAGGTTGGAGGTGTTGTGGATAGTGTAGAGGGATGTCAGCAGTTGCAACGAGACATGGATAAGATGCAAGACCGGGCGGGGAAGTGGCAGATGGACTTCAACCCAGATAAGTGTGTGGTGGTTCATTTTGGCAGGTCAAATAGGATGGAAGAATATAATATTAAGGGCAAGACGTTTGGCAGTGGAAGAACAGAGGGATCTTGGGGTCTGGGTTCATAGGACGCTCAAAGCGGTGTCGCAGGTAGAGGCTGTGGTTAAGAAGGCGTATGGAATACTGGCCTTCATCAATGGAGGAATTGAGTTTAGAAATCGGGAGATAATGCTGCAGCTGTATAGGACCCTGGTCAGACCCCACCTGGAGTACTGTGCCCAGTTCTGGTCGCCTCATTACAGAAAGGATGTGGAAGCCATAGAATAGGTGCAGAGGAGGTTTACGAGAATGTTGCCGGGATTAAGTGGTGTGCCTTATGAGGATAGGTTGAGAGAGCTAGGTCTATTCTCCTTGGAGAGGCGAAGGATGAGAGGTGACCTGATAGAGGTGTATAAGATGTTGAGAGGTATTGATAGAGTGGATTCTGAGAGGCTTTTACCCAGGGCTGAAATGGTTGCCACAAGAGGCCACAGGTTTAGGGTGCTGGGGAGTAGGTATAGAGGAGATGTTAGGAGTAAGTTTTTAACTCAGAGGGTGGTGGGTGCGTGGAATCGGCTGCCAGTAGTGGTGGTGGAAGCGGATTCCATTGAGTCGTTTAAGAGACTTTTGGATAGGTTCATGGAGGTTAGTTAGATAGAGGGTTATAGATGAGCCTAGAAGGTAAGGAAATTGTTTGGCGCAACTTATGGGCCGAAGGGCCTGTTTGTGCTGTAGCTTTTCTATGTTCTATGCATGTAGTCCTGTGTTGTAGGTTCACTAGGTTGAGCCAGGTATGGAGGGACTTTCTTACGAGAGGTTGAGTAGAGTGGGCCCATACTCATTGGAGTTTAGAAGAATAAGAGGTGACCTTACTGAGACATATGGAATTAAAACATATAGAATAAAAACAGGGGACTTGACAGGGTAGATGCAGATAGAGGTCCTAGGGCTAGAGGGCATAATCTCAGAGTAAGGGGGTCACCCATTTAAGACAAAGATGAGGAGGAATTTCTTCTCTCAGAGGGTAGTTATTGTGTGGAATTCTTACCACAGGTGGTGTAGAGGCTGGGTCATTATGTTCAAGGCTGAGATAGACAGATTTTTAATCAGCAAGGAAATCAAGGGTTATGGGAACAAGGCAAGAAAGTGGCATTGATGATTATCAGATCAATCATGATCTCACTGAATGGTAGAGCAGTATTGATAGACCAAATAATCTACATCTGCTCCTATGTCTTACGATCACTACCCATGAGCCATGCTGCAGTCAAAGCCAGCATGTCAAATACAATGAGTCACACGAAGGTTGTGCACAGCAAAGGCCTTGTTCACGCATGAACATGCATTCTGGTGGAATTGCAGAGAAGATTGTTCGCCTGTTGACAGAATCCAAAATGGCAGAGACAGGTAATGTGAATAATACAGGGAAGGAAATTGGCGAGATTAATCATCAGTTGATGTGCTGGATGGCAAATGGGCGAGAAAGGGAGTTGTTGTTCGTACGCATATTACAACAGCTGACTTGATGTGGCCTTTGGAGAATACAAAAAGGCAAACAGAGAAGCTTCATTCTAGAAACTGAGATTTAAGCCTGAAAACTGGCAGAAAAGTAGAACAGCAGAGTAGCAACAATGATAGGGACTTGCAGTGATGGGGAGAGTTAGCGGACAAAGTATCCATGAAAGGATAAAATAAAAGATGGCATGACTGGTTGACACAAAGGGGAAGAGACATAAGAAGGGCAAGACAGAAAAAATGATAGAAATAATGGGCTGAGGAAAGGTAAATGTGAATTTGGAGGTCATTGGCCCTACACAGTACTTTTGGCCATTGGCCATTGTACTTTTCATATATCCTTTCATATTCTTCCTTTCAAAAAAACTTCAGACAATTTGAGTTCTTGGAGTGTCAATTCTCTGGTCTAAACACCAACTTCAAAAACTTCACACCTGAGCTGTCTCCCCAATATTCCTGGTATATTCTCGCACTAAATGGCTATTCACATTCTGCTTCTTTCTCTTTGTCACTTTGAGGCCATTGACATTGTACTACTGCTGTTAATAACAAAAAAACTGGAACTTGCAAACGTGGCAAGCTTTACCTCAAGTAATAATGGCAATAATTCTAGATCTGTATCAAGAAATACAGCTTTACTAAAATGCTTGTGCTTTTTTCTTTCATGTATCTGTTCAAAGTGAAGATAGTATACTGCACATACACTTCTCAGCATTTTAATCTCCATCAGTAGAATTATAATCCAATTTGTTCTTCCTTTGAAGCAATTAACAGCGTAGTCTTGGCTTTTTAGCCATTTTTCCCTCCTTTGTTTTGTCAACCAAGACAAAGGCTTCTCTAATCTCGCCGTATTGTTTCTGAAGTGTTAGACAACCTAATTTTCCTTTTCAGATGCTGATTCACCTGTTGTGTATTTCCAACATTTTATTTCTGTTCATAAAAACTATTCATCTAACAGTATACACTGTTACTGAACTATGAATAAAAGCTATCTGGTGCATTCTCCAGAAAATGAATTACTGCATTTTTTTTGTATAAATCATGAGATGTTTTTAAATCTAGAAATATTAAAAGAATTTATCTCATCTTTCAAGCCCAATCATGTGGATCATGATTCATCACAAACCCTTATACAACCACACATACAACCAACAAAATATATGTATTAAAATAAACTACAGAGTAAAAAAGAACTACATTTTCACAACCACCAATGGATGAAGGTGCGGCATGTTCAGGAGGTTGAGGTTCGGATGGCTGGAAAAAAGAACAACTTTGAATGGGACTAAAGAGGAATGTTACAAGACAAAGACACTATAACATCCAAGCGAAAACTTCATGAGGTTGCCGGTACAAATAGTTGCTGGACACAGCCAGAGTTTGCACTGTTTTGCTTCAATGTTCCATGTGTCATTAGTGGGATATGTGAAATTATTCTGATGTCTAACCATACACAAATAATACATGCAGTCAAACCAATAAATTACACTGTACAATGGACATGTAGAATCAAAAAGTTGATCGTGTTGGTCAAAATGGACAAACACTTAATCTAAAGACAAATTAACGTCACTGTCAACTTTATGTCAAATTATATTTGGACTAAAAATACAATTTGGGAAGAGGCTCGCAAAACAACTAAAAGCTCGGTCGTGATATTACAGTCATGTTCCAGTTAATAAAGAAATCTTTGAAACAATGGGATTGCAGTGAAAAACTAGTTATAGGCCAGGATTCTCCCCAAAAAATTCTAAGCTCCCAACGTGCAGAAAATGGGAGTAAATCCCGTTGGTTTTTTCCAGCATGATTTCCAGAATGATTCTCTGACACACTGCGCATCAGAGTGCCTCAGCATGATTCTCTCTGTGGCAGGGCCTCATCCTGATATAGTGTGCAATCTTCCCGCTCATGTTTTATCCCCCGCTGGGACAGGTTTCCTCCAGCGAGGATTAAAGCTGGTCCCCATCAACAGGCACCAGGCACGATGGCCTCGCTGGTGGAGACAGAGGCCATTGAGGCCCCTCTGGGAGGTTGGAGGCAGGTGGGGGGTGCTCCTTGGACAGTGCATTAGGGATCAGTGGGGGAGGTAGGGAGGAAGACGGCTGTCCATCGGGGAGAGGGAGTTGTTCAGAGCCCAGCAATGGGGGATGGCCCAGTGCGCATGCGCTGATCTCCCTACTGATAGATGGCACAGTGGCCCGCTCAGCACTGTGCTCAGGCGGGCTGGATTTGGCCCCACCCGGGCAGACTCTGAAACACAGAGTGCCGGAAGTTCATTCAATTACATGAGCCCAATTTGGTGGTTTGAGTAATGCAGGTAAAAATTAATCTAGCATAAAATTTAGCATTTTTAATCAGTGTCAAAGTACAACCTTGAATAACCGAATTTTAAATGACTGACAATGACAAAACGAGGCAGAATCAATTTCTAGTTGTGGGCACAGTAATCAATTCCTTAGCAAATGTGAAAAAAAAATGCTTAAAAGTGACTGTCTGCCCAAAAGAAGCCTTGTAAATTATACATTTTGGAGCCCCTCCCAACCCCCACCCCGCTCGCCCCCCTTGACTGCAATGAACAAAAACTCAAAATAATGATTATTGTATTGAGTGATGACTAGCTTAATGATCAGGGCCTGAATCCAGTGCAATGTTTTTATGCCGTCATAAAAGATGCTGTAAATTCATTTCAAACTGAATATAATCTGGCCTTCAAGTAATGTTGACTTTGGACGAAGTGCACCAACAACAAACAGCATAATGGAGCCAAAACTTTCTTCCCCGATATTTACCTTTGTTCCATATAACGGAGTTTACATACTTGCAGCTACTTTAAGGTCTCAAAAGAGATTGATCATAAGGATTTTGATTAGTATACTTACAAATACATTTCTGGGTGCAGGAGTTGGAACAGCAGGTGTGGTTCCTCCAACAGAAACAGCAGACTGGTATGCAGGTGCTACTGGAATATTAGGTGCACTGGGTTCTCTAGCTATGCTTTGTTGTAAATCCCTAAAAGGGCAATAAAATTATAAACCTTAACATTTAAGCTTTCCTTTGTGTTCACAGAGTTCTGCAAAGTTGACAACCACATAAAACTATAGATTCAGACATAGTGGAAATAGTTGTGCGCACCATCTCTAACATCTGATAAATGTTTTAAAGGGGCTTCATCCATTGTGACTGTTTGGCAATAGAATGAGGGTGCTGACAACTCACTAGCACCACTGGAATAAGTGTAGCCATTCAGCTTGTTAAGCCTGTTCCACCATTCAATTGGATCTTGGCTGATCTGCAATTTAACTTCATCTACCTATTTGGGCTCAATATCCTAGTGCAGCAAAAAAAAAAATCAATCTCAGATTTAGAATCAATACTTGAGCTACCATACACTTGTTTTTGTCCTAAATCCATAGACCTACTCTGTCTACTACTGCAGTTAGCTCCGCTGTCTACTACTACAGTTAGTTCCATAAAAGATTCAATTAGGTTTGTTAGGTATGAACTGCTAACCAAGTACTCCGGTTCCCTCCGAAGTACTGCAGGATGGCCAAGCTAGATTGCCCCTTAGTGTCCTAAGGTATATAGGTTAAGGGGATTAGCAGGCTAAATGTTAGATTACAGGGGTAGGGCCTGGGAGAGTTTTGGTGCTGCCTTGGTGGTCCGAATGGCCTCCTTCTCCACTGTAGGGATTCGAGGATTCTATGACTGTTGTAGGAAAATACAAAAATCACTTACTTTAAAAGTTCATCTCTTTCAGTCTTGCGGGCAAACACAATGTCAGAACATTTTGTTTGGAATTTCAGGAGAATTTCAGTAAATCCATTGTAGAACTACAAAGGAGAGATATTTATACAAACTATTATGACAATACACTGACAGCCGCCCTAATCTTGTCATAGCAATGTTGCCACTACAAATTCACTAACAGTTACTCACTGTTGCAAATATATATGAAAGTAGAAAAATTCTACAAAAATTGACAGTTAAGTCTGTGCTGCTTTTGAAATGGGATTTGGGGTCTTTGTGCACCAATTGTTGCGTATTTGAAATCTGCTTTGGAAACTAATTAAAGTGAAGGTTGTGCCCCTCATGGATGCTTTCTGCCATTGCACATCAGTGAATATCTCCTATGGTCAGGTAAGTTCTTTTGAAACATTCTGTTCAATGTTTGAAGTGTCTGAACAGATGCTCCTTATCTGTAGATTATCCCACATTTTTAAAAAAGTGCTCGAGGGCTCAACTGTTTTCAGACTCTTCTAATTTCCTGTTATTAAATGGTGTCCTCTGAACCCTTGAAAGGGCACAGTTGCAGCCACACAAGTTCTGATCATTTTTGTACCTCCATATCTTCTCGGGTTAGCTTTGTTTTTTTTGAAGACAGGAACTATGAAACCAGCTTTTCTACCACTACATTTTATGCACTTTGATAATGTTTCATGCAAGCCAATCTTGCCTTTTACAACAGAAAGTTAAAAATACAAGAAATGTAGTACAACAGTGAAAATTTCCAGTTAAGATTGTGTTAAATCACCACTTGAAAATGTTTGAACTGAAAGCTTTAAAATGCTGTGCAAATTCAAAACTGATGTAAGTTTTAAAATGACAAGTTCACGATGTGAAGTGTTTAATGACTATTATGTGATACAAGGATGAAATTACTTGAATCATTTTTTTCAGAAAACAAACAAAAAAAACTCACCTTTGTTCCTTCTTTCAAGTTATTAACAAGTTCAACAAACTGATCATGTCCTGCTGCTAACTTCTTAAGAATTTCCTCCCTCTGATTCGCATCAGTGCTTGACTGTGTTGACTTTGAAAATTCCTCATGAGCAGCCTAGGCAAAACAGATGCAAGTGTTAAATTATTTGTTTCAAACTCATGTTGGTAAGAGTAGGCCAACTTATCTAAAGAGTGTAGTGAAAAAAAGAGGGACAATCAACAAGCATTTCATTAGTTAAGCAATGTTACAATAATACTTTTAAACAGTAATTTGGTTCCTAAGATTACTCATGGACCTGATCTTTCGTAAAAATAATTCACAATTAGGAGTAATGTAACAGATATGTGCTAAATACATGGCATATTTCTGTATCAAGTGCATAAATAAACTATTGATGATTAGTATGAAGCTCTGGGAAATAAAAGGAAGCTGATCCCATGTTACTTGTGATTTAACACATCTGTTATTATCAACCAACATATTCTGTGTTGACCAATTCATTCAAAGTCTTTAGGAGGCCGACCTTAAAACTGAAATCACAAGTGATTGGAGATTAGGCTGCTACTTTAGTGGTACAAAACAAAAACTGCTATTTTGTAATGTTAAAAAAAAGAGACCGGGTCCAACATGACTCCAGGAAAAACTAATGCAAGACTCTATGGCAACAACTTAGATTTGAAAGCATATGCAATGCAATTCTTGCCGTCTCAAACCAGATTTAAATACCCTACGCACTTCAAACCAACCTACAGTTAATTTCAATACATACAGTACAAAGTATAGGTATAGTATCTCAAAACCAGTAACCTGGGAACCGATCTTGCCTGCTTTCAGGTTGGGTGTTTCGGGCCAGATATACTAGTGTTGAGGGTATTTTTTTAAGGATTGCAAAGGACACTTTTGAAAAAGGAGACACAATGCTCCAAGGTAAGCCAGAGAAAATTTTAGGAGCTAAAATCATAGAATCCCTACAGTGCAGAAGGTGGTCAGTCAGCCCATCGAGCCTGCACCGACAACAATCCCACGCAGGCCCTATTCCCGTAAGCTCCCATATTTGCCCTGCTAATCCCCCTGGCACTAAGGGTCAATTTACTTTAGCCAATCCACCTAATCCACATATCTTTGGAATGTGGGAGGAAACCGGAGCACCCGGAGGAAACCCATGCAGACACGGGAAGAACATGCAAACTCCACACAGACAAGCACCCAAGACCAGAATCAAACTCTGGTCCCTGGCGCTGCAAAGCAGAAGTGCTAACCACTGTGCCATCGTGATGCTCTGCTGCTTCAGATCTGTCAGTGATACACTGCAGGTATGAAGAAGTGTTGGTGATGAATGGGAGCAGCTCCAACGAACTTCCCAGCCACACAGTTAAACCAAAGATGTCAGTGAGGAAGGAAAGTCAGGTGGTTGCAGCTTTAAAAAAAATGGCCCGTTTTTGGACAATGGTGGTTTTCAGACAGCCAGATTTGAGATACTGTACCTGTACCGACACTACTGTTCTCACTCTCTCGAGCACTTCCACTTCAATAGGCAGAGAACACCAAAAGTTTAACTTGTTTGTGTCTTTTAGATGCTATCTCACGAGCTGTGCACTCATCTTTATTTCAGATCTTTGTAGAATCAGAATGATTAGAGTACAGAAGGGTGCATTTAGCCAGTCCATCTGCAAGAATAATTGACCTAATGCCAATCTGGTGCCTGCTCCCTGCAGCCTGCAAATTATTTCTCTTCAGATAATGATCCATTTCTCTTCCAAAAGCCACAACTGAATCTGCTTCCACCACTCGCAAGCAGTACATTCCTGATCGTAAGCACTTGCAGCATTAAAAGAATTTCCTCAATCCCTCTACATTTAACAGTTTCTCCTCATCCACTCCATCCAGACCACTCATGACTTTGAACACCTCCATTAAACCTCCTCTTGACTGCCTCCTGCCCAAGGAAGAATTACAACTGAAATTCCTCATCTTCGGAACCATTCTTGTGAATATTCTCGGAGCCTTCTCCAATGCATTGGCATCCCTACCAAAAGTACAGTGCCCATAAATGCATGCAACACTGCAGTCAAGGTCAGTGTTTTATAAAGGCTTGTTAGAACTTAACTGTTCCTGCATTCCATGGCCCATGTGCTCTTTTAACTATGCTCTCAATCTGTCCTGCCAACCTCAGTGACCTGTAAACATATACCCCGAGGTCCCTCTGTTCCCACACACCCTCCAGAATTGCATCCTTGTATTTTATATCATCTCTCTGCACCAAAGCTGATCCACCTCTTGTCTGCCCACATCCTTCTGAAATTGAACTCCCTCCCCTCGGCGTTCACAATAATTATTTTTTTAATTCCAGGGGATATGGGCACCGACATTTATTGCCCATTCCTCATTGCCCTTGAAGAGAGTGCTTTGCAGACAACATTTAAAAGTCAATCACGTTGCTGTGGGTCTGGAGTCAGACCAGGTAAGGGGTAGCAGATTTCCTTCCCTGAAGGACATTAGTGAACCAGATGGGTTTTTACGACAATCAACAATTGTTTCACGGTCTTTAGGCTTTACTTGCAGCTATTTTCATTGAATTCAAATTTCACCATCTGCCATGGTACGATTCAAACTCAGGTCCCTCAGGCATTACCATGGGTCTCTAGATCACTAGTCTAGTGACAATACCGCTATGCCACTTTTGCTTCCCTCCAGGTCTCACATCATCCACAAGTTCTGCAACTTTGCCCTGTACATCAAAGTCTAGGCTATAAACATATATCACAAAGAACAGCAATGATTCCCAGAGCACCCCATCATAAATCATCCTCCAGTCCAAAAAGCAACTGTTCACCACCAATCTCCATTTCCTGTGACTCAGCCAACTCCACATCACCACTGTCCCTGTCATGAGCTCTTAACTTTGCTCAGAAATCAATTGTACAGTATTTCATCAAATGCCTTTTGGAAGTTCATGCACATCAGATAACTACACTACCCTCATTCATCCCCTTTGCTACCTCAAAAAACTCAAACGAGCAAGTTAAATACAACTTTCCCTTAACAAATCCAAGCTTGTTTTCTGCAATTTATCCACATCTGTCCAAGTTACTATTACTGTGGTCCCAAATTATTTTCTCCAAAAGCTTCCCAACTGACTGCTCTGCAGTTGCCAAGTTACATCTTACAACCCCCTCTTCAACAAGGATACAGGTATAACATATAAAATTCTGCAATCCTTGAGCACCACCTCCACATCAAATGAGGATCAAAAAGCCCCTTCAACCTCTGCCCTTACCGCCCCGAGCATTCTTGGATGCATTTCATCTGGTCCTGATGACTTAGTGCACTGCATCCATCTAACACCTCCTGCTTAGACCCAAGTGTATGAACTACCTCTACTTTCACCATGACTTGGGCAGTATCTTCTTCCTTGGTTAAAAACAGATTCAAAGTACCATTTAGTACCTTAGCCATGCCCCTTGCCTCCTCCATGCACAAATGCTTTTTCAGTTCGATAATCAGCCTTACTCCTTTGACCAACTCTATTATTTACATGCCGATAGAAGGCTTCCTTTTTGTGTTATCTGCCAGTCTGTTTTCATCACCCCTCTATTTTCTCTGATCATTTTGCTCAATTCCCCTCTGAACTTTCTATACGAGACTGATGTGTCATATGTACCCTTATTCTACTTCATCTTACTTCCCATCTAGTTTGTTATTCAGGGAGCTCTGGATGTGTTTGCCTTATCTTTATTGCTCATCGAAGTTACCTTGACTGTACTCAAACTACCTACTTTTTAAAGGCAACCCATTGGCAGGCAAACCTGAAACTGAAAAATCGTCGATCCCAATTTATGTGCCTCAGATCCATTCTCACTCCACTGAAATCAGCCCACCCGCAATTAATTATTCTTACCCCAAACTGTTCCTTATCCTTTGCCACAGCCAATCCTCATGATACAATGATCACTGTCCCCTAATGTCCCCCTACTGACACTTGATCCACTAGGTTTAGTTCATACTTAATTTTTCAATAAACAGTCACAATATCTGTGAATTCTTGTAACTATAATTTTAAAATGTATCATAAAAAGTCTCAACACCAGGTTAAAGGCCAACAGGTATATTTGGTATCATGAACTTTCAGAGTGCTGCTCCTTGATATGATGAAGGAGCAGCGCTCCGAAAGCTCACAATACCAAATAAACCTGTTGGCCTTGAACTTGGTGTTGTGAGATTTCTTACTGTGCCCACCCCAGTCCAACAGTGACATCTCCACATTATGGCTACCTTTAAAATGTACTGTCAATTTTTTTTTTTAAAAAAACAATGCAGGAACAAAGGACTACATCACGGCAGCACATTTTTGTAAGCCCTGTTTACATGTTTTAAACCACTAATGGCATACTAGTTTGCAGAAGATTATTGGAAGGCAATGGCCTGGTGGTGTTATTGCTTGACTATTAATCCAGAAACTCAGCTAAAGTTCTGGGAAGCGGGTTCGAATCCCGCCATGGCAGGTGGTAATTTGAATTCAATTAAAAAGTACCTGGAATTAAGAAGCTACTGATGACCATGAAATCATTGTCGATTGTCGGAAAAACCCATCTAGTTCACTAATGTCCTTTAGGGAAGGAAATCTGCCATCCTGACCGGTCTGACCTACGTGTAACTCCAGACCCACAGCAATGTGGTTGACTCTGAGGAAAATTGGGAATATTATCTGGGAAGCTCTTAACCTTGTGGCTGATGGTGTAAAGCAATGTCAGCAGAAGATGGAAGTGGAGGGTGTACGAGTCCTACAAGACAGTGCTGTCCCTACAAACAACATTGGCATAGAGCCAAAGGACACAAATCCCTGCCAAGCAATGTGGCATTCAGCACAACAGGAGCAGTGCACCACGATGGCAGGTAAGCCATGTCTGTTGCACTCCTCCTTAGTCTCAAGTAAACTGAAGTGTGTCTTGTGCACACCAATTCTTTTCAAATGGGTTTAAGGCTGACGCGATTTCCCACCGGCTTAACACAAGATTGTTCACAGCTCCAGGGACCTGGGTTCGATTCCCGGCTTGGGTCACTGTCTGTGTGGAGTTTGCACATTCTCCTCGTGTCTGCGTGGGTTTCCTCCAGGTGCTCCGGTTTCCTCCCACAGTCCAAAGATGTGCGGGTTAGGTTGATTGGCCATGCTAAAAATTGCCCTTAGTGTCCTGAGATGCGTAGATTAGAGGGATTAGCGGGTAAAATATGAAGGGATATGGGGGTAGGGCCTGGGTGGGACTGTCGTCGGTGCAGACTCAATGGGCCGAATGGCCTCTTTCTGTACTGTAGGGTTTCTATGATTTCTATTTCTATGATTTCTAAGATTGGAAGGCGTGGGGAGACTCCAGCGAGCAGTGATTTTAATGAGCATTTATGAGATGCAGATGAATGCAAAATGACACACATGCCATCAGGCAGCAGGATAACTGACCCTGGGAGAATTGCAACCTATTGTGACGCCGGCAGGTTTCCAATTTTTTGGCTCCAGCTAGATTCTCCCCTCCCAGCAGCCACGAAACCCACGATGAGCAGAATGGGAGAATTCCACCCAATGTCTCTTTTTATAGTAAAACTCAACTTCTGTTGTACTAAATGACAATTTAAATCAATTACCTTCACTTAATTCACGTGTTAAATTTGTCCCACATACAATGTTATTTGAGTATTATATTCAAGTTCTTAAACAGTTTGCCAAGCTTTATTTTAAATAGGAACAGAGGTAGGCCAAAATTCTTTTGATCATGTTCCACCATTGAATTAAATCATGGTTGAACTGCATCTTAATTCCATAACCCACAGGAAAACAGATTCAATTCTGGTGAATCAGCGCTGCATCCCTTAAAGATCAATATATCCTTCCCAAGTTATGGTACACAGAGCCGAATGCAGTACAACAGGTGGTTTTTCAGCCAGTGTCCTATAAAGTTATAATGTAGCTGCTACCACTTATTCAATCATCTTGAAGTAAAGGTCAACACTCCATTAGCCCTTTTAATTATTTTTGTGCCAGCATTAGCACTTTATAGAATGCGTCGCCTGAAAGCGTGGGGGAAACAGATTCAATTGTGGCTTTCGAAAGGCAAGCACCTGAAGGGAAAAAAAATGTACAGCTGCAGGAAAAGTATATGGGAATGGGATTAACTAAACTGCTCGTGCAGAGAATGGCACGGGCCTTTACAGGCCAAATGACTTGCATGTTTGCTGTAGCCATTCTCATAGAATCATATTCTACAGCATGTACAGTTTAATTACCTGAATTTTAGCAAGCAACTCCTCCTGCTTTTTCAGATTTTGTTGCACATTCTCGGTG
This sequence comes from Mustelus asterias, assembly GCF_964213995.1. Lineage (NCBI taxonomy): Eukaryota > Metazoa > Chordata > Chondrichthyes > Carcharhiniformes > Triakidae > Mustelus > Mustelus asterias. The sequence continues at coordinate 100,811,477 of NC_135807.1, read as the reverse complement.
TGACCTCCATAAAAATGATCAAGTTCAGTCACCGAGATAGCCTCCTCATTTATGGCACCATCCTGAGCCAATGCTGTCAGAAACTTATTTGTCATGTCAAACTGTAATGACTTGATGTCATTCTCAAAAGTTTCTCTCTCCTTCTTGACTTCATTTAAAGAAGCGAGAAGTGTCTTCAGGAGCATAACAACCTAAAGAAGATCAGGAAAGTCAACTGTCAAAAGTAGTTCAAATAATTCAACATCTATAAGCTATTATAAACAAAGCAACATTGTTTTTCTCTGCATATGAAACGGTTCTGATGAAGCAATCAGAAGTTAATTCATTTCCAGACATTCAACTTACACAGAAAAAAGACAGGTACAGTTTCAAAGTTAGCCAAACCAAAAATACAGAACAACATTTTGACTTCAAAGTTTGTAAACACAAGTCAACGCCCATCGATTGTGGAGATTCCATTCCTGCAAAATCTCTGAAGGAGCAAAATTGCCAACGGTGAACCTGTGCACGTGCAGAAATCGCACTATGTGGGAAAGGTGAGAATACGTAGGTTCACACCAGAGGTGGAAAGAAGTCACCATAAAAGCCATATTGTAGTAAAAAGCCAAATGGTCCACTTTGGACTTCAGGAAAAGGACCGGTCACCCCTACCAGTTTTGGTCAAGATGCAACTCCAATCCCACATCCGAAGCTGCTCAAACTGTTCTCAGAGCAACTACAGGTGAGGAAATGAATACTTCCTTGGTCATACTGTCAACAATTCAATTAATAAATTTAAAAAACATTTTCATTTCATTCCGTAGCTTCATAGATCAAAGACAGGGCTAAAATACGGTTAACTCTGTAGTGCTGAGAAGCTCAGATGCATAGCCAGTAAGGACTTCAAGTTTAATTACGGTTCTGTGGTTAGGTAGCCCATATTAACCAAGAAGAGGTTCATATATATTACAATCAGTGCTGGGACCCTTGCTGTTTGTATAAATGATTTGGAGGAAAAGTAATTGGTTTGATTAGTAAGCTTGTGAACGACACAAAGATTGGTGGATTTGCGAATAGCAATGAGGATCAGAGGATACAGCAGGACGTAGATTGGTTGGAGACTTGGGCGAAGAGATGGCAGATGGAATTTAATCCGAGCAAATGTGAGGTAATGCATTTTGGAAGGTCTAATACAGATAGGAAATATACAGTAAATGGCAGAACCCTTAAGAGTATTGAGAGGCAAAGGGATCTGGGTGTACAGGTAACAGGTCACTGAAAGTGGCAATGTAGGTGGAGAAGGTCGTCAAGAAGGTAGCATCGGCCGGGGCATTGAGTTTCAAAATTGGCAAGTCGTGTTGCAGCTTTATAGAACCTTAGTTAGGCTGCACTTGGAATATTGTGTTCAATTCTGGTCGCCACAGTATCAGAAGGATGTGGAGGCTTTGGAGGGGGTACAGAAAAGATTTATCAGGATGTTGCCTGGCACGGATGGCATTAGCTATAAGGAGAGGTTCGTGAAACTTGGTTTGTTCTCACTGGAATGACGGAGGTTGAGGGGCGACCTGATAGAAGTCTCCATGATTATGAGAAGCTTTTTTCAGGGTGGAAGAGTCAATTACTAGGAGGCATAGGTTTAAGGTGCGAGGGGCAAGGTTTAAAGGAGATGTACGAGGCAAGTTTTTTTGTTTACACAGAGGGTGGTGGGTGCCTGGAACTAGCTGCCAGGGGAGGTAGTGGAAGCAGATACGATAGTGACATTTAAGGGGCATCTTGACAAATACATGAATAGGATGGGAACAGAGGGATATAGTCCCCGGAAGGGTAGGGGGTTTTAGTTCAGTCGGGCAGCATGGTCGGTGCAGGCTTGGAGGGCCAAAGGGCCTGTAACTGTGCTGTAATTTTCTTTGTTCTTTGAGAGAATGAGGTTCTAAAATTATTGCCAGTATTCCAGTGTGAATCGTGTGAGCATTTTGATGTGATTATCCAAGAATTAAATAGCCACCTGAAACTGTCAATGCTCACAGGAATAGCAGCTATTTAACGTTTAAAGCACCAACAAAACTTTACCTATGCAAGGAATTGGAAGGGGAAAAAAAATCTGCCAACAGGTTACACAACTCTACAGTTTCATTTCCATTTCATGGCATATTTTTGTTCTCAAAACAGGAGGATTGAGGGCTTACAGCAGGTCTTACTTTACCTCACTGCCTTGAAGGGATTTGGTAGGATTTCCAGACGGTATGGCAGCATTCAACTCTGCTTCAGGTTTACAGAGCAGCGAAATAATTTCTCTGTGAGTTGCATAACGTTCTCTGACCACTTTATCTGCTTGGACAGCTCGGTCCAGAGTAGTTCTGAAATTAGCTCCCTCTTTGAAAGAAAACACAATTATTTTAAATTTTCAGCATCATCTTTTCAGAGTAGTAAAATCTGTTTGTTTGGGTCACCCCAAAACCACTGAGCAGACTTCTTTCTCCAACTGACAAACTAAAGAAGCAACGCCCACAGTGCAGACAGCCAAAACAAAGTTTAAAAAACCAAGAGCATTAAGGCAGCAACAGGTGAGTCAAACTAGGTTTTGAGAATGTTGAATTAATGAGTCAGGATTGGCACCAATATGAGGATTTCAACACAATGGATAGAATAATCTTACAGGATTTGATTCAAAGTATCTTGAAATTCACTGACTATGGTAGCATTGATAAAGTGGAGACATAAAGATTGTAATGGAGAAAGATTTGCTAGTCCAAGAAATGTCTACTCAATCTGGCAGTGACAAGTGCCTGAAGAGGCTTTCTAGACATTTCAGAAATACTGAAGCTTTTGATTAATTTGAATTTTATAGCACATGATTAACTGAAGGCAATTCAGTATGTATTTTCCCATCAAAAGGGAAATCAAGTTCAAGGAAGGTATCTCGAACACACAGATAATGTTCCAGCTGAAGACAAAGGAGATAATGAAGACAAAGTCATTTGTGGATTATGAAAGACAAAAAGGAAAGCACATTCAAAAGTAGCTATCAGTTTGATCAGTGGAGAAAATTCGCAGCCACTGGAAATTGAAAAACCTTTGGCCAATTTAAAATCAGAGGAGATTTAAGGTGTATGCGTTCAGCGATTCACTGTACAAAACACTGCACTATTCTAATGGATAGTAGAGAAGAAAATTGTGATACATTAGCATTGAAGGCTTAATGAGGACAGCAACAGAAATCTCATGTCTGATGAGGGAATCTGCTGGGTTAACTAGCTTTATGTCATACAAATGTAAATTTTAAACTTTTCTTTTTCAAATTAATAATAGCTATGTCTTATCATAGAATCTCTACAGTGCAGAAGGAGGCCATTCGGTCCATCGAGTCTGCATCGACCACAATCCCACCCAGGCCCTATTCCTGGAACCCCACATATTTACCTGCTAATCCCCCTGAAACTAGGGTCAATTTAGCATGGCCAATCCACCTAACCTGCACATCTTTGGACTGTGGGAGGAAACAGGAGCACCCGGAGGAAGCCACACAGACACAGGGAGAACATGCAAACTCCGCACGGTGACCAGAGTCCGGAATTGAACCTGGGTCCCTGGAGCTGAGGCAGCACTGCTAACAACTGTGCCTCATTAATCTTTTTCAGTTGATTGTAGGCTTTACTTTTAAAATATGCCATGAAAATGCTGGAAAACTAAGCAGGTAATGCAGCATCCGTGCAGATAGGGTATGTGGGTAATTGAGGAGTGGACCAGGGTGTTTCGAAGTGTCTTCAGACTTCTGAGAGGAGGGGAGAGGAAACTGTGTTTGGAACACATGCTTCCCAATGCTCCCAACGAGACCTTCCCATGCAAGAATAAGTGGTGTAACACCTACCCTTTTACAACCTCCCCCTTCACCATCCAAGACCAAAGTATTCCCTCCAGTTGAAATAGTGATTTACGTGTATCATTATAATTTTGTATACAGCAAGTCCCGTTTGACATTGGTAAATTAACAGGTCTGTAATCTCATTGAGCGTCAAGAGACTGCTTTCAAAGTCGTTGCCCACATATGTCATTGATTACATGTTGGAGTGGCATCTACCACGTTAGCACTTGGTCGCCTTCTGGACTCAACATGGAGCTGAACAATTAATTTGCGCCATGATTTTGTTTCCTTTTCCTTGCACGTTTTCTCTTAACCTTGCTTTCTTCCTGTTTTGGCTCTCGAGTGGCAGCAATTCTTTAATCTGTCAATTACACCTCACTTGGATACATCTTTTGTTTCTTTGCTTCTTCCATTATCACTTCCTTTGGCTCTACAAACATTTGCCATTTAATGTCACCCCAAGGTTCTTGTTCCACCCTCCCCCATTTCACCAGCTTAAAACCTGTTGCACTTCTAACTTGTGTTATTTCCAGAGTAAGGTCAAAAACCTGAAATGATAATGCTGTTTTTTCTCCAAATGCTGCCTGACCTGCTGAGTATTTCCAGCATTTCCTGTTTTTATTTCAGATTTTCAACAACCACAGAATTCTACTTCTGTTTTATTAATAGCAGAAGGCAATTATGCAAAACACACAGATTAGGTGAAGGATAATTTCAATTTACAGCAATATCCATAATTTTAGAAAGCGTCAATTTAAGTCTAAGAAGGATATGCTGTGAGATTTCACTGGGATGAACATTTTCAAGGATCAAGAGGTAAAAGATCTGACATCAGAAAATGTTGCTGTGAAAAATATCAAACACAAACTGCATAGGATGGTGTAGCAATGCAAATGAACATATTAAAAAGTAAAAAAGTAAAATTTATTAGTCACAACTAAGACTTACATTAACACAGCAATGAAGATGCTGTGAAATTTCTTTAGTCGCCACAGTCAGGCACCTGTTCGGATCAATGCACCTAACCAGCACATATTACTGACCCATCTGATGTGTTATTTTAATTTCTTCAGTTTTGTTATTGGATCGCACTTCAGCTTTATGGCCACCCTTGCCCCAAAACAGCATTGTGGTCAATCATAAAACTGCACATTAAGTTAGTTTTAAGTCTGGTCATCATTAGGCTTCATGCATAAATGGGAGACATTTTTAATTTCATTCATGTGTAGAATAATGCAATGGTAATCATAGAAATGTACAAGTGGTGCTGTAGCTAAACATGTGTAGTGATTTTCAACACTTCCACGCTCAAGAGACAACCCAAAGACATCCAAAGTCTTGAATCATGGCATTTCTTTCAGAATGGGCCGACTGCAATCTTATTGCAGAGTAAGAAAATGCATACAGCACCCTAATTGTACCAGGAACCAGTGTTACATTATCAGTGACCATGCAAGTACTGTCAGAGCCCACAAATAGCAAATTTAAAAGAGTGAAGATCATGCTATCCAGTTTCAACAGCTAAACTCTAAAGGGCAGAAACTCCAGCAGTAAATGTTAAACATTGTTACTGGCACGCTGGAACAGATTTAAAATTAAAAATGGTACTTGAGGACTTTTTCTTACCTGTTCTTAGGGGTTTGTACAGTTCACTTGAAGGCGTCCTTTTCCACCGTTCTTTAAATTTTGCTTTCAGGTCATTATCAGTGATTTCCTCTTGATCAAGTACTTTCAGTGCCTAAAGAAAAAACACTTTTCCATATAAAATTTAGTACTGCAGCAAGCACCGTTCGATGAGCCATAAAAGGCTACAAATTGTTTTTGGAAAGAAAACAAGATTCCTTTGTCAACTATTACAATGGGGGAAATTAACCCGTTTGAATTACATTAAACCGACAAAAAGTGCAAGTGGGTTATCTGATGAGGCTATCTTGCAACACAAACCCCATTTATTTTACAGAACATTAAGAAAAATGTTTATGCATACTAATTAACAAGATACCCACATTCACAAAGTGACCATCTTGTAACTGGGGTTTAACATTTCAAAAGAAAGCACAAAAACATAAAGCAGAGAAAAGGTAGGAAAAAATAGGTTACCTCATCCAGAATTTCTCTGTTTCTTTGCAGAAGTTCTGGAAGATCCCTCATAAGTTGATCTATCGTCTGTAGACCACCCTGCTGAATAACAACTTTGGACTTCTCCAAAATAGACCCAGGAATGGTGTCACCAGAAACATCCTCTACGGCAGCTGGCAAATTCAAGGAAGCCAGCACACTGAAAGATGAAATTAAATATAACTATAATACAATTAACTATTGCTACTCTGTCATCTCTCCTCTGATATGCAAAAATACCTGGAATAAATCTAATGGTCTTACTCTTGTTCATTGGTGAAGCTTCCCCACTTATGCTTTCATAAGTAGATTGGAAGTGTATTTCTTCTCTAATTAGCCAATAGTAACCTTCAATCTCCCTCACCTGAGTGTGCAACTCCATGAGCAGCAATTGCCTGGTAACATCAGCCCCTCACAACTAATCTTTGTATCCATAAACTGGCTGACAGAGGGGTTATCACAGCTGAGTTTGATATATATTTTTATTCATACTATGATCGACTTAGAGTTGGTGAGCACTTTCATGCTTTTCAAGATGGCCTGTGGGGCCAAGCTCCCCCCAGCAGCATGTGGCAGACAGTGCTCTGGATCACCCTGGCCAAGATGGCGTGCTGTGTGTTGTAGTGAATGAAATGTAACACATCAGAGGCAATGCACTTGAAAAGGTTGATGACAAAGGAGTTCATGACACTCATGGCCTTGGACAAGGTCCTGGTTGAAGAGTAGACCTGGGTCACCACAGAGTACACCTAAGTGGAGTAGCTCAGCTTGAGATCTCTGCTTCTTGGGCAACTTCTATGTGACTTTAGTCAGCAACTGCTTGGACACCTTGCGGAATGCACCATCCTTAGCCAGAGCCGCCACCTCAGGCATTCCGCTCAACTTCAACGAACTTAACATGCACATACTTTCCAGCACAGATTACCAGTTGGCTTTCAGGAACATAAACCCTGACTGGGCTTTCTATCCTAACTCAGGGTCGAGGCAGTCAATTGTAATGTCCGACTTATTTCCTTGAATGAGACTAGTTAAAGCAGCATAAAAATCAGCCTTGGACCTCTCTGGGGTGTACAACTGAGTTTTACAGTCAAAAGTGCTTTTACTGACTCAGCCCAGAAAATCAATATTCTTGATCTTTGTTCTATGACACACCCAAGTTCTCACCAGCATACATTTGACTTTTTTCCATCTTGCTTTACAAACACACACTTCTTGGCAAGATATACATATTGGGGGACAGGAATGAAAGGCTTGTGCAGAGGACAGAAAACTGACCAACTGGCATGACTGCTCTCCAGTTGATTCAGCAAAGACAGATAAAGTGGTAAACATTAAAATTTCACTAAATTTGGTTGCTATGGACAAAAAAATGTTGCAAATTCAAGATTTTGAAATTAATTATTTCACAAAGTGATAAAAAAGTTTAAACCTGTATTGCACCCTAGTGCAGAAAAATATAGTGCACTCACTGATTTGATATTTAAATTGAAACTATTGATTCATCCATAAGGTATTTACATGAATAGCAATATCAGCTTGGAATAGAAAACAGAAATATTCTGAGATCCTCATTTAATAGAGGATTCTCCAGTTAGAGGCACAGACAGACATTTCTGTGACCGCGATTGAGACTCCAGGATGGTGTGCTGCCAACCTAGTGCCAGGGTCAAGGACATCTGAGCGGTTGCAGGATATTCTTAAGGGGGAGGGTGAGCAGCCAGAGGTCGTTGTGCACATTGGTATCAATGACATAGATAGGAAAAAGGATGAGGTCCTGAAGAGTGAAGAGAGAGTTAGGCAGAAGGCTAACGTGCAGGACCTCGAAGGTAGTAATTTCTGGACTACTGCCGGTGCCACATGCTAGTGACAGTAGGAATAGTAGATTAGGCAGATGAATGCACAGCTTGAGAGCTGGTGCAGGGGGCATGGATTTAGATCAATGAGATCTCTTCTGGGGAAAGGTGACCTGTTCAAGAGGGATGGGTTACATCTAAACAGGAGGGGGGCTAATATCCTGGCGGGGAGATTTGCTGAAGCCACTCGGGAGGGTTAAAACTAGTTTGGCAGGGGGTTGGGACTCAAAGCAGTAGGGAGACAGAGAAGGTGGTTGAGGACAACACAGAAGTTAAAGAGAGCACATTAAATAGTAAAGACAATGTCAGTAATCCTAGCACTAGACAGGTCAGGCAAATCCAGATTAAACTGCATTTATTTCAATGCAAGAGGCCCGACAGGCAAGGCAGATGAACTCAGGGCATGGATGGGTACATGGGACTGGGATATTATAGCTATTATTGAAACATGGCTAAGGGAGGGTCAGGACTGGCAGCTCAATGTTCCAGGGTACAGATGCTATAGGTAAGATAGAACAGGGAGAGAGAAGGGGGGGGGTTGCACTTTTGATTAGGGAAAACATCACAGCAGTACTGAGAGGGGATATATCCAAGGGTTCGCCCATATGGGTAGAACTGAGAAATAAGGGGGAAAGGAGGCCCCAAATAGTCAGCGGGAAATTGAGGAACAAATACGCAAGGAGATTACAAATAGCTCCAAGAAAAATAGAATGGTAAAAGTAGGGGATTTTAACTTTCCCAACATTGACTGGGACAGCCATAGTATTAGAGGCTTGGATGGAGAGAAATTTGTTGAATGTATTCAGGAGGAATTTCTCATTCAATATGTAGACGGTCCAACTAAAGAGAGGACAAAACTTGACCTCCTCTTGGGGAATAAGGAATGGCAGGTGACAGAAGTGTGTTAGTGAGGGATCACTTTGGGACCAGTGACCATAATTCCATTCGTTTTAAGGTAGCTATGAAGAACAATAGGTCTGGCCCAAAAGTTAAAATTCCAAACTGGGGGCAAGGTCAATTTTGATGGTATCAGACAGGAATTTTCAAAAGTTAATTGGGGGAGTCTGTTGGCAGGCTGGTAAGTGGGAAGCTTTAAAAAGTGTGTTAACCAGGGTTCAGAGTAAGCACATTCCTCTTAAAGTGAAGGGCAAGGTTGGTAGAAGTAGGGAATCCTGCATGACTCGGCCCTGGTCAAGGAGGAGACGACACATGACATGCATAGGCAGCTGAGATCAAGTGGATCCCTTGAAGAGTATAGGGGGTGTAGAAGTAGAGTTAAGAGAGAAATCAGGAGGGTAAAAAGGGGACACAGGATTGCTGTGACAGATAAGGCAAAGGAGAATCTAAGAGATTCTATAAATACAATAAGGGCAAAAGAGTAACTAGGGAGAGAGTAGGGCCTCTTAAGGATCAACAAGATCATCGATGTGCTGATCCACAAGAGATGGGTAAGATCCTAAATGAATATTTCTCATCAGTATTTACTGTTGAGAAAGGCATGGATGTTAGGGAACTTGGGGAAATAAATAGTGATCTCTTGAGGAATGTACGTATTACAGAGGAGGTGGTGCTGGAAGTCTTAAAGCGCATCAAGGTAGATAAATCCACGGACCTGAAGTAGTGTACCCCAGGACGTTGTGGGAGGCTAGAGGGGAAATTGCGGGTCCCCTAGAAGAGACAGTTGAATCATCGACAGCCACAGTTGAGGTGCCTGAAGATTGGAGGATGGCAAATGTTGTGCCTTTGTTTAAAAGGGCTGCAGGGAAAAGTCTGGGAACTAGAGGCCGGTGAGCCTCATATCTGTAGTGGGTAAGTTGTTAGAAAGTATTCTGAGACAGGATCTACAGGCATTTAGAGAGGCAAGGACTGATTAGAGGTAGTCAGCATGGCTTTGAGTGGAAAAATCATGTCTCACAAATTTGATTGAGTTTTTTGAAGGGGTAACCAAGAAGGTAGATGAGGGCAGTGCAGTTGATGTTGTCTACATGGACTTTAGCAAGGTCTTTGACAAGGTACCGCACGGTAGGTTGTTGCATAAGATTAAATCTCTCAGGATCCAGGGTGAAGTAGCCAAATGGATACAAAATTGGCTTGATGACAGAAGACAGGGGGTGGTTGTAAAGGATTGTTTTTCCAACTGGAGGCCTGTAACCAGCGGTGTGCCTCAGGGATCGGTGTTGGGTCCACTGTTGTCTGTCATTTATATTAATGATTTGGATGAGAATTTAGGAGGCATGGTAAGTAAGTTTGCAGATGACACCAAGATTGGTGGCATAGTGGACAGTGAAGGTGGTCATCTCGGATTGTAACGGGATCTTGAACAATTAGGTCAATAAGCTGATGAATGCAGATGGGAGTTTAATTTAGATAAGTACAAGGTGATGCATTTTGGTAGATTGAACCAGAGCAGGACTTACTCAGTTAATGGCAGAGCAACGGGGAGTGTTACAGAACAATGAGATCTAGGGATACATGTTCATAGCTCCTTGAAAGTAGATTCACAGGTGGACAGGGTGGTGAAGGCGGCATTCGGAATGCTTGGTTTCATTGGTCAGAACATTGAATACAGGAGTTCAGACATCTTGTTGAAGTTGTTCAAGACATTGGTACGGCCACACTTGGAATACTGTGTACAGTTCTGGTCACCCTATTATAGAAAGGATATTACTAAACTAGAAAGAGTGCAGAAAAGATTTACTAGGATGGTACCAGGACTTGATGGTTTAAGTTATAAGGAGAGGCTGCATAGACTGGGACTTTTTTCTCTGGAGCATAGGATACTTAGGGGTGATCTGATGTTACTCCTTTGTTTAAGAAGGGTAGCAAGAATAATCCTGGTAATTACAGGCCGGTGAGCCTTACATCAGTGGTAGGGAAATTATTGGAGAAGATTCTTCGAGACAGAATTTATTCCCACTTGGAAATAAGTGGATGTATTAGTGAGAGGCAACATGGTTTTGTGAAGAGGAGGTCGTGTCTCACAAACTTGATCGCGTTTTTTGAGGAAGTGACGAAGATGATTGATGAGGGTAGGACAGTGGATGCTGTCTACATGGAGTTCAATAATGCCTTTGACAAGGTCCCTCATGGCAGACTGGTGCAGAAGGTGAAGTCGCATGGGATCAGAGGTGAGTTGGCAAGGTGGATACAAAACTGGCTCGGTCAAAGAAGACAGAGGGTAGCAGTGGAAGGGTGCGTTTCTGAATGGAGAGCTGTGGCAAGTGGCGTTCCTCAGGGATCAGTGCTGGGACCTTTGCTGTTTGTAATATATATATATATATAAAATGATTTGGAGGAAAATGTAACTGGTTTGATTAGTAAGTTTGCAGACAACATAAAGGTTGGTGGATTTGCGGATAACGATGAGGACCATCAGAGGATACAGCAGGATATAGATCAGTTGGAGACTTGGGCGGAGAGATGGCAGATGGAGTTTAATCCGGACAAATGAGAGGTAATGCATTTTGGAAGGTCTAATACAGATAGGAAATATACAGTAAATGGCAGAACCCTTAAGAGTATTGATAGGCAAAGGGATCTGGGTGTACAGGTACACAGGTCGCTGAAAATGGCAATGCAGGTGGAGAAGGTAGTCAAGAAGGCATACGGCATGCTTGCCTTCATCAGCCGGGGTATTGAGTTTCAAAATTGGCAAGTCATGTTGCAGCTTTATAGAACCTTAGTTAGGCCGCACTTGGAATAGTGTTCAATTCTGGTCGCCACACTACCAGCAGGATGTGGAGGCTTTGGAGAGGGGACCGAAAAGATTTACCAGGATGTTGCCTGGTATGGAGGGCATTAGCTATGAGGAGCGACAGAGGTTGAGGGGAGACCTGATAGAAGTCTACAAGATTATGAGAGGCACGGACAGAGTGGATAGTCAGAAGCTTTTTCCCAGGGTGGAAGAGTCAATTACTAGAGGGCATAGGTTTAAGGTGCGAGGGGCAAGGTTTAAGGGAGATGTACGAGGCAGACTTTGTTTTTTTACAGAGTCGTGGGTGCCTGGAACTCGTTGCTGGGGGAGGTAGTGGAAGCGGCTACGGTAGTGACTTTTAAGGGGCGTCTTGACACATGAATAGGATGGGAATAGAGGGATATGGTCCCCGGAAGCGTAAGGGGTTTTAGTTCAGTCGGGCAGCATGGTCGGTGCAGGCTTGGAGGCCGAAGGGCCTGTTCCTGTGCTGTAATTTTCTTTGCTCTTTGTTATAGAAGTCTATAAAATAATGAGGGGCATAGATCATCTAGATAGTCAATATCTTTTCGCAAAGGAAGGGGAGTCTAAAACTAGAGGGCATAGGTTTGAGGTGAGAGGGGAGAGAAACAAAAGGGTCCAGAGGGGCAAATCTTTCCACACAGAGGGTAGGGAGTGTCTGGAACAAGCTACCAGAGGTAGTAGTCGAGGTTGGTACAATTTTGTCTTTCAAAAAGCGTTTAGACAGTTACATGAGTAAGATGGCTATCGAGGGATATGGGCCAAATGCAGGCAATTGGGACTAGCTTAACCATTAAAAAAAAGGGTGGCATGAGTTGGGCCGAAGGGTTTGTTTCCATGCTGTAAACCTCTATGATTCTATGATTGTAAGTACAATATTGTTAAACTTGACTGGGAGAAAAAAAAAATCATGAAATTAACAATGCCATCATCATACAGAACTATCTTATTTGTGAACAGCTTGTGCTCTTCTGTCTAACGTAAAGGAAACCACAAACATATCAGTATGTAGTACAAAGTACACTGTGTAAAGAATGTGATTTGAGCAATAATAGCTGAACTGGAGGTTTCTAACTTACCCATTGGCTAGATTTGTGGATTCTCTCATTTGTGCTATCAGTCTGTTCACCAGGTCAGCCCTTCTCTGATTATATATACTCAGAGCTTGCTGCACTGCCAAAGGAACCATCTTCGCAAAGAGATCTAAATGTGAAAGTTAGTTTTAAAAAGTGTTCTTCATAATTCATCCATAGCAACTGCAAGTGTAAAAATAGTCAATAACACTTCGATTTCATCCCCACCTGAAAAACATTACTTTAATATTTGGGGGGGGGGGGGAATGATCTGCTAAAATTGCAGATAATGGTTAAGTGAACATTATTTAGATAGCTGGAATTAATTTCACTGCTGTAAGGATAAGTCACCAATGTAATTTAAAAACAAGTGCAAATCTTCAAACAAGCTGAGCACTGAAGCGAAAACCAAGCATGCCTGCTACCTTACGACACATTTCACTTTTTAATAACTGAACAGAAGCATGTTAAAAATCAAATTGGCAGAAGACTATCAGTGAGCATCACTTCAGTAATTGTTTTGCTTTTTTGTTCTTCAAATGTGCACAGTGCTAACAAGGCCACAATCATTTCCCAGACAAGTTGCTTCAAAGTGGTGGTGGTCTACTTCTCTCAATCGCTGCAGTTCTTGTGATGATGCTCCCCACCACAGCATTAGGTGGGAAATTTCAGGATTTTGTCCCAGCGATGATATTTACCACTTCTCCTTTATGAGTGTTCAAATTGGTGACTAATTTAGAGGAGAATTTGTCAATATTGGTGTCCACATGAATGCTGCCCAGGTTGTCCTGAATTCTGTAGGTATTACATCTAGTAGTGATATTCAGTTCAATGTCATGGGGATAAATGAACTGGGCCACAATATCCTGGACGGTATAGAGTTTCCTTAGTGTTGATGCAGCTACACCCATCAAGACAAATAGTGAGTAGTTCATCACATTTCTCTTCCAGGTATTGTAAAAAGTTAAAAGTTAAAAGGCTTTGAGGGATCAGGATACAAGTCATTTGTTGCCAAGTACCAAGTCAACTGTGCTGTTCTTGTCAATATAGTGTTATGACTGGTGTTAAGTTCTGGTTAATGTACACCCCAAAGAAATTGACAGGGAATGAGGCAATGACAATGTCTTTGAAGATCAGGACAGTGTGGTTATGCTTTTTCCAACCCAAGATAGTCATTACCTGGCCTTATGGGACACAATTGTCATATGTCACTGATAAGCCAAAATCATCTTCACCACATCTTGTGACAGGCTGGCACTGGTTGCATGATTACCAGAGAAGTTGTGAATGATATTGAACACTGGAAAACTCATATCCCCAATCCAACAAAAGGGTGGATCATTGATGAAGCAGTGCAGATGGTTGGCCTGTCAATGTTGCCCTGATGAACTCCTGCAATGATATTGTGAAGTGGCAATGATAAAGATGTGTGTGTCAAGTATTTCTGACAGAATCCAAACTGAAGTTCTTGGTGAGCTTATCAGCACTGTTGATGATCCTTTCCATCACTTCAACGATGATTGGGAGCTGGTCAACACAGCGGAATAGGCTAAGTTAGACTGCAGATAGGACATGAGCAATTTTATTTTACATCGTCAATTCGATGCAAGGTCATACTTGCATGAGAAGACCTTGGTTTCTGGGATGGCCAGTACTGAACAGTCACACCCATTACCATTACTGTGTCCAATTTAGTCAGCTGTTTTTCAATGAAACATGGAGTGAACCAAATTGGCTGGAGAGTAACAACAATGGTAGGGCCTTGTGAGGTGACAGACTAGAATCAAACCTCACTTTTCAAAGAATTTTAAAAGCACTGAAGGCCGTTCAGCCATCATGAAAGTCACCCAATTAGGTCCAAACCACTGCTCTTTCCCCTAGCCTTGCAAACTTTCCCTTTCACAGAAAAATATAACTCATTTTTATAAGTTAATGTATCTACATTCACAACACTTTCGGGCAAATTCATTCTATATCAGAAGTTGTGACATTTAAAAAGTTCTCATCTCTCCTCTGGTTTGTTTGCCATCTGCACACTCTGGTACCAACTATGCACCAGAAAAAGTTTCTCCTTATTTACTTTGATAATTTTAACACCTATTAAATCAACTTTTTGGTTTCTCTGCCAAGGAGAAAAATCCTAGCTTCTCCAGTCTTTCTGGATAATTCAAGTCCATCACCCCAAGGTGCTAAAGTGCTTTCAAGAACTTGAACCTTTACTCATTTGCTCCATGCTATATTGTTATGCAAGAAGATATTGATCCCCCTCTTCCTTCCCCTCTGCTCCACCCACATTGCCAAATCTGACACCATCTAGTCAACCAAAGTGGTAGCACTCCAGACACATAAGCCAAGTTCACATTTTAGTGCAGCACAGCGATGCTGCACTACTAAAGCAAGGGCTTTCATGTGAATATAAAGGATTCCACAGCGATATTTTAAGAAATGTAGGACTTGTCAATATGCCCTCGTCAACGTTCATTCCTCAACCAACATCACCAAAACAGATTACCTGGTCATGGTCTCAATGTTTTTCGTGGGACAATGCTGTGCATAAAACTTACACATGTGAAGCGCTGTGGGATGACCCAAGGTTATGAAAGGTGCTAACTAGTGAAAAGTTCTCTCTTTTTCTGGCTGCCTTCTACCATTCTAAACAACGTCCGTGAGTGCTGCAGAACTCTGCTCACATCCATTGGTTGATGGTCTGCTCAACCCTGCCTGCTTTTAGTTATCATGCAGTTGCTTTGTGCTGTTGCCTCAATAGGTAGCCAAAATATTCCAAGGACTTTAATGCTGCTCTGGTACAGGTGTTGTGTCTTGATTTTTGTCTTTCCCAATTCATCTGGAAATGAGGCTTGCTGGTCCTGCCATTTAATCCTTCATCCACTTTTCAGTGAAATCAAGAGTCAGGGCTACCCCCCAAATTAGCACAAATGAAGCTCTTTTAAAAAATCATTCATGGGATATAGCTGTTGTTGACAAAGCCAGCATTTACTATCCATCTCAAATTGCCCAAAGTAATGAGCTGCTTCTGCGAACAGCTGTAGACAGTGCAAGAAAGATACACCCTCAATGCTGTGGGGAAGGAACTCCAGGATTTTGAATCAGTTGAGTTTCAAGGAACAGTAATGAATTTTCAGAACAGGAGAATGGGAGACTTGGAAGGGAGCTTGAAGGTGGTGGTGTTTTAATATCCTTGTGTCCCTGTTTTTGTCAGGCTGCAGAGATCACATGCTTGTTTGGAAAGAGCTGTCAAAGAAGCACTGGCAACCATAGTGCGCCGACTGTGGATACTTAGGAAATGTTCAAGATGGGGTGCTAATCAATCTGCTTTGTTCTGAACAGGGTCAAGTTCCTCACATGTTGTTGGAGCTGCACTCATCCAAGCAAATAGAGCACATTTCATCACACTCTCGACTTCGGTCTCGTGGACGGGCTTTAGGGAATTGAGATCCTCATTGATCCACTGGAGCAAGCTGAGAGGGGTGATTGAAAGCAGCAGTGCTGGTGAGAGATTAATTGAATTGTTTATTTATTTAATTAGTCAGCTAGTGTGTGTATTTTTTTTTGGCCTTTACTTTAACAGCAGTTTTTCAAGTTTAAAGTGAAAACTAGAAGTGGGCAGCAAAGGAGTCTGGGAAGGGTTTTTATTTTAACTTTAAAAGTCAGTTACCTGGGAGGTTCCCCCTCATTGATCCACTGGAGCAAGCTGAGAGGGGTGATTGAAAGCAGCAGTGCTGGTGAGAGATTAATTGAATTGTTTATTTATTTAATTAGTCAGCTAGTGTGTGTATTTTCTTTTTTGGCCTTTACTTTAACAGCAGTTTTTCAAGTTTAAAATGAAAACTAGAAGTGGGCAGCAAAGGAGTCTGGGAAGGGTTTTTTAAGCACGTGAAGTATAAAAGGTAGGCTGCAGTATACAGCGGGCAGCGTCGGGAGCGGGCAGTGGAGTGTGTGGGAAGCAGAGTGTGAGCTATAAGACTTTGGCTCACAGGGCTTGAGTGTGTGGGAAGCAGAGTGTGAGCTATAAGACTTTGGCTCACAGGGCTTGAGTGTGTGGGAAGCAGAGTGTGAGCTATAAGACTTTGGCTCACAGGGCTTGAGTGTGTGGGAAGCAGAGTGTGAGCTATAAGACTTTGGCTCACAGGGCTTAGGCTGAAAGGGCGAGCAGGGGTGAGTTGAATTCATTTTTGCACCTTCTACCTGGTACTGGCAAGGTATCTAGAGGGGATGGGTGTGCAGGCAGTGCAATGTTCCTCTTGCACTATGTTTGAGGTGAGGGACAACGACAGTGTCCCTACTGATTACACCTGTGGGAAGTGCACCCATCTGCAGCTCCTCCAAAACCGTGTTAGGGAACTGGAGCTGGAGTTGGATGAACTTAGGATCATCAGGGACGCAGAGATGGCCATAGACACAAGCTTTAGGAATACAGTTACTCCGAGGATTGAAAACAGATGGGTGACGGTGAGAGGGGCTGGGAGGAAGCAGTCCGTGCAGGGATCCCCGGTGGTCGTTCCCCTTAGCAACAAGTATTCCGCTTTGGATACGGTTGAGGGGGATGACATACCAGTGGGGAGCCGCAGTGAGAGGATCTCCAGCACTGTGTCCGTCTCTGTGGCTCGGGAGGGAAAGGGGGAGAGCGGGAGGGCGATAGTTATTGGGGACTCGTTAGTTAGAGGGATAGATAGGAGGTTCTGTGGCAGCAAAAGAGACTCACGGATGGTATGTTGCCTACCGGATGCCAAGGTCCGTGATGTCTCAGACCGTGTTTTCCAGATTCTGAAGGGGGAGGGGAAACAGTCACAAGTCGTGGTGCACATTGGTACCAATGACATAGGTAAGAGAAGGGACGGGGATTTAAAGCAGGAATTTCTGGAGCTGGGCTGGAAGCTGAGAGCCAAGACAAAACATGTGGTCATCTCTGGTACGTTGCCGGTACCACGTGATAGCGAGTTGAGGAACAGGGAGAGAGTGCAGTTAAATATGTGGTTGCAGGGATGGTGTAGGAGGGAGGGTTTCAGATACGTGGATAATTGGAACACGTTCTGGGGAAGGTGGGACCTGTACAAACAGGACGGGGTGCACCTGAACCAGAGGGGCACCAATATCCTCGGAGGGAAATTTGTTACGGCTCTTCAGGGGGGTTTAAACTAATTTGTTAGGGGAGTGGGAAAGGGAGTTGTAGTCCAGAAGTCAGTGAGGGTGGTGAGGTATTGGGGAAGGTATCAGGGTCAAGGGTGGGTATTGGTAGACAGGAAGGTGGGTTGAAGTGTGTCTACTTCAATGCAAGGAGCATCCGGAACAAGGTAGATGAACTTGGGGCGTGGATTGGTACTTGGGACTACGATGTTGTGGCCATTACGGAGACATGGGTAGAACAAGGACAGGAATGGTTGTTGGACGTTCCAGGGTATAGATGTTTCACTAAGTGTAGGGAAGCTGGTAAAAGAGGTGGAGGAGTGGCATTGTTAATCAAGGATAGTTTAACGGCTGTGGAAAGGCACTTCGAGGGGGATCTGCACACTGAGGTAATATGGGCTGAAGTTAGAAATAGGAAAGGAGCGGTCACGTTGCTAGGAGTTTACTATAGGCCCCCAAATAGTAATAGAGATGTGGAGGAAGAAATTGCTAAGCAGATTATGGATATGTGTGGGGGTCACAGGGTAATTGTCATGGGGGACTTTAACTTTCCAAATATTGATTGGAACCTTTGTAGGTCAAATAGTTTGGATGGGGCAGTTTTTGTGCAGTGTGTGCGGGAGGGTTTCCTGACACAATATGTGGATGGGCCGACTAGAGGTGAGGCCACATTGGATTTGGTACTGGGAAATGAACCAGGCCAAGTGTTAGATTTGGTTGTGGGAGAGCAATTTGGAGATAGTGACCACAATTCGGTGTCTTTTGTTATTGCAATGGAGAGGGATAGGGCCGTTCGGCAGGGCAAGGTTTACAATTGGGGGAGGGGTAATTATGATGCGATTAGGCAAGAATTAGGGGGCATAAGTTGGGAACAGAAACTGTCAGAGAAAGGAACTAATGAAAAGTGGAACTTTTTCAAGGAACAAATACTGGATGTCCTTGATAGGTATGTTCCTGTCAGGCAGGGAGGAAATGGCCGAGTGAGGGAACCATGGTTCACGAAAGAGGTGGAATGTCTTGTGAAAAGGAAGAGGGAAGCTTATGTAGGGATGAGGAAACAAGGTTCAGATGGCTCGATTGAGGGTTACAAGTTAGCAAGGAATGAGCTGAAAAAGGGGCTTAGGAGAGCTAGGAGGGGACATGAGAAGTCCTTGGCGGGTCGGATCAAGGAAAACCCCAAGGCTTTTTACTCTTATGTGAGGAATAAAAGAATGACCAGGGTGAGGTTAGGGCCGGTCAAGGACAGTAGTGGGAACTTGTGTATGGAGGCAGTAGAGATAGGCGAGGTGATGAATGAATACTTTTCTTCAGTGTTCACCAAGGAGAGGGGCCATGTTTTTGAGGAAGAGAAGGTGTTACAGGCTAATAGGCTGGAGGAAATAGATGTTCGGAGGGAGGATGTCTTGGCAGTTTTGAATAAACTGAAGGTCGATAAGTCCCCTGGGCCTGATGAAATGTATCCTAGGATTCTGTGGGAGGCAAGGGATGAGATTGCAGAGCCTTTGGCGTTGATCTTTGGGTCCTCACTGTCCACGGGGATGGTGCCAGAGGACTGGAGAATGGCGAATGTTGTTCCTCTGTTTAAGAAAGGGAATAGAAATGACCCTGGTAATCATAGACCGGTTAGTCTTACTTCGGTGGTTGGTAAATTGATGGAAAGGGTCCTTAGGGATGGGATTTACGACCATTTAGAAAGATGCGGATTAATCCGAGATAGTCAGCACGGATTCGTGAAGGGCAAGTCGTGCCTCACAAATTTGATAGAATTTTTTGAGGAGGTAACTAAGTGTGTTGATGAAGGTAGGGCAGTTGATGTCATATACATGGATTTTAGTAAGGCGTTTGATAAGGTCCCCCATGGTCGGCTTATGATGAAAGTGACGTGGTGTGGGATAGAGGGAAAGTTGGCCGATTGGATAGGTAACTGGCTGTCTGACCGAAGACAGAGGGTGGTGGTCGATGGAAAATTTTCGGATTGGAGGCAGGTTGCTAGCGGTGTGCCGCAGGGATCAGTGCTTGGTCCTCTGCTCTTTGTGATTTTTATTAATGACTTAGAGGAGGGGGCTGAAGGGTGGATCAGTAAATTTGCTGATGACACCAAGATTGGTGGAGTAGTGGATGAGGTGGAGGGCTGTTGTAGGCTGCAAGGAGACATAGATAGGATGCAAAGCTGGGCTGAAAGATGGCAAATGGAGTTTAACCCTGATAAATGTGAGGTGATTCATTTTGGTAGGACAAATTTAAATGTGGATTACAGGGTCAAAGGTAGGGTTCTGAAGACTGTGGAGGAACAGAGAGATCTTGGGGTCCATATCCACAGATCTCTAAAGGTTGCCACTCAAGTGGATAGAGCTGTGAAGAAGGCCTATAGTGTGTTAGCTTTTATTAACAGGGGGTTGGAGTTTAAGAGCCGTGGGGTTATGCTGCAACTGTACAGGACCTTGGTGAGACCACATTTGGAATATTGTGTGCAGTTCTGCTCACCTCACTATAAGAAGGATGTGGAAGCGCTGGAAAGAGTGCAGAGGAGATTTACCAGGATGCTGCCTGGTTTGGAGGGTAGGTCATATGAGGAAAGGTTGAGGGAGCTAGGGCTGTTCTCTCTGGAGCGGAGGAGGCTGAGGGGAGACTTAATAGAGGTGTATAAAATGATGAAGGGGATAGATAGAGTGAACGTTCAAAGACTATTTCCTCGGGTGGATGGAGCTATTACAAGGGGGCATAACTATAGGGTTCGTGGTGGGAGATACAGGACGGATATCAGAGGTAGGTTCTTTACGCAGAGAGTGGTTGGGGTGTGGAATGGACTGCCTGCAGTGATAGTGGAGTCAGACACTTTAGAAACATTTAAGCGGTTATTGGATAGGCACGTGGAGCACACCAGGATGATAGGGAGTGGGATAGCTTGATCTTGGTTTCAGATAAAGCTCGGCACAACATCGTGGGCCGAAGGGCCTGTTCTGTGCTGTACTGTTCTATGTTCTATGAATTCCCTGCCTCCTACCTCCTCTGGCAGTCACAGCACCAGTGTGGCTGAGCCAGTTAAATTTCTGGTCAATGGTGACCCCCAGGATGTTGATGGTGCAGGATTTAGTGCTAGTAAAACCATTGAATGTCATGGAAATGTCACTGCTTGGCACTTGAATAGTGTATGTTACTTGCCACTTATCAGCCCAAGCTTGAATATTATCTCGGCTTTTTTGCATGTGGTTACAAACTGCTACGTCGCTGACGAGTTACGATTGGAACTGATGGACTGAACATTTCAGACCTTAGATCATTGTTAAAGCAGCTAAAGATGCCTGAGCTGAGGACATTATTGAAGAACTCCTGCAGCAATGCCCTGGGGCTGAGATGAATGGCCTCAAACAACAACATCCATCTTCCTTCCAACTCCCCCAACCACCCACAATTCACATTGATTTTAATTTTGCTCTGGTTTGTTCATGTCATCTGGTTAAATGCTGCTATAGGTTAACGGCAGTCACTCCTTGCAATAAGGTCTTGAGACAACTAATCCAGGCAGAGCCCAAACTGAGGAATTGTGGTGAGTTTATTCTGTGAATGGGTGTCACTTCAGGGCAGTGACTACAATATCTTTCGTCACTTTACCTACGGCTAAGAGTAAACTGACTTGGCAGTAATTGACCACAAGAGATGACCTGATTTTTGTGGACAGGCCATATCTGGGGAATTTTTCACATTGTTGGGTAAATGCCAGTACTGTAGCTGTACCACAATAGCTTGGCTCAGGGCATTGGTGGTTCCAGTGTACCAGTCTTCAGCACCACAGCTTGGATGTTCTCAGGGGTCATTGCCTTTGTTGTATCCAGTACATTCAGCTGTTACTTGACATCATGTTAGGTGAATCAAATTGGCTGAAGACTGGCATCTGTGACTGTGGGAATCTGAGGAGGGTAATCACTCAGCACCTTAAGGCTCAAACAAAAGCAGAAAATGCTGGAAAATCTCAGAAGTCCGACAGCATCTGTGGAGAGAGAAAACAGAGCTAATGTTTTGAGTCTGGATGTCAGGCTTGAAACATTAGTGCTGTTCTCTCTCCACAGGTGCTGTCAGACCTGCTGAGATTTTTTTAGCATTTTCTGTTTTAGTTTCAAATTCCAGCATCAGCAGTAATTTGCTTTGACATTCTGGCTGAAAATTGCAGATGTTTCAACCTCGTCTCCTGCACTCAGATAATGGGCTCCACCATTATCATAGATGATGCTCATGAAGTTTTCACCTCCAGTTATTTATTTAACTGTGTACCACCAAAAATGACGAGCTATTGCAGGACCACAATGCTGTGATCTGACTTGTTGGCTGTGGGAGACTTCTTTTTACAAATGAAACCAAGGACCCTTTTAGCTTAAAACATCAACAGTCATCGAATACAAAAAATTCAAGATTGGTTTCAGAATGCAGACTTCTGAAGGGCAGAAAGCTAATGATAATTTGCTGCCACAAGCGCCAAATGTGGTTCCTCTCACTATGAGCTTACCATTGAATTTCTGGCTCATGGGGACACTGACAGGAGTGGGCTTCACCAATGTGGCTTTTCCTACTGGCTCCAAATCTTTCAGATCAGGAACACGGTCATGGTAAATGAAGTCATTATCCTTTTTTGCGGCAGTTAATGCCCGAGCGATTTTGTCCGACAGGTCCTTCACATTGATATACTCATCATACCGAGAAGCAACCGTCTTCACCAAATCAGATGCATGCTGAGTTATAAAAATAAAAACCATGAGTTCGTCATGAATAGCTAAAACCAGAAGTTTTGAATCTTAGTGTTCAAAGTCTTTTACCTTTAATTTACAAAGAGAAGAAATTAAGCCATGGCAATCTGCAAAGTTATTCAAATTCATCAAATACAATTTTAAAACTCTGGTATTGAAGCTTTATTGTATGGAATTGAAAACCACAAATTTAATTATTCTGTATTATTTTGTAATGTATTCACACTGAACCCAAGATATATAGTGGAGACCCATTTGAAAGTGACGTCACAGGTGGAGAAGGTGGTGAAGAAGGCATATGGCATGCTTGCCTTTATAGGACGGGGCATAGAGTATAAAAGTTGGGGTCTGATGTTGCAGATGTATAGAACGTTGGTTCGGCCGCATCTGGAATACTGCGTCCAGTTCTGGTCGCCACACTACCAGAAGGACGTGGAGGCTTTGGAGAGAGTACAGAGGAGGTTTACCAGGATGTTACCTGGTATGGAGGGGCTTAGTTATGAGGAGAGATTGGGTAAACTGGGGTTGTTCTCCCTGGAAAGACGGTGGATGAGGAGAGACTTAATAGAGGTGTATAAAATTATGAAAGGCATCGATAGGGTGAACGGTGGGAAGCTTTTCCCCAAGTCGGTGGTGACGTTCACGAGGGGTCATAGGTTCAAGGTGAAGGGGGGGGGGGGGGGGGGGGGAGGTTTAACACAGATATCAGACGGACATATTTTACACAGAGGGTGGTGGGGGCCTGGAATGCGCTGCCAGGCAAGGTGGTGGAGGCAGACACACTGGGAACGTTTAAGACTTATCTAGACAGCCATATGAACGGAGTGGGAATGGAGGGATACAAAAGAATGGTCTAGTTTGGACCAGGGAGTGGCGCGGGCTTGGAGGGCCGAAGGGCCTGTTCCTGTGCTGTATTGTTCTTTGTTTGTTCTTTGTTTGATATTTACCCAGGATGTACATACAACCAAGCGTATGCACCATCTAATTTTACATCAGTGATGCAAGATTCGCCTGGAGTAGTCAGCCATGTTGTATGCTGGCGTGTGGTTGAGAAAGATGAGGAGCAATTATGCACAATAGTCACAAGTCATTTGTGACTTTAATCAGGCTAATTTCAATACTGTGGTGCAGAAACTTGAGTTGGAAGAAAGATGGATTTGGATGGCATCAACACCCTCAAGAACCAGGGGTGTTTTTGAGAAGCAAGATGACTAAAGCGTATTTGAAAGGGGGGAACCATTTACAGCAACAGCTAATATGGGGGCCAGATAGGCAAGTTAAAATGGTTAGCAGTATCTTAGGAAATGGGTCTAATCACAGAACATTACAGTACAGAAAGAGACCACTCGATCCTTCATGTCTGTTCTGATTCTTTGAAAGAGTGGTTTAATTGATCGCCACATGCCAGCTTTTCCCTTATAACCCTGAAAATTAATCCTCTTCAAGTACATGTTCAAACAGCTTTCGAAAGTTCCTGTAGAAATCTGATTTCTGCACAACTCCTGGTCACGTGCTCCACATCTCAACAGCCCTGCATATGGACAAAATCGCATTTCCCCTCGGGTTCCTTTGATAATTTTAAATCATTTGTCAGAAGGAACAGTTGCACCCTACTTGCTCTATTAAAAACCCTGATAATTCTGAATACCTCTATGGGTTCTCCCTTTAACCTTTGTTGCTCAAAGGAGAACATTCAGTTTCTTCAATCTCTCCACATAACTGAACTCCTTCATCCATATCATCGTAGTATTTCAAAATCCTCTCCAAAGCTTTAACGTCTTCCAAAATTCTGCACAATACTCTTTCTACCCGAGGCCTAACTAATAATTTGTAAAGAATTGGCATTGACTTTCTTGTTTTTGTATTCAATTCCCTTATTTACAAAGCAAATTACACCTCCAACCCCCAGCACCTACCATGATTGCCTCCCAATTCAAAGCTTCCCACCCCAAACCACTGACTTAACTGCTGGAAACTGTTTCCTCAGGGCCTGAGTGGCAACTTCCTGCCATTCACCAGCCAGGTGGTCAGTTTCAAGTGGAACAGCTGCCTGCAGAATTTAGATGGGATCTTGAGATTAAAATGGCCTAGACCATCCTGGTGGCAGTTTTTACTAATCCCAGTACTCTCCTGGCATAGCACTCATGCTTCAGGATGAGATGCATCTGAGGCTGCTGACAGAAGCAAGCATAGAGACACCAGAAGCTCTGACCACAACCTTTTAATTTTCCTTCGATGCGAGAGAGATAGTAAAGGACCAGGAGATTGCAGATGTTACGGACAGAAGCAGAAAGGGATAAACCTGGTAATTACAGGCCAATCAGCCAAATGTCAGTGGCAGGAAAGCTACTAAAGACTATTGTCCAAGACCAGACTAATTCTCACTTGGAGAAGGTAGGTTAATAAGGGAAAGCCAGCACAAATTTATTAAAGAGAAATTGTAACTGGTTAAAGTATTCGATAAAGCAATAGGAAGTAATGATGAAGGTGGTGCAGTCGGTAGATATGGACTTTTTAAAAGGAACTTGATCAAGTGCCACATAACATATTTACTCGGAAAATAAACGTGCATGAGACTAAAGGGACCATGTTAACTTGGGTACATAATTGGCTCAGAGAAAGGAGGCAAAAAATGAGTTGTTAACAATGCTTTTCTGACTGAAGAAATAAGCAGTGGACTCCCCCAAGGGTTGTATTAGTTTCATCGCTTTTATCATTTATAAAATGGTCTTTGGAATTAGGTAGAGAGAATGTCACTTCAGAGTTGGCAGATAGTACAGAACTTTGCAACACACCAAATAACGAGGATATTAGCAAATGTCAATAGTCAAATGGCAGATGCAATAATAGTGAAGTGCTGCACTGTTGGAGAGCCAGCAAAATATAAATAGTATTATTTTGAAGTGCAGGGGAACCAAGGGTTCTCGTGGGGCCTGGATGAGCGTTTCTGCCTCTCCTGGCCAATAAAGAAACGATTTGAGCTTACAATAAACACATTCAGAGAGGGCATAATGAAGATAGTAGGAAAAAGATGAGAGCTCAGGATTAGGGCAGAGGAGAAGACTGGCATGTGCAGTGGGAAGAGAGAGATGCAGCTAAAAGGATGGTCTCAATCTTACCGACAACCAAGTCCATGTGTTATTTGCACTTGTTGACGATTGTAACAGGATAGTTGACAATGGCAACTTCTTGCGTTCGGTCTCCAGCATATCCTCTAATTCTATCTTTCACTCTTGTTCTAAGCTCTTAAAACTGAACTTCTCTATACCTGTGACTGTAACACTACATTCTGCACCCTCTCCTTTCCTTCTCCCCAGTGTACTCTATGAACGGTATGTTCATCTGTATAGCACACCAGAAACAATATTCACTGTATCCCAATACATGCGACAATAAATCAAATCAAAAATGGGGAAAGAACCCTGGAATTAGCTTGGATTCTCAGATAATCACAGATTAGAGAGAAGTTTTAGCAAAGAGCAATTTGGCCTGATGTTCTTTGATGCGCTCCAAATTTGGGGGTAAACCAGTTAAGTGCTAACTAGTTCAAAGTGTTCTCCTTTGGACTTAAGAAACTGAAGATGGGACCATTCCAGATAAAATGACCAGGGTCAGGGAGAACAAGTGACATCAAAGGAAGAGTGATTGAGCAGGCTGATAGCTGCAAAGATATAATGGAGAAGAGGGTCAAGGGTCAATTTTCAAGTGCTGTTCCAAGTCACTGGTAAGATATGTTTTTCCCTGCGTCAGAGACAGAGGCTTACAAGAAGTGATCACAGATGGCTTTCTCGGTACTGAGACAATAGGAATAGAAAGATAACACTAGATGGCATAATTAAGGGGATGGCCATTAATTTGGGGTTGGAAGCTTTTATTTAATAGCAAATGAAAAGATCCTTCAATTGATGAGAAACATCAAAACTTAACCGTAAACATTCCATACCAGGATTGCAAGCATTTACGAGAAGATTGCACGCTGCAGAGAGCAATTAACTTAAAACGGAATAGCACTTCTGTTAGATAACAGTTATTGGGCATATAATTTAAATATTCTGTCAAAATCTTTGCAACTATAAATTCCAGCTGATCTGTACAGCCCAAATGCATTTCATAATTGGGCCCATGGTATCATGATAAATAATATCTCCATAACTATTATAATGCCACTTTGAGGTGACCTAAAACTTACTTTTTGAAAAGAAAGAACAATGCATTCATGGTGTTTATAGAAGGCTTACCTGCAGTCTGCCAATCTCCTCACCAAATTTCTTCTGTTGTTTTGCCAGAATTGATTGATGGTACTCTGCGTTGGCCTGCATCATGCAATGTTTTGCAGCTAGAACAGGCAGCACTTCCTGGAAATAAAAATACTGACCAGGGGAAAGTCCAACCACAAACAACCACAGACAACAAGGGAATCAGGAAAGAGAAGGAGAAAAGAGAGGAAATTAGAATCACATCAATGGTTTTTAGAAAGTCAGATAGGTTAAATAATTTGAAATGTAAGTTGAGCAATAAGGTGACTATGAATGGCTTGAATTTTGAAAAAGGAAAGCAGTTGTATCCTATAAAAAAGTAAACACTAAACTAAAAGCACAATTTTTAATATTCTGGTAACAAATGAGTCACTTAGAAAAATCAGAATAAAATCCAAATCTCCGTGTATTGAATTTAATTGAATGAGTGCAATTACTTCACTCTCAAATTAAATTGTCCAGTCGTTCATTAAACTGGATTGCCATGGGCACAAGAATTTGGTCCCAGAAAATCCAAATATGTATGTAAAAGGGTGTGAATTGGCAGCAAGTTATCTCCTCAGCTGAATATCAGGACGACATATAGTGTGGTCTAAAGGGAGAAAAAAAAAATATAGGAATAGTTAATGCAGGAGCGGAGTCAAAGTATCTGCGGAATTGAATGTCAAAAGCTCAACTGCCCAAGAACATTGACCCATTTGCTTTCAGAACTGAAGTTAAATTTGCTTGCATGCAACTTATAAGCACCACAGTTAACCCTAATACTCAATCCAAGCCAATACATGCCACTAGCAGTGGAATTATTTTAAAATCAAACAAGTTCCTCAGTTAACGTTACAGTATTCTGCTGCTAGTCATTTGGGGCAATAGATGTCAGATTACCCATTGACCATAATTTCTAACTACAGTACCACCCACTTGAGCCGACACAAGCAATTTTAACAAATGTACTGAAGGTATACTGAGCAGTTGCTTCACCTTTTCAATACTGCAGACAAATGTATTTTTAACATCACAGCCTGAACTATTACCTGTACCCAAACAGGAAAAGGAGGCATTAAGATCAAAAGTCAGCCACTTGGCCCTTCAAGCCTGCTCCAACGTTCAACAATATCATGGCTTATCTGATTGTGGTTTTAATTCCATGGTGCTGCCTGCATCAAATTAGAAGCAGTTCTGTGCTATGATTCGATGCCCACTTACAGCCAATCAGTTTAAGCAGGATGGAAACCTTGATCCCTTCAGACAGCAGATTGTGAAATTCAAAACACTGACCAATTGTTCAAGAGCAATTTAAATAATGCCAGTCCTTCAGACCCCAGCATTGCTCAATCATCATTTTGTGCCAATAATCAGTTTCAAATTCACCATTAGAAGAATTCTATTTTGCCCTTTTGACACAATAAACCCTTGCTTCCTAAGATAATTTTCTGGCTTGATTAATGAGAATTTTGCACAGCTATCGTTTATGAGCTGCGAATCTGTACAATTTTATACCATGAATCGATTGTCTGAACTAATTTCACAAAAGACTTCCACAGCTAGAAAATGAACGTGCAGCTGCATCAGATTTCAGTGGATCCAAACCCAGCTCCTGCAATAGTCACAATGCTAACTCTGTACAATAACCTGTCCCCAAACTTGTTGAACTGCTTTATCGTGCTTCAACACATTAAATACCTAACTGCCTACTTGAGATATACATTTCCATTTCTTGTTACTCTTCATATATATCGTAAAGTTTTCCTGAAAATTACAACACAATTGCTCAAGTGCAGTCAGAATCTGGTATTGGTGTACTGAAGTTCATAAAATAATAAAATATAGCCCAGACAGCATTGAACAGCATCCTGTAATAACTGTGAACATGTGGAGTTGTTCTGTTGTAGATACTACAATAGGCTGCAGTGTCCACGCTACATTGGAGAGAAAGGCAGAGAGAAGACAGAAAGGAGAACACCTGAAGCAAACAATCAATTGGATCAAGTGGATCCATCTCGAAAGGGGGGTGGTTAATCTGCAAGACAAATAGTAATGTGAAAGTTAACAGATCAAAGGTAGCAGAAATCAGGAATATCCAGAACAAGTATGGTCACTGGAACATTATCTTTAGTTTATATATATCAACCGTCATCAATTTCAGTCGAGTTATTGCTTAAAGGAAGCAAAAATGCATTAAGCGCTCAGAAAATTCACAGAGGATGAAAAATGTATTTCTCAGAAACACTTTCTATGATGTATGCACATTTAACGAAGAACAAGCAATGGGTACAGATACAATCCACACAAATTTGCCAATTCCTTAAAGCAATCAGCTGTGACAAGTACAGAGGCATGAAATTGAAATAGAAAAGAATCTCTTCAGCTTCTAAAGAAAACAGGATTAAATATCAAACATTTCATTTACAAATCAAGTAACATTCCTCATGCAAAATATTCACTGGGGAAATGTTGTCTTTTGCATTTTAACATATTCACTGAGGAAAACTATGCTGGATAATGGGAGTAAGAGAAGCAAAACTCAATTACAATTTAGTTGGTGTGTTGAAAACATTTTATTTATTCATTAATGGATCATCAAGCGCACCACTCAAAGTACAGGCCTTGTAAGCAGCTTCTTTGAGCTGGCACAATTTAAGCGTAGACATTTTGGGGTAAATTTTGCCATTTAGCACTCCTGGAACAGAACTTCAGACTTTGTCCATCCCACAATTTTCCATGTATCAAGGCTGGGTGTTGGGCATACTGACATCTGCATCCCACATGCAATCCACTCATAAGCAGCTTTGCACCAGAATTGATAAGTTGAAGAATATAACCCATTGTCTACATGTGAGCAACTGAGTACAAAGTAAGCTATTTTATTGCAAATACCTTCAATTAAATATTTAGCAAAAAAACTCAACATTTAACTAATTTAGCGTTAACAACGTACATATAAAAGCATAGTAAGATTAGAACAAGTCAACATGGTTTTAGTAATGGGAAGTCCTGTTTAACAAATTGATTGTAGTTTTTTTGAGGATGTAACAAATAAGGTAGATAAAAGGAAACTAGTAGAAGCTGTATATCTGGATTTCCAAAAGGCTTTCAACAAGGTGCCACACAAAAGGTTAATAGGCAAGGTAAGTGTGCATGGAGTTGGAGGTAATATGTTATCATGGGTAGAGGACTGGTTAACAAATAAAAAGCATCAGACTGTAGGTAGTGAATAGTAGAGTACCACAAGGGTCAGTGCTGGAGCCTCAGCCATTTACAAACTATATTAATGATATAGAAGAAAAGATGGAATAAGTACTGTAGATGATACAAAGCCAGGTGAAAAGATAAGATGTGAAGAGGATATAGAAACTGCAAAGAGAAATAAACAAGTTAAGCGAACAACAAGTTGTGGAACTGTAGTGTACAGATCTGTGAAGTTATTCACTTTGGTTGAAACAACAGAAGTGCTGAAATTTATTTTTGCTGAAAGACATTTTGTCCAAGTATTTTGTCTTCCACTCATGAAGACAATCACAAAAATACCAATGTTAGGGGAATCAACAACTTTATACTGTATGAGAGAATACTGCTGATTGGTTGTTGCTGCCATGGAGAATGCACCAGTTAATGGTGACTGGCAGTTAACTAGCAAGCATGGTTTGAAATTTAAAGTTGGGCAGCTTGACTGATCTATTAGGATCAAAAGTTACGGGGAAAAAGCAGGATTAGGCTATTGAGTTGGACAATCAGCTATGATTGCAATGAATGGCAGAGCAGACTCGAAGGGCCAAATGGCCTCCTCCTGCTCCTATCTTCTATGTTACTATTGGGATCAGTTCAAGGCATTGGATTAACGAATGAACCAGCAAATGGCTATTACTTATTTTGTTCAGCTGAATCAGGTGCATCATCTTTGCGTTTGCAAAGAATAGAAACCTGTGCATTAATATATAGTTTCCGTACATGCAAATGTGCCACACCGCGAGCCAATCAAATTGGTTCTCAGCATGACTTTTAGCACACTGAGAATTATTTAGAAACTGTTATTCAATAGCAGAAAGACATATAATGTTGGAGACTGTTTTGAGTTTTGCTAGCATGGACAGGTTGGGTCCAGTCTGTACCTTGCTCATTCAACAGCGGAAGGGACACGCTGTTTCACACAATCTGTCAGTCTTGGGGATGTACGGGCTACAAAACTAGCATAAAATGGGCACTGAAGTTCATAAAACCACATTACTCATTTGTGTGATAGGCAGAACATCTTTTTGGCTTGACAGCAGCATCCTGCCAGTGACAAATGATTGTGTTGCAAGTCACAGCATCAAACTGCGAGCTTCATCTGTTGCTGAAAGTTTTATGATACCTTGTTCTTCCGGGGTCGAGGTAGGCTGGGCATTTTTCAGGGCCAAAAGTGACATTTTTATGCCGATGCCTGAGTTTGCATGATATACAGTGCAAAATGATATGATCAGGATAGCCATTATCCCACAGAATGCCATTGATGTGCCTTATTTCACCATCAAGCTTCGATGGAGAACAAATGACTTGCACCCTATTTACAAAGTTGCCAATGAGGCCAATCACATCGCAAATGGAACTATAAGAATCGTGGTATATTTCTCAACTAGTACGTAGATCACATCATGGTGATCTTGACCCACCACCACTGCATGAATCAACGTTCATTGAGCTTGTGAAGTCAGCAACTCTCACATTTGAGTTCAGTTTTAACAACACCATGTCTGCCCAAATAGATGGTGTTGCCACAAGATCTCCTCGGGGCCCAGCTCTCTCAAACAACTTTGTTGGGTTCCATAAGAAACATGTCTCCAATAGAACAACGACAAATCTCCTACCACTTGCATATTTCAGATATATGGATGACACTTTGCTATTTTTAAATCCATAGCAATATAGAATTTCTTTGCATGTCACAACGGGCTCCATCCTGTGCTCAAATTCACTTTTGAAATGGAGCAGTCAAATGAACTTTCTCTTCTTGATGTGCTAGTTGAGAAATCTGCCAGTGAGCTCTCTACCACAGTCTACCATGAGGCAAGTCAGGTCAGGCCTACATGGTGGGGTCGGGCCTGCTGGGAAGTGGGGGTGGGTCCAAATTTGCAATTTAAAATCACAATTTCAGATGATGGTTCCCAGTGCATGGCAATTGCCCAGAGGAAGTCTGTGCCATTAGCCAATTACCATGCAAAACCTTACCTGTGAATTCTGACATGGATTACCCAGTGCATCTTTGGGGAAACCTTCCCCCATCAACCCAATGTTAGAGAGCTCGGAAAGTCTGGCTCTTTATGTAAAGTAGCACATAAAGAAACAAAACTTTTGCAAACAAAACTTTTGCATTGGCAAAGTAGAAAGTAGCTCTTATAACTTCAGCTGAACATACAGCAATAGCCAGTTTGGTGTAGGAAAGTAAACACCTAACTTTATTCATGGATCAAACGAAAGAAACGCGCTTGGTTAAGGTATTAAGTTATTGCCTTACTAAATCACTTTCAGCAGGACAATTAAGAGAAAAAATAGTTAAGTTTGAGATAGTCTATACTTACGACATTCAATTTTAGAGATTGTGACTAGGCACATTGTTGGATTTACACACCTTTATAGTTAATGAAATTATAACATCATCCCCAAAGTTCAAAAACACAAGCAAAGATGAAAAAAACCTGAAATTATTTTTTGGTCGGGTTTAGACCTGAAAAAAAATTTCATTCCTCAAAGGTCTCAAAAAGCAATTTTAAACATGGTTTTTCAAATAAAATATTATTTGATCTCAAGTAACAAAACAAACTATTGAACTAGGAAAGATTAAAGTTGATGGTATAAACTCTTGGGACCAGGTTTATTGCAGTTTAATTCTGCATCCAAATCCTTGTTAACAAATTAAATGCCAAACACCACTGCATATACTTGGAACTTACCTTGGGTAAATTTTCCTTATACTGGCACTGTTTGAAGGCATCTCCATAGTAATCTGCAGCTTGATTAGCAAGTTTAGCTATTATTGCATCTTTCATTTTATCTGCAAGACAAAGTTGTCAATAATGACATAAGCATGAACTACTGCTTCAAATTCCCATCTCAATTTTCTCCCTTTATACACCCCAATATAATCTAAAAGGATACCCCTAAAAGCTGTTTAAACTGTCAAGTCTATTTGTTCCAGGAAATGCTGACAAAATTCTGAAGACATAATTATTAAAAGCTGTTTCATTATACTCAATAAAATTGTTTACCAAAAGTTATCAAAGGCCAGAAACTCCAAAGTATTTTATGAAGTTAGCCTAAACCCTAAGTTTTAGATTTGATTTTGGCATGGGTGAGCACAGGGTGTTTCACTCTAGGTATGATTCAAGTGACCCACTAGAAAGTTAAGGAAGTTTAACAACACAGTTAAAATATAATAAAAAGAATTAGCATAACGTTTACTATTTACAAGACTTAAACATAACAGTACAACTCGTAACAGTTAGCTATCCCTGATCTTCCAAGTTGAACGCCATCCCACAGACTTTGCACAGAAACATGTATGCTCACATGATACTAGATTTGCAGCTTTTAACACCTTAGTGAATTGGTCCTTTGAATGTTAGGTCAAATCTCCGAGGTTCCAAAGTCTTGGAACTTTCAAAAAGCCTCTGGAGAAAGAGACAGAGACACTGCCGTCTTCCAGCAGCTTCTGGCAGCAACCGAGAAACAAAACTAAAAACTGGACTTTTCTGTGAAGCACAGCTGTTCCGAGCCACATGATAAGACCGGTCAATCAACCTCTCCACTCAGCAATCCCAAGAGACACATTAAAACCACAGAATACTCCATTAGTCCAGATTAAAAATAAACATGATGTCATTTATACTGCTTCAGTAACAATAAAAGACACCGGCTGCAGACAACACTGGTGTAATCAGCAAGTTTGCGGATGACACGAAGGTGGCTGGACTTGCGGATAGCGAAGAGCATTGTCGGGCAATACAGCAGGATATAGATAGGCTGGAAAATTGGGCGGAGAGGTGGCAGATGGAGTTTAATCCGGATAAATGCAAAGTGATGCATTTTGGAAGAAATAATGTAGGGAGCAGTTATACAATAAATGGCAGAGTCATCAGGAGTATAGAAACACAGAGGGACCTAGGTGTGCAAGTCCACAAATCCTTGAAGGTGGCAACACCGGTGGAGAAGGTGGTGAAGAAGGCATATGGTATGCTTGCCTTTATAGGACAGGGTATAGAGTATAAAAGCTGGAGTCTGATGATGCAGCTGTATAGAACGCTGGTTAGGCCACATTTGGAGTACTGCGTCCAGTTCTGGTCGCCGGACTACCAGAAGGACGTGGAGGCGTTAGAGAGAGTGCAGAGAAGGTTTACCAGGATGTTGCCTGGTATGGAGGGTCTTAGCTATGAGGAGAGATTGGGTAAACTGGGGTTGTTCTCCCTGGAAAGAGGGAGAATGAGGGGAGATCTAATAGAGGTGTACAAGATTATGAAGGGTATAGATAGGGTGAACAGTGGGAAGCTTTTTCCCAGGTCGGAGGTGACGATCACGAGGGGTCACGGGCTCAAGGTGAGGGGCGAAGTATAACTCAGATATCAGAGGGATGTTTTTTACACAGAGGGTGGTGGGGGCCTGGAATGCGCTGCCAAGTAGGGTGGTGGAGGCAGGCACGCTGACATCGTTTAAGACTTACCTGGATAGTCACATGAGCAGCCTGGGAATGGAGGGATACAAACGATTGGTCTAGTTGGACCAAGGAGCGGCACAGGCTTGGAGGGCCAAAGGGCCTGTTTCCTGTGCTGTACTGTCTTTGTTCTTTGTTCACACAGTGCCAACAAATTCCAGGGCCTGCTAGAAACATGATCAAAATACACCTCAAGCGCACAGTAACATCAGTGTCAAAAAAGCCAACCATTTTCAGGATGAGGTGGCTTTGTGGTGCAGTGGGCAGCATCCCTGTCTAATTCAGAAGCTTTGGATTCAAGCCCATTCCGGGACTTAATGGCCAAGAAAAGCGCATTCATAATGTGGCCAAACAGGCTATCAACTGGTAAATCCTGCCAACATATGCCAATGGCAAGCAGTATGAGCTGGAGACTCCTGGTCAGCCATGGGATGGAAAGAAATTGAAGGCTCGACTACCATAATCCATAGTTTCAGGATGCAAAATGCTTGTAAAAAATTATATCGCCAAAGCAACTCTGACTCCTTGGGGTTCGGTTGGCTCAGTTGGCTGCATAGCCCATTTTGGATCAGATACGTGTCTACAGCAGGGAGTATGACCCTTTTACTGACCGGGACAGATTTAGGACATGCCTCCTTGCCCTACCCGTAGTGGGGTCATGGCGTTGAGGGTCAGATCTCTTCAGGCAGAGAACTCACGAAAAAGATAATCTCAAAATGCAATACTGGGTTAGCCAACTTGTGGCGCTAAGGCTGCATGAAGCTTCCAAATCTTGGCAAACTGACCTCTTCAAGTCCCAACAATTTAGCATTTTACATCTTTGTGTTACTTATGCTTAAAAAGAACAATCAACTCACTTAATAGGTGGTTAAAACTTCCTGGTGTTTTGATTGAAGTTCAGGTATGCACAAATTCATGATAACATGGGGATAAACTTTATATTTGTGTCCCCAAAGACCAAAATCATGCAGCTTGTTACAGCAAGATCTGTCACCCTGTTGTTTTTGTAAGATATATCCAATCCACGTAAATTACAGACCAGATTTGCTCAATCACAGAGTGACAAAACATTTCATTTCATCAGCTTACTGAAAAAATGTACAATGAAATAATAATCAAGCAACATAAGTTAAGAGCAGGTTTTCAAACAAGAGCTATACTTCGTGATTCCAAATGTTCCCGGAATTATTTTTTCATCCTATCAAAGAGAACAAAGAACAAAGAACAGTACAGCACAGTAAACAGGTCCTTCGGCCCTCCAAGCCTGTGCCGCTCCTTGGTCCAACGAGACCAATCGTTTGTATCCCTCCATTCCCAGGCTGCTCATGTGACTATCCAGGTAAGACTACCCAGGTAAGTCTTAAACGATGCCAGCGTGTCTCCCTCCACCACCCTACTTGGCAGCGCATTCCAAGCCCCCACCACCCTCTGTGTAAAAAAATCCCTCTAATATCTGAGTTATAATTCGCCCCTCTCACCTTGAGCCCGTGACCCCTCGTGATCGTCACTTCTGATCTGGGAAAAAGCTTCCCACCGTTCACCCCATTTATCCCCTTCATAATCTTGTACACCTCTATTAGATCTCCCCTTATTCTCCCTCTTTCCAGGGAGAACAACCCCAGTTTACCCAATCTCTC
Source organism: Mustelus asterias (assembly GCF_964213995.1). NCBI lineage: Eukaryota > Metazoa > Chordata > Chondrichthyes > Carcharhiniformes > Triakidae > Mustelus > Mustelus asterias. Next base: position 100,775,425 of record NC_135807.1, on the reverse strand, counting down.
CTCATAGCTAAGACCCTCCATACCAGGCAACATCCTGGTAAACCTTCTCTGCACTCTCTCTAACACCTCCACGTCCTTCTGGTAGTGCAGCGACCAGAACTGGACGCAGTAGTCCAAATGTGGCCTAACCAGCGCTCTATACAGCTGCATCATCAGACTCCAGCTTTTATACTCCAAACCCGTCCTATAAAGGCAAGCATACCATATGCCTTCTTCACCACCTTCTCCACCGGTGTTGCCACCTTCAAGGATTTGTGGACTTGCACACCGAGATCCCTCTGTGTTTCTATACTCTTGATGGCTCTGCCATTTATTGTATAACTCCTCCCTACATTATTTCTTCCAAAATGCATCACTTTGCATTTATCTGGATTAAATTCCATCTGCCACCTCTCCGCCCAATATTCCAGCCTACCTATATCCTGCAGTATTGTCCGCCAATGCTCATCGCTATCCGCAAGTCCAGCCATCTTCATGTCATCCGCAAACTTGCGGATAACACCAGTTACACCAGTATCAGATAACATCAGTACTGGTTTAAAAAAAAAAAGGTACTCATCTCCTTAAAACATCGCCCATAAAGTAATCCAGATACGCAAAACATTTTTGAGGGAAACTGATGGGATTGAAGATGGATAAATCTCCAGGTCCAGATAATCTTCATCCCAAAGTACTTAAGTGACCCTGGAAATAGTAGATCCATTGGTGGTTATTTTCCAAAATTCTTGGGACTCTGGACTGGTTCCTACAGATTGGAGGGTAGCTAATGTAAGCCCGCTATTCAAAAAGGGAGACAGAGAAAAAACAGGGAACAGGCAAAAAACACGTTGACGAAGGAAAAGCGGTAGATGTGGTTTACATGGACTTCAGCAAGGCGTTCGATAAGGTCCCCATGCAAGACTTCTCGAGAAAGTGAGAGGGCATGGGATCCAAGGGGCTGTTGCCTTGTGGATCCAGAACTGGCTTGCCTGCAGAAGGCAGAGAGTGGTTGTAGATGGGTCTTTTTCTGAATGGAGGTTGGTCACCAGTGGAGTGCCCCAGGATCTGTTCTGGGACCCTTGCTGTTTGTCATTTTCATAAATGACCTGGATGAAGAAGTGGAGGGATGGGTTGGTAAGTTTGCCAACGACACGAAGGTTGGTGGTGTTGTGGATAGTTTGGAGGGATGTCAGAAGCTGCAGCGTGACATAGATAGGATGCAAGACTGGGCGGAGAAGTGGCAGATGGACTTCAACCCGGATAAATGTGTAGTGGTACATTTTGGCAGGTCAAATGGGATGAAGGAGTATAATATCAAGGGTAAGACTCTTAGCAGTGTAGAGGATCAGAGGGACCTTGGGGTCCAGGTCCATAGGACTCTTAAATCGGCCTCGCAGGTAGAGGAGGTGGTTAAGAAGGCGTATGGTGTGCTGGCGTTCATCAATCGAGGGATTGAGTTTAGGAGTCGGGAGATAATGATGCAGCTTTATAAGACCCTCGTCAGACCCCACTTGGAGTACTGTGCTCAGTTCTCATTGCCTCATTACAGGAAGGATATAGAAATTATTGAAAGGGTGCAGAGAAGATTTCCAAGGATGTTGCCTGGATTGGGTGGCATGCCTTATGAGGATAGGTTGAGGGAGCTCGGTCTTTTCTCCTTGGAGAGACGAAGGATGAGAGGTGACCTGATAGAGGTGTACAAGATGTTGAGAGGTATAGATCGGGTGGATTCTCAGAGGCTTTTTCCCAGGGCTGAAATGGCTGCTACGAGAGGACACAGGCTTAAGGTGCTGGGGAGTAGGTACAGAAGAGATGTCAGGGGTAAGTTTTTCACTCGGAGGATGGTGGGTGAGTGGAATCGGCTACCGTCAGTGGTGGTGGAGGCAAACTCGATAGGGTCTTTTAAGAGACTTCTGGATGAGTACATGGGACTTAATAGGATTGAGGGTTATAGGTAAGCCTATATATAGGCCTAGGTAGGCAGGGACATGACTGGTGCAACTTGTGGGCCGAAGGGCCTGTTTGTGCTGTAGTTTTTCTATGTTCTATGGGCCAGTGAGCTCAATGTCGGTCTGGGGAAGTTGCTAGAGTCAGTTATCAAGGATTTCATAACTCAGCATTCGGAAGCCAATGGTATAATCAGACAAAGTCTGGATTTACAAAGGGGAAATCATGCTTGACGAATCTATTGGAATTCTTTGAAGATGTAACTAGTAGAGTTGACCGAGGAAATCCAGTGGATGGGTTTATTCAGACTTTTAACGAGGACTCTCATAACAGACTATGTAAACTCAAAGCACATGGGATTGCAGGTAATGTTTTGAGGTGGATAGAAAACTGGTTAGCAGATACGAAGCAAAGAGTTAGCATAAATGGGTCTTTTTCAGATTGGCAGTCAATGACCGGATCTGTGCGAGGACCCCAACTGCTCACATTAATGAATGATTTGGAAGAGGGAACTGAATGTATTATCTCCAAATTTGCAGATGATACAAAGTTGGGTGGGAGGGCGAGCTGTGAAGAGGATGCAGAGATGCTGGAGTGTGATTTGGACAGGTTGAGAATGTGGGCATATGCATGGCAGATGCAATATAATGTGGATAAATGTGAGGTTATCCACTGTGGTAGCAATAAGAGGAAGACAGATTATTACTCGAGTGGCTGTAAACTGAGAGAGGTGGATACTCAGCGAGACCTTGGTGAACGTAAGCATGCAGGCAGTAAAGAAGTCAAATGGTATGTTGGCCTTCATAGTGAGAGGATTTTAGCATAAGGATAGGGATGATTTGTTGCATTGGTGAGGCCACACCTCGAGCATTGTATGCAGCTTTGATGTCCTTATCTGAAGAAGGATGTCATTGCTATAGAGGGAGTACAGCGAAGGTTTATCAGGCTGATTCCTGCGACAGCAGGTCTGTCATATGAGGAGAGATTAAGTTGGTTAGGATTATATTTACTGGAGTTTAGAAGAGCGAGGGGGGATGGCATAGAAACTTACAAAATTCTAACAGGGTTATTCAGGGTAGATTCAGAAAGAACGTTTCCAATGGTAGGGCAGCCCAGACCTAGGGTTCATAATTTGAGGATAAGGGGTAAAACGTTTAGAACTGAGGCGAGGAGAAATTTCTTCACCAAGAGGGTGGTGAATGTGTGGAATTCACTACCACAGAAAGCAGTTGAGGCCAAAACATTGTCTAATTTCAAGAAATTAGATATAGCTCTCGGGGCTAAAGGAATTAAGGGATATGGGGGGAGAAGGGGGAGAATCGGGATATTGAACTTGATCAGTCATAATCAAAATAATTGGGGAGCAGGCTCAAAAGGCTGAACCTACTCCTGCTTCTAGTTTCTAACTAATGGAATTTTAAAACTTCATTCATGGATGTGGGCATCACTAGTTGGACTAGCATTTATTACCCATCCCAAACTGTCCTTGAACTGAGTGGCTTGTGAGGCCATTTCAGAAGGCATGAGAGTCAATGGTTATGGATCTGGTGTCAGACCAGGCAACGATGGCAGATTTCCTCCCCGAAAAGACATAATGAACCAGATGAGTTTTTACAACAATTGACAATGGTTTCATGATCATAATTAGACTTTAAATTCCAGGTTATTACTGAATTCAACTTTCACCATCTGCCATGGTGGGATTCAAGCCTGGGTCCTCTGACCATTACCCTGGGTCTCTGGATTACAAGTCGTGAGAGAATGACACGATGCCACCACCTGCCTGATCAGTACTCCTTTCCAAATAAAACAACAAAATAATTCAATAATTTGGTGTCTTTCACCCGAGAGGTTGCTTGCTTTTTTCCTACTCCAGCCTTCACATAAAATTCAGTTGGAAGGATGTGCAATGTGTTGTCAAGTTACAGTTTCAACAACTCAGCAGCTTTTTGGAAATCAAATGCATACCTAATTTAGAAGTCAGCCTGGAACTTGAGCTCCTAAGACCTTGGTTACAGTGCAAGCAGCACAAAATCCTTTACACAGAGTGTCATAACTCACTCTATCCAACAGCACTAAGGTCCCTTCTCAAGCCTCTCTGGTTACAGCATTCTAGCATTATCAATCAACATGAACTCAATGCAGAGGAGAATATTATTCCCAACAATGGGCAATTCGAACACATCTTGGAGCCCTGAATAAGATTCATGAAAACACATCCAACAGGTAATTTCTCTTGCGCCTCCAGGTTTCAACTTACCCCTGTTTGAATCCTTGTCTCTATTTTCTAGATAGTAGCATTTTGTTTCTTTGAGCTTCAAAATGTTCCATACAAGTCCCAAATGTCTTATCCTGCACATTTTTCCACCTCATTGGTGTAATGGTGCATTCTCAGTGCATTGAAATAAAAACTTCTATGAAGCCTCCCTTTTCAATTCAGGATCTCAAAATGTTGATCTCTCTCAATCTTTAAACATGACAACTTCATTATTGCCTTTTTTTACAATTGATTCAACATTGGTAGTTCCAGTATTATGGGCTTCAGTCTTTCAACTTGATTCACAAACAAAAAAATGTCTCCACAGTCAGACTAAATCTGCCTCTTTACTTTTGCATGGAACAGCATATAACATAACCATGTTCAAAGGATGAGCAATTAATGTATAGAGTAGTATGAAGAAAAGGGCTACATTTGAAGGAAGGTCAGATGGAAGCTGACATGTCAGGAAGATGCCTGAAGCCATAACACCCGTGGGCAGGCTAATCTAGCTGAGAATGGAATTTCTGTCTCTCGATGGGAGTAAGTTCCACTCTAGAAAGCTGCAGGTTAATCTGATTGGAAGTCCTGGAAGGACAAGAGGTCATGAGTAAGTGCTGCCAGGACTGCAGGGAAGAGCACAAAGGAATGTGTCACAGAAAGGTAATTTCCAGGCTGTTAGGGTGAGGAAACATCTAAGTAAGAATCCAGGGGTGTGGCGGGGCCGGATTTTGGAGGACAGGCGACAAAGAAGGGGAGGGGGTAATGATGACATTTCAGTAGGGTGGCCCTGCCTTCACTCATTTAAGCCACACAAAAAAAATGACCTTCCCGTTCCTGCCCACGCCAACTGCTTTATGGCATTGGCAGCAAATTATCCTGGAGAAAAGACTTACTAATACAGTCTATCAGGGAGATTTTGGTTGATTGGAGCTCAAGTGAGAGGTTAGCAGTTAAGAATTGTATGTTATCATGTTTAAGTATTGTTCAATTGGTAAATTTAAGGTAATTCATTTGTTAGAGTTAAATTGTATTGTTAAATAAAATTTGTTTTGGTAAAGGTTCCCTGGTTTGTCAGTTGAATCATGCCTGGAGTGAAATATTCTATCCTCACAATGCCAAAATAGAAAAATTCTTGGAATCTAGTCTGGCTTCTTAATGTACCTTAGGGTTTCTGACCCTAACATTATTACATAAAAATCTGAATGCTAGTGGGTGGCATTACATCAGGGGCAACACAGTGGCACAGCAGTTAGCACTGCTGCCTCATAGCTCCAGAGACTTGGGTTCAATTCCAGACTTGGGTGACTGTGCGGAGTTTACACGTTCTCCGTGTCTGTGTGGATTTCCTCCGGGTGCTCCTGTTTCCTCCCACAGTACAAAGATGTGCAGGTTAGATGGATTGGCCATGCTAAATTGCCCTTTAATGTCCCAAGATGGCTAGGTTAGATGGATCAACCATGGGGAATGTGTGGGGTTACCAGGATAGAGCAGGGGAGAGGGGCTGGGTAAGTTACACTTTCAGATATATTTTGTATTGGTAACGTCGCTACCATGAGAGCTGCCCTTGAAGCTTGCCACAAGGATTGGGGAACCAGTGTGATTATAGGGGTGGCACCCGTTGGACACAAAATTTTGAAGTTTTCAAGTGCAGACTCGATGTGCCAAATGGCCTCTTCTACCACTTGTAGGGATTCTATGATTTTATGATGAGAAATTACTTAAGTCTCAGCATTAGGAACACACACCATTTTTATTTCCACAACCAGCAAGTCAAACACTGAATGCAAACTGATTGTCATCGGGTTAAATAAAACTGATTTGATAGCATTTAACTTAAACGACACAAGCTAAAATTAATTATTCCAAAATATTAACTTACTAGAAAGAGCATTTAACAAGAATTGGTGAAATTTCTTAACATTTTATCAGTACAAGCTTCAGAATGAACACGTGAAAGAAAACATTTAAATAGTCATAATTACCAGCCGTTGCTTTCAGGAAAAATACCTCCTGTGCCTGAGCCAACATAATCACACTGAGGGTTCCAACTGTGTCAGGAGAAATATCCATAGAGGGCTCTCGATTCAGTGCTGACAGTACAGTGTCCTTGATGTGCTGGAAAACTCCACTGGCAAGCTATTAAAATAAAAACATCACATTACTTCTCCCAACATCTGTCCGCGGAATGAAACTTGAAAAAGTTAAGATTACTTCAATTTTGTAAACTTACAAATTCCTGACTCAGTTATGAATACTGCTTCCAGTTACAGTAATCTTAAAATTAAGGCTAAAGGAGAGAAATCAGAAAGCCGACCTTTTCCCCATACAAGAGCAGTAGAAATCTGGAACTTCTCTACCCCCAAAACTCCGAATGCTCGGACAATTGGAACTCTCAAGATTAAGCCTGATCCTTGAAGTCTTGATAACAACCTATCTGGAGCAATGGTGGGTACATGGATAGATCATTCGCAATTTAACTGCATGGTAGAATAGTTGAATGGCCTTCTCCTGTTCCCAGGGTTAGCACTTTAGTGCTCAATCTTAGGGCCATTCAATACATTACAAATACACCCACCTACCAGAAAGAAACAAACAGCTCCAAAGTGTTTTGGATGTTCCACTTATCAATAGTGCTGCAACTATCAACCTGCTTGCCAATAATATGGGAGAAATCGGCAATCTAGAAATTTTCCAGCTTATGGCCCCCTTGCTGCTTTATATTATTTAAGTTAGAAATAGAGTAAAATAAAGGATCACATGTGAGACATATACAAGGAAGAAAGAATCAAAAACAAGTGTTGAGAGAGACAAAGAAAAAGGAAGGACCAATGGCTGATAGAAATCATAAGTGAGAAAATAAAGTTAGAGAAGAAAGGTGTAGAGCAATAGTAGAAGGCTAACATCAAAACAAGAGTCTCAAAGGATGAGAGGAGGAGTAAATTATTTTAAAATCCTGTTAGTATTGACAATGACTTTTTCAAACACTAGAGGGCATTAACATTTTAGTTTCTGATTTTGGCACACAGAAAACTATAGCAGTTCTTTAAAATTATTTTGTAATAAATATGTCATCTTTAAAATGCCTTAATTCAAATCTGGAGCAGCCCTAATATGATGGGAGGGCAAATCAGAAAGGAATTACGCCACGGTTCACATAAAGTGGATTTTGAGCAGAGGATTTACATAGCTAGCTCCTAATGTTTGGCATGAAATTAAATTTAAAGACACACCACAGATGGGTAAAATTTAAAAACAAAAGCAAGTTTAAACCAAATATCTGTTTGTAATCCTCATCACTTGGCCTAGCTACCTTCTTGGTCAGGAAATTGTTTGCAGCGATTTTTGACAAGTGGAAATCTTTTTTTAAACCACAGCATTCTCATCTATGGAGGACATTCGCAGGATAGGGAGTCCCCTGGCATCTCAATTAAGTAGATATCCCTCATGCATGAGCCCATGTAATAAGTTTCCAACAACGATGAATGAATAGAAAACAGTAGCAGAAACCCAAGCGATTTACTTCCTCCTTCACAGCTGAGACCAATGATGTCAACTTATTAACTTGATCAAGGTCAGTTACTCATCACCGCCCCAAAGATCAAATTGACGCAATACTGATTGCATGACTCAGGATAACACCAGATGATGCATTTCCCCAAGAAATCATTAAGGACCTCTGGAGAAATAAAGATTCATTATACTCTAATCCCACATATTTGGGGTTGGCAGAACCGACATTTCACAAAACACTTAAGAGGCGATGATCCTTTGAAATGTTTGTGAGAAGTGTATGACATTATCCATGTGAAGGACATGCTCCTTCAGTGATGTGCCAAATTGGATTCATAGGAAAGAACATAAGAAATAGGAGCAGGGGTAGGCCATCTAGCCCCTCAAACCTGCTCCGCCATTCAATAAGATCATGGCTGATCTGATAATGGGTTCAGTTCCACTTACCTGCCCGCTCCCCATAACCCTTAATGGTTAAAAATCTGTGACTTAAACACATTTAACGAGGTAGCCTCTACTGCTTCATTGGGCAAAGAATTCCAAAGATTCACTACCCTCTGGGGGAAGAAGTTTCTCCTCAACTCTGTTCTAAATTGACTCCCCGTATTTTGAGGCTATGCCCCCTAGTTCTTGTGAGGACACAAATCTAGATTCAATGTTCTTTCCAGCAAGGACAAAGCTGTATCATATTTTTGATTTTATGACAGACAATGATCACTCAGCATTACTTTTTGGTGGTGACTGAATATCCTTTATTTCGATGCTAAGATTTTGACTTATGTTTTGATAAAATTGCATTATGCTGGCTAACTGGAGGCCTGTTGATCTTCACAAATGTCAATGGGCTGTTTATTTCTAGCATTTTCTCATTTTACTAATGCTTTTACAAATATTTTTAGGTTCTCTCCTGAACAGATTTTCATTTCATAACAGGAATGAAAATCAAAAATCCTGGCAGAAATTAGAAATCTTGGCCCATGATTGCTTGCCTGTAATTTTACAGGATTTTCTCAATATTACAGCCGAGGGAGAAATTTGCATGATGCAAAGATTTAACTTACTGCTGCAGAGCTTTAAACAGGGTACTATGCTCTGTAACATGAAACCAATTTGGGTTTTGTAGCACTCCAGTGACTCCACTGTTAAAAGTCATTTAGCATTGTATGTTGTGCTTGCAGCAAGCTTTCACAAACAGGAGAAATTAAATATCTCCATTGAGAAAGTTCATTAGGCTGACTCCTTGGGTAAACAGGTTGCCATATGAAAAAAGGCTGAGCAAGCTGCAGCTATACTATTTGGAGTAGTTGAAAAATGAGAGGTGATCTTATTAAAATAGACACGGTTCCGATGGGGCTTGTCAGAGGAGATTCTGAGAGGACATTCATTCCATCTTGTGGGGAAATCTAGAATTCAGAGGCACAGTTGAAAGGTGGGTCTCCAATTTAAAATGGAGGATTTATTTTCTCAGGGGGTCATTTATGTTCGGAATTCTATCCCACAGAGCATCAAGGCGGGGTGATTGAATGTATGCAAGACTGTATTCGACAGATTTTTGATCACCAAAGGAGTTAAGGGTCGTGGAGTCAGGCAGGCAAGTGTAGTTCAAGCCACAGTCAGATCAGCCACAATCTTATTAAATAGCAGAGCAGGCTTGAAAGGCCAGATAACATAGCCCTGCCCCTTTTCCTCATCTTGTGATTATGACCAGAAACTTATTTTCTTTACAAATACTGACCAACCTATTGTGCATTTCTCAGATGTTGTATTTCTTTCAGGTTTCCAGAACTGGTAACGTTTTCCTTTCATTACTATGTTATATTTGAAAAGTGCAAGTCGATTACAATTTGCTGCCCTTAAAATGCTGGTCAGTTTTGCCCATTGAGCTTGGGAACAAAAAATGGTCGAACAACACAGCAAGTCTTGCCTCATCTGTCAAGAAACAGTCAACATTTTGAGTCCAATGTGACTCTTCTTCAGAAATGTCCTGAAGTGTTCCAAAGAATTGTCATATTGAATCTAAAACATGAACTCAGTTTCTCTTTCTCTCAGACCTAAGTTTTGCAGCGTTTTGTTTATATTTCAAATTTGCAGTATCCACTGTTCTTGGCTTTGATCTTATTTTAGCATGACTGATTGAACAGGACTTGATAAACTTAAATCCATGTCTTTAAAAAGTGGAACTGAAAACCAAAGACAAAAGGATCAACATAATGGATCTGCAATGCATGTAAAGTCAGTATATAACATGCTCACACAAAAATGTAATATTTGCATAATGAAATAAAACGTAGGAGGAAATTAAATAAACCTAATGTTGAATTAACTATGGCTCCTTTGTTATGGTATCAAGGAAGTTACTGCTAAACTACAGCATGCCACCCTCAAAATGCAAAGTTTGTTCTGTTAAGTGCACTGATTCTGAAAATCAACCTCAGCGAATTCTTCAATGCTTTACAGAAAATTTATTGATCATTTTGACAGGAACAAGAAGATTTTTTTTCTCTTCACTTTTTCAATGGCAGGTTAAAACTAACAGAAACTAAGGGACAATTAAGCTCTCTGAAGTATCTGCTCAATTTAGTACGTTGTCACAAATAGCATTTTTGGAGGAGACAGAGCAAACCTAAGGCAGCATTTCACCCCAGCCCTACCCGATGCACCTTTGAGGTGCTGAGCAGAAAAAACAGAACTTGATTTTGTACAGATTTGTATATTTTCTAAACAAGAGAGTATGGTTCTCCATTTGTAGCTGATCACCATCATGTCGTCAGTTCCTCACCGTAAACCTCAACGACTTCCCCTTGATAGGCAAAACTGGATTAGACATGTTAAAAGCTATAAGAGAAATTAAATTTTCAAACTTTGAAGATCTTACCGCCACCCAGTATCCTCTCAGCAGTAGGATATTAGTCATGGGTACAAAATATAAGGCAGATACTTCTGCCTAGATCCACAAGGCACATGCAAATATTTACTCATTTTCAGCATCAAAGGCTCCCTGATCAATGTTAAATCGGTCAATATTCACAGTCAGAAAGAATTCAGTTCCAATTTTTTTCCAAGAGCAGCACAAATTTAGCCACAAATAGCCTGGGAACATGGCATCTGAATCAGGTATTAAAATTGGATGAAATTAAAAATTTTAAGGCAGCAGATCACCCCCTTTAAGGTGTAAAGGAAGCACTCTATCAAAGATAACACTTGTACTGGTTTAGTGGAAATGCACCTCATATTGCAGTCATTTTAGTGCTAAAGAACTTATCAGAATAGCACTTTGGAAGAGATGTGGAAGGAAGCTCAAACATCCAGCACAGGATAAATGTGTAACTGAATTCAACTACTCTCAATGTTAACGTCAAAATAAATAGTGCCAGGAATAGAGTCCTTCCATAATTATTATTTGTACAATATTCTTTTATAACCCAGATCTTTCAATGCAGGTCTTTCAAATAAATGGCTGTGTTCAAATGATAATCAGGTCACCTCGATGAAATTTGAACTCTTTGGAATGATCAAGTTAAAACCCAAAAATTCAAAGAGTGTCAAATCTCCCACTTCTTTTTCAAAATTATAAAGCAACAAAAACAAACTTCTAAATTTTCGTCTTTCTGTGGCTGTAACAAATTAATTCAAACAAAAGGCTCTCTATTCGCCACAGAATACGGAGACAAACACATTATCAGAAGTAATCCAAAGGATTTATGACCAATCCCAGCCTTGTTTCCACTGTCTGAACCATTGATCCCCCTTTTAGATGCAATCCTCCATTGCAGTTTATCACTTTTGGGAGATCATGGCTAAGTCAATGTTTGATGACAAAGGAACAGCCAGGGGCAGAGAGCTGCCTCTAATTGTCACCTTGCTGCTCACTCCAACCTTAAGTTCTAAGAGAAGTTATCTTGGTTGGATGCACAAATTCTGCATCATTTCCTGGATGACAATTGAAAAGCTTTCCAAATTCCTCTTCAAGCGCTCTGGTGTTATGCACAAATGCACTAAATACATGCCTGGCAAGCAAGCAATCAACAACTTGCAGAGATTATCCCAAAACAGGAATATTTATGGCAAAAAAAGGGCCTGAGCCAAAGTCAGGGCTCTGGCTCCCAATGGCGAAAAGGTCAAGAACCAGAACACAAATTCATAGCGATTGGAAAAAGAACCACAGACAATGAGGAAAATGATTTCTTTGAGAGGAGGTAGGGGAGAGTTTCCCAAATTTTCTCTCATTGTGACTCCATTTTAATACCTGAAAAAATGGTGCAACCCCAAAGTGAAGACAGAGGTGAGGGAGGGGTTGAAGGGAAAGAGAAAGAGTTTGTTGAGGGGGGCTGGAGCCAATGGCTTTGTCCACAACATGTTGGAAGACTCTGATCGGACCTTAGATGCATGTGATGAGCAGAGAGTGTAAGAGAAATATGAAGCAAAAAGACTGTAGATAACAGATGTCAAGTTTCTCAGGCAAGCTCCAACTGGTTGAGTAGCAGAAATTCAGAGGGAAAGCAAAAAAATGCTCAAGTCCATAAGAGTCAAGTATCTACCAAAACAAGGAACCCAAAATTATTTAATCGACATATAAAATAAATGGGTGGCAAAAGAAGGATGAAGCAATTAGAAACCAAAAAAGGGGATTTACACACAGAGGCAATGGGTCTGACTATGGTACTAAGTACTTGACATCAGTCTTTACCAAGGAAGATGTTGTCAAACTCAGTAATGGAAGTTTTGAACTATTGAATGGACTAAAAATTGATAAAGAGGCGTAATGGGAAAGGCTTGCTGTATTTAAAAGTGGATAAGTAACCAGAGGGAAGTAAAGGTGGAAATTGCAGTGACACTGGCCATAATTTTACAATCCTCTTTAGATACAGGGATGGCACCAAAGAAGTGGAGAATTGCAAATATTACATCCTTGCTTAAATACTTGCTCAGTATTCCCAGCACTTGCTGTTTTTATTTCCAATTTCCAACATCCACAGTACTTTGCTTTTACCGGAGTGAGAAATAAAAGGCAGACTCAGATAAATTTGCCATGCATAGAGCATTGCAAGTTGCAGGTACTAGTTTCCACATGGGATTACGAGATCTTGACAACAACAGAGATCTGGTTCAACACAAGGGAAAAACACAAACTTAATATCTCTTGCTACAATGTATTCATGAAAGGGTAGAAAAGGGAGACAAGGAAGGGGAGTGAGCAGGGAAGAGAATGGCAGTACGAATCAAAGGTTTTCTTACAACACTGGAAAGGAGGGTGGTACAAAGCGTTGTTCTGTTTGAGGGTACAAAGACTGAAGTTATTTATGCAGACCTAACAAAAAGAACTATTCAAATACGGGGAAGGATGTCGAGAAGCGATTTTGCAAATAGACTTCAGAAAGATGCAAGAAAAACAGCAATTATTCTGATACAGATTAGGAAAATAACAGTATGAAGGACAAAGTGGGAAAGAATTCCTAAGATGCGTAAAAGAAAACCTTATCAGCATGTTGCCATTCCAACAAGCAAGCTAATCAACCTGAAAAGCTCTGCACAGTTGCTATCCTGTCATGTTGAATATTTCCAGCATTTTCTGTTTCAATTTCAGTATCTAGCACCTGCAGCATTGATTTTTTTTTAAAAAGGATGGAAGCAGTGTGGATTTAACTCTAGAGTAACTTTAGAAAAACAATGACTGCACCATTCGGTTTCAAGGGCTTCAGGCAATTTGATTCATTCCATGTGAAATCAAGAAATGGCTGAAGGCACAGATAGTGCAAAAGCTGTGGGCACTGATAATGTTTTTCAGTAGTACTACAGACTTCTGTTCCAGAATCCAAAGATGCGCAGGTTAAGTGGATTGGCCATACTAAATTGCCCCTTAGTGTCAGGAGGACTAATTAGGGTAAATATGTGGGGTTATGGGGATAGGGCCTGGGTGGGGTTGCAGCCGATGCAAACTCAATGGGCCGAATGGCTTCCTTCTGCACTGTAGGATTCTATGATTCTATCTTGCTGTGCCCAGAGCCAAGCTGTTCCAGTGCAGCTACAACACTGGCATCTACCGAGCAAAGTAGAAATTTGCCCAGATTGGTCCAGTCCACAAAATGCAGAACAAATCCAACACAGCCAATATTCCTCCCATCATTCAATTCTCAATCATCAGTAAAAGTGATGGTTGGGGTATATCTACAGCCCTATCAAGCGGCACTTGCTTAGTAAAAACTTGCTCACTGACACTCAACTTTGGTTCTGCCAGAGTCACTCAGCTCCTGACCTCATTACAGCCATGGTTCAAAGAGGACAAAAGAGCTGAACTCCAGATGGGAGGCAAGTGATTGCACTTGACATTAAGGCCTCATTTGACTGGATGTGGCATCAAGGATCCCTAGCAAAACTGGAGTCAAAGGGAATTAGGGCAAAGGTTGCAAAACACCTAGCACAAAGAAAGATGGTTGTGGTTATTGGAGGTCAATCATCTCAGCTCCAGGACATCACTGCAGGGGTTCGTCAAGGTCGTGTCCTACGCCCAAGCATTTTCAGCTTTTTCATCAATGAGCTTCCTTCCATCATAAGGATAGAAGTGGGGATGTTTGCTGTTGGTTTCACAATGTTCAACAACATCTGCAATTCCTGAGATACTGAAGTAGTCTATGTCCAAATACAGCTAGACCTGGACAATATACTGCTAAGTAACATTTGCACCACAAGTGTCAGGCAATGACCATCTCCAATCAGAGAGAATCTAACCCATCTCCCTGACATTCAATAGCATACCATCACTGAATCCCCCACCATCAACATCCTATGGTTACCATTTATCAGAAATTGAATTGGACGAGCGACATAAATACTGTGGCTGCAAGAGCAGGTCAGACGCTAGGAATCCACTTGCCTGGATAAGTGCAGCTTCAACAACATACGAGCAACTCGACACCATCCAGGACAAAGCAACCCACTTGATTAGCACCCCTTCCACAAACATTCATGCCCTCCACCATCAATGAACAGTGGCAGCAGTGTAAACCATGTACAAGATGCACTGTGGTAACTCAATGCGCTGCACTAACTCACCAAGATTCCTTAGACAACACCTTCCAAACCCACGACCATTAAGAGCAAGGGCAGCAGACTCACAGGACCACCACCACCTGGATGTTTCCTCTAAACCACTTGTCATCCTTACTTGGAAATATATCACTGTTCCTTGACCGTCGCTGGGTCCAAATCCTGGAACGCACACTCTAACAGCACAATGACTGTTCGTACATCAGGACTGCAGTGGTTCAAAGCGGCAGTTCACCACTACCTTCTCAAGAAAAATTAGGGATAGGCAATAAATGCTGGTCTAGCCAGTGACACCCATTCAGTAAATGAATGAAAAAAACAGATATGGGTAATTGACAGAAGAACCCTAGCTGAAATGGCACCTTTGTTAGAAATGTAGCAAATTGTGGATACACTGCATGAGTGTGCAAAGAAAATAAATTTTAAAGCAACTTTAAAAAAGGAATTGAATAAATAGCGAAGCAAGATAAAATTGCAGGATTAAGTCGAAAGATCAGGCAAATGAGACACACTGGGTAACTTTCAAACAACCGGCACAGGCAAGTCGGCCTGAATTGCCAACTTCTATCTTGAAAGATTCCATGATTCTAAGATTGCACCACTTGGACTGGAGGGAATAACCAAGATCAATGAGGATGAGATGTATGAGCATTGAAAGGTGGAAATGACCAAGTAACTGTGATTGAAATTACTGAATGAGAGTCATTCATGGAGAGGCTGATGGGGAAAAAGAGTAAGAACATACCAGGGAAAAACACGGCATGGGGCTTGGTGGCAAGAGAGTGAAGCTGCCATCTAAAAAAAAAATCACAAAGGAAAAATATGACAACAGATTTTATGAAAGTGACCCCCGCATACCTGGTAATACTTAGCTGCTGCTTTCAACCCTTCGTCATTCTCCAGATTCTGCTCTGCTGCAATCTGGCTAGCAAGAGCTCCAATGTTGAACAATACACAGCTCTTTTCATATCCCAAACTTGCAAGAGCTGAAATCAAATGAAAGAAACACAGGATAGCTAAAATCCTCTAAACCATGTAGCTTCCCAAATTTTGAGTCGCAGAATCCCCAGTGATATACCAGGAGCATCAGGCAACCCCAACCACACTCAATGTCAACGCCTTTTTTTTGTGTCACAAAATAGATACAAACACAAACCAAATGCAAACAAGTCTTTTCTAGCTATATCTATGTAGATATTAATCTGGTAATTAAAAAGTTCTGGTCATAAATACAGAATCCCAACAGTGCAGAAGGGGCCGTTGAGCCTATTTAATATGCACCAACCCCACCCCCGCCCAGCTCGCCATGTCCCATTTGCGCACCCCAGCTCACCTTTCGCCCGCTCCCGTTCGCCCCCTTTTGCCACTCGCCTTTCACCTGCTCCCTCTTGTTCCTGTGCTCCCGCACTCACCCGTACCCCTCTGTGTCTCTTGCCCCTCCCATTCGTGCCCTCCCTCCTGCACTCGCGCCTGCACCCGTTCACATCCTCTCGCACCTCTCTTAATACCTCCAGGTCTTACCTTTGTTATTTTTAATGTGAGAAATAATGCAGGAAAGCAGATTGTAATATACACAAACACACAAGACACGCATCACTCCTTTATTCTGGCCCCTCACCCACTCCCATTTGCTCGCGTTCACACCCTCTGCCATTCATGCCCTCCCACACGCACCCTTTCACAGGGCACCTCCTACCTCTCATCCACTCACGTCCCTGCGCCACCTTTTGCCCTCATCCCTCCCCTGCTCACACCTTCTCACCCTCTCCCCCCTCACCTTATTTATTTAAAGTTTATTTATTTGTCACAAGTAGATTTACATTTACTGTGAAAATCCCTCGCACCCCGGCACCCCCTTTTGTCTCTCGCCCCCTCACCCTCCCCTGCTCCCGTTCACATATCCTCTTGCCCGTTCCGGTTTGCGCGCCCTCAAGCCTCTTGCCCATGTCCATTCGTGCCCTGGCGCCCCTTCCCCCGTACACCACCCCCCCCATTTGCACCTCCTCACCCTTCGCCTGCTCCTGCCCTCTCGCCTCTCTCTCCCGTTTACACAATCTTGCACATCTGTCTCTTACTTGTGTACTCTCATTCCCGCGCACCTCACACTCCTGTCTCTCTTACTCATTTCACAAACACTCATGTCTCTCAGTCGGTCGCTCTCTGTTTCTCCCATTCGTACACTCACGTGTTGCTCACGCATTCACTTACTCAAACATTCAGACCCCACATCTTCACCCACACAAAGAGGCAGGAATTTCCCCACACCTGCCACCCAAAATTCCACTCTTCCCCCACCAAATCTGTCTTTCCCAACCCCCCTTTTGCCACCCCCCTCCTCCTCTCACCTCGCCACCCTCCTCAACTAGCAACCCCCGTCCCCCTCCTCCTCTCACTTCGCCACGCTGTCCCCTTCCTCCTCTCACCTCGCCATCCCCCCCACCTACCAACCCACCGCACCCTCCTCCTCTCACCTACCAACCCACCCCCCGCCACCCCCTCCTCTCACCTATCAACCCACCCCATCACCCTCTCTCACCTACCAACCCCTTCCCTTGCCAAACCACCCCGCATCACCTTATCATCCACACACCTAGCCTCCCCCCACACCCATCCCCTCTTCCACCCATCCACCACCCACCCTCCCAGCCCCTCTCTTTCTTGAGAGTTTTGGAGAGCTCAAGTGAGAGGTGACCCAAACTGCAAGGTTACATTGCAGACCGAACAAAGCAATCACCCATTCTGCATCTGGTCGCAAAATAAAAACTGCACTCTGACTAGTGACTCAAATGTGCATCAATCAAGTGCAGGTTACATGTTTGCCACAAAAAAAGGGAACAAAAATAATAGGGGATGAACTCGATAAATTTCTGGGATTCTGGAACTATGGAGCCAAAAGTCTATCACCAGGAAATAGCAAAAGACGAGATGGGATTTTACACTGGAAAAAAATCCAGAGGAGGGGAGAGTTTGGGGGAATGAGAGGTGAAGGGAGGAGAAAAGGGAGTATTTGTCGGAATAGAACATGTGAAATAATTGAAGGGGGAAGGGGGGAAAAATTAAGCTTTAAGCTTTTCCCCCCCAAATTTTGTCCCCAAAATACCATAACATAAACAAGTACTTACCAAGCTTAACAGATCCTCCAAACAGGGACCCTTTATCAAATGCATCTTTCCAGGTGAAAGTTAAACAAAGCTTTAAAAGGGAGGGAAAAAATCATTTAAGTTTTAAATTGGCACATTTCTTGTAATATCAATTGTGACAGGTTAAAATTTCATTGCTTGCACAATCAGTTAATGCACATTTTGCGACTCAAATCCCAGTGATGTTCAGCATTTGCCATTATCACACATTGAGCAACCTCTTTAAAAAACTGAGCAATTTTGTTTCAAGGTCAGCTGTAAATTGAAACGAATTAACATTATGTACATACATCAAAACAATGGAAGTCTGATAAATCTTAGTCAAATCTAATGACCTATACAGGTTTTAAGTTAAATATATATGAATTAAGCATGATTTCTCAGACTTTATATGTTTCAATGCATATCACACAAAAGATCTGATTTGCACAAAATATGTATAAAAGCAAATCTGATCCAATTATCAAAGAATTTAAAAATATTTGCAGTGTTAATTTGGAAAATGAATTCAATCAATATGATTTAATCCTTTCGTACAATGCCTTTTTATTGTGGGAGCCTGGTTTATACAGATTTGATGATAGTGACTGGAAATTACACCCACAACTATCCTCCTTCAAACCCAAATTAATCACGTGCTAACTGCAGTCAGCACTTTGATTCAAGGTTAGCTGTGAGTGCCACAGCCAACCGTGAAATCAAGGCAAATATCACTTATTCACATCAAAGTTGTATAAATAGGCATTTGGAAAATGACCAACACTTAGAAGACTTCACCTGCTCTATCCTTAACTTCACTTCACTAGGCTGGAAATTTGGGCAAAGAAATGGCAGATGGAGTTCAATCCAGATAAATGCGAAGTGATGCATTTTGGTAGAACTAACGTAGGGGGGAGCTATACGATAAATGGCAGAACCATAAAGGATGTAGATACGCAGAGGGACCTGGGTGTGCAAGTCCACAGATCCTTGAAGGTGACGTCACAGGTGGAGAAGGTAGTGAAGAAGGCATATGGCATACTTGCCTTTATAGGACGGGGCATAGAGTATAAAAGTTGGGGTCTGATGTTGCAGTTGTATAGAACGTTGGTTCGGGTGCATTTGGAATACTGCGCCCAGTTCTGGTCGCCACACTACCAGAAGGACGTGGAGGCTTTAGAGAGAGTGCAGAGGAGGTTTACCAGGATGTTGCCTGGTATGGAAGGGCTTAGTTATGAGGAGAGATTGGGTAAACTGGGATTGTTCTCACTGGAAAGACGGAGGATGAGGGGTGACCTAATAGGGGGGTATAACATTATGAAAGGCATAGATAGGGTGAGTGGCGGCGGTGGGAGGGAAGAGGTTTAACACGGATATCAGAAGGACGTATTTTACACAGAGGGTGGTGGGGGCCTGGAATGCGCTGCCGGGCAAGGTGGTGGAGGCGGACCCACTGGGAACGTTTAAGACTTATCTAGGTAGCCACATGAGTGGAGTGGGAATGGAGGGATACAAAAGAATGGTCGAGTTTGGACCAGGGAGCGGCGCGGGCTTGGAGGGCCGAGGGGCCTGTTCCTGTGCTGTATTGTTCTTTGTTCTTTGTCTTTTAATGCTGTTCAAATAAAAGTATGCTATCTTTCACCTCTAACTGATTCAACACATCTATTGCTTAAAACATTACCAAAACAGAGAGTATATTTCCTAGCGAATTCACTTGCTACCAGGATCTCAGTAAAGTGCTGTGAATATCCCAGGAAAACTACATAAAATGCTGTTTGCCATTTCTTCAGTTTCTGCCAAGCTTCACAATTAGAATGCCCAACTAAGAGAAACTCAACTTCAAAGATACTCTGGTAACATGTTGGTATACTGGAATCCTCACAAATGCAACTCCGGAGGTGATAACTAGATCAGTAGCAGCTAAATTAAGAGTGATATAGTTAGTCATAGTAATGGAAAACAAATTTTAAAATTGTTTTTTTTTAAAGCTGTGGTGTTGGAGAGACAAGGTCTTTGATATAGGTCCTGGTGATGATGCCTTCATTTAAAATATCCACATCAGGGAAGGCATGTTCCTTCTTTTGCCAGGATCAAGAATGTCACAAAGTGAACATTCTGCTGGGGAAGAGTAAAAAGCCAAATGCCATGGTCCACATTGGTACCAATGTCTTAGACTTAGATTGGAAGGGGAATGGGGTCCTGCAATCAGAGTTTAAGGAGCTAGGTAGAAAATTAGCAAGCAGGAACTCAAACGTGGTAATATCTGGATTACTGTCAATGCCATGTAAAAGTGAGTACAGAAATAAAGAGGATAAAGCAGATGAATGTGTGGCTGGAAACATGGTGTAATTCCTGGGACAGGCTCTGGGAAGATGGCACATGTACAAGCTTGACAGGTTGTACCTGAACAGAGTGGGACTGAGCCCGTCATGAAGCATATTGCTTGTGCTGTCGAAAGGACTTTAAACAAACTCGGCAAGAGTGCGGGAACAAAGAGGAAATATTGGAGAGCAACACCAGGATGCACAAAACACTGGGAGAAACAGAAAGCATTATAAAAATTAGTAAAAATGAAGAAATTAGTTAATAAGTGAAGTCAGAGTAAGGGAGAAAGTAATGATGTCTAAATCAGCATTACTGTTCATGTATGTGAATGCACAAAGTATAGCAAATAAGATTAGGGAGTTACAGGCGCAGACTGAGTTGAGGATGTTGTGGCAATAACAAAGACCTGGCTCAAGGGGCGGCACGGTAGCACAGTGGTTAGTACTGCTGCTTCACAGCTCCAGGGACTTGGGTTCGATCCCCGGCTTGGGTCACTGTCTGTGTGGAGTTTGCGCATTCTCCTCGTGTCTGCGTGGGTTTCCTCCGGGTGCTCCGGTTTCCTCCCACAGCCCAAAGATGTGCGGGTTAGGTTGATTGGCCATTCTAAATTGCCCCTTACTGTCCTGAGATGCGTGGGTTAGAGGGATTAGCAGGTAAATGTGTAGGGATATGGGGGTAGGGCCTGGGTGGGATTGTGGTTGGTGCAGACTCGATGGGCCAAATGGCCTCTTTCTGCACTGTAGGGTTTCTATGATTCTATGATTCAAGGAAGGGCAAGACTGGGCGTTAAATATTCCTGGGTACAAGATGTTCAGAAAAGATAGAAAAGGAAGGAAAAGGGGAGAGGGGGATGTTTTTCATGCGAGAGAGCACTGCAGTGCTGGGGAGAGAGAGGATACCCCAGAGGATTCAATTTGGAATCAATTTGGCTAGAGCCAAGGAACAAAAAAAGGGTTAGATTACATTGATCAATGTAGTCTATAGACTACCAACTAGTGAGGCCGATGTAGAAGAACAAATCAGCATTCTATGATTCTTCTATGGGAAATTACAGAGAGATGCAAACATTATTGAAGGCTGTACCCAATGGGCCCATCTGAGTTTGTGTCTGTTTCTTAATTAGAGATTTAATTTCCTCCCCAACAAGGTGAAATGGGGAGAAGTAGTTTTGTTATTTTGGGGATGGATTTTGTAATTTAAGGACGTTCACAGGAGCAGGTCCCATGTGCCCAGGTTCCCGTGGATCCAGGCCTGTCAGTTCCTGTTAATGTAATGAAAGAGCCCAGTCCTGTTTGTCCAGAGAGTTTAATTCAACACTTCACTAGTTGGGAACAGATCCCCAATAAGTAACCCCCAGGAGGAAAATGTAGCATCAGTTAACATCCAGAAACACTTTGCAATGAAGCATTCGCTGTACCTTTTTAAATATAGTGAATTTACCTGTCTTCTATTGGAAAAAGAAACACTTGTAAATTAATGAATACTCCTGTTTTAGACAGGTAAATGTAATCTAAACCTGAAATGTTTTAAATATTTTAAGTTAGTGTGTTGAAAGCCCACACCTTGGGCGTACATCAATTTATTGCAGAGTGTCTATATCAGGGGGGTTAAACCAATCATGATTTTGAGAGCGTGATTTCTGCTCAATGAGGGATTTTCTATTAACGATTAGTTTTTGCAATACTCCAAGGCAGTCGCAACATTTGTTCATTGGTTTTCTGTATTGTTGACAACAGAAAATGTAAAGTTGCTCATTTAGACAGTAATAGAAAATGGAGATGGCAGATCGACACCTAGAATGAGTTTAATACAAAATATTAAAATTTCCAATTGACGTTTTCAGTTATTGGTTTGTTCATTACTTAGTGGATCTGATTGATATATTCACATGTATACTTCTTACCTCAAGATAAATATATTGTAAATTGTCTTTTGCTATTGAATGGGATGGTTAAAAATCCTTTCGTTCATTGCAAGTGCCAGCAACAGGTTCCTCCTGATCCTTTTCCTGTGTTAGTTTTTACTTTGAAATGTGGAATATTTCAATTGCCAAGCTGTTATTTTTAAATGCTAATTTTATTTTTGTGATGGTTAACATGATGAAAGTGGAAGTATCCACATTAAAGAATGTAATATTAACAGCAAGCTTTCTTCAGAGTTTATCCAATTGACAACATTATAGCCCATATTATAATTCGGCTGGCAATGAACACTGAATAATAATGCGATGAAAGTTTCTCCTTCCTCAGTGCAGATGGATACATTCTACCACGTTTGTTTTGTGATTTAGATCTGAATGTCCATGTGTAAAACATCAAGGACACTTTGGATTCTGTGAATTGGAAAGAATTAAATGAGCTGATTTAAACTGAAGGCATGAATTGCAGTGGTGTTTGGAAACCATCACTGAGGTGGATTTATCAGTGAAATAGGATATTGCAGACGGAACTAGGAAGATTTCTTGGAAAAAAAAGAGGTGGCATTTGGAACTTGTAATGGTAAACAAATCAGTGAAGAGGTCTACAGTCCATTACAACAGATAGATAATATATACAAGACTACTTCAATGCAGAATTTGCTGACCATGTACAGGGATAAAAGGGCTTCACGTCAATGCAAAACATCGACTAAAAGTGCAAAAAGAAATACAGACTTGAATACCTGATTGTCGGCAAATGGAAACTTGAGCTCAATGGAACACAGTTGATCATAATACCTGAAAGAAAAGCAAATCAGTTAGGACTAAATACTTGATGTTTTCAGTACATGTTTCGTCACCCGTTCTGAGATGTATTCATAGAACATTAAGAAAACACTGCCCCAGATCTTCTTTTGATAGTGTAATGGTATCTTGTACACCCACATACGAGGCAGATGAGGCTCCAGTTTAATGCTTTTTCCGAATAGGGTACTCAAAATGTCAAGTTATGTCCTCGTTTATACAATCAATTAAGCAAAACCCTCACTACAGTTGGATAATGGCTTTAAATTCGAAGCCTAAGATTGCTGAACCACAATTTTGTGCACAAAGATTTCAGAAAGCTTCTCAAAGTAGCAAACTGCTTGAATGAAGAGTTTCAAAACTCAAAACAATGAACTGAAAATGACAAAAAATAATTGAATATTTTACTCAGAACTCACATAAATGTGAATTTGCTTCTGGTCACATGACCTTGGGTTTGATCGTAGCCTCCCTTGGGTTGCATACAAGATGCTCCTAAACACTCACTCTACATTAATATTTGCTGCAAATTATTCAGTATTTGCTATGATCATTTATTAACTGCTTATTATAAATGACACTGATGGAAGTCCTGTTTTTTTTTCCAGTCAGACCCTGAGTGAGAGGGAAACCCTAAGATTTTGATAGTTGCTGAAACAGAAAATTCAGTTTTTGGGTTAAGTGAAGCTGGTTGAAAACAGATTTGAAAATAAGAGTAAGTTCACCAAGTGATAGAATAAAAGCAAGCTAATGATTGGATCCAGAAGTTGACAATAGACAAATATAAGGTTGCTGCAGCTGTTTCTATAGCTGAAGTAATTCATTTTATGGAAATTGATTTCATATGAAGTAATCTGTTTCATACCTCAGCGATGCCTTTTGCCTCAACCACTTATTATTTTGGTCACTAATAGATTCTCTTGTATGTTAGCCACAAATTTCTTTTCTTGCTGTCTCTTTGGTCCTGTCACTCAATTTATCACTTCTCTGTCCTTCTATATTCCACCTCATTTTCCTGACTTCGCCAATGGGCGTTTTTGTGATCGAATGGACATTTCTCATGTGCAACCATAGGTTTCTGCATCGAGTCCCTTACTTTTCATGATATGCATCAAATATTCAGACTTGCACAGATTTAAGAAGTTTGCAGATTATACAAAAACTAGCCATGCGGTTGAGTGAGGAAAAAAGCTGTAGATTTGCCTGGTCAGATGGGCAAAAATGGCAAATGGAGTGGTAATGAATTTGGCAAGGAAAAACGAGGCAAGGGAAGAGAGAATAAAAATGGTAGGATAGCGAGAAATGTGGACGGAAAGACATCTACCTTGGTATACATATTTATAAATTCCTGAAGGTAGTAGAACAGGTAAATAAAGGTGCTTTAAAATGGCATATGGAATACTTCCCTTTATTAACCAAAGCATATAAATAACAGCAGGCAAGTTAAGCGAAAGCTGTCTAAATCACAAGTAAGACTACAGTTAAAACATGATGCATAGTCGAGGTCAACACCTAACTGGGAGGATATGTTTGTACTGGAGTGGGTACAATGATTTACAGAGCTATGACCCAGGAATAGCTACTGCTTGAAAGGAAAGATTGGATAGTATTTGGTTGATTTCCTTTGAACATTAAAGAGGCTGAGGGCAGGTGTGTAAAATTATGAATTGTCTAAAGTGAGTGGATAAAGGAATCTATTTTAGTGGAGAGGTTTATGACCTTAGCTCATGTTACTGGATTGAGAGACCCAAACTTTTATTTTGTTTAGAAACATGGAGGACAACTACCAAACAGACATACAGACTTTCTAACAAAAGGACAAAACATTTAAACAAAAAAAAGACTACATTTACGAGATAAAAATGTCAATGGTTTCATACAAACACCAGTGAGTCAGCCTAATTACACTTCACCCCAATGACATATTTGTAATGATAACACGTATCTATCTTCATCTCCAATAGTCATGGCAAGTAAGCAGTACATGCCAACTAATAAGTGAACAGCAGCGAGTCAACTTGTCTCACGGAAACCCTGCCTCTCTCATGAAGGGTTCCAATCGCAATGCTCAAAGAACTCGTTTTGGAATTCTCTTCCAAACAACACTTTCTCGTGAACATCTTCCACAAGGATTCAAACTCTCCTTCCAATGTTCCTTCTTGTTGTGCAGTCATGCACTCTCTAGATATTCAGCCAAGCAGAACACATTTTCACAATAACTTAATTGCAGTGTTAATGTAAGCCTACTTGTGACACTAATAAATCAACTTAAATCTTTTAAAACATTGATCCAAAAATCCATTGTTATAGAGTTTCACAACACAAACAGAGGCCCTTTGGCCCATTGTGACTGTGCCAGCCATCAAGCACCTATCTATTCTAATCCCACTTTCCAGCACTTGGTCCTTAGTCTTGTATGCTATTTCAAGAGCTCATCTGAATGCTGAATTGTTGTGAGGGTTCCTGCCTCGACCACCATTTCAGGCATATTCACCTTCCAGGTGAATCCCCTCAAACTCCTGTCCCTTACCTTAAATCTATGCACCCTGGTTATTGACCTCTTTACAAAGGGGAAAACATTCTTCCTATCTATCCTGTCTACGTTCCTCAATTTTGTACGCCCCAATCTGGTGCCCCCAGAGCCTTCTCTGCTCGGAGGAAAGCAACCCCAGCTGAACCAGCCTCTCTTCATAGGTGAAATGCTCCAGCACAGGCAACAGCCTGGTGAATCTCCTCTGCACCCTCCCGAGTGCAATCACATCCTTCCTGCGTGTGGCAACCAGAACTGCACAGAGTACTCCAGCTGCTGCCTCAAGTGCTTTATACAATTCTGTACCTCGGCTAATAAAGGCAAGCATCCTATGTGCCTTCTTAATTAGCTTAGCTATCTGTCCTACTGCCTTCAGGGATCTGTGGACTTGCACCCCAAGGCCTCTGTCTTCTGTACTTTCTGGAGTCCTGACATTCACTGTTATTCCCTTGCCTTGTTACTCTTCCAAAAATGTATCATCTCACACTTTTCAGGCCTACTCCTGCTTCTAGTTTTTATGTTTCTTTGGCTCTAGAGGCTAAAGGGATCAAGGGATATGAGGGGAAGGGGGATCAGGATATTGAAGTCGATGATTAGCCATGATCAAAATGAATGGCGGAGCAGGCTCAAAGGACCAAATGGCCTACTCCTGCTTCTAATTTCTATGTTTCTAAATTCCACTTGCCACTGCTCTGCCCATCTGACCAACCCGTCTATATCATTCTGTAATAAAAGGCTTCCTCTTCGCTATTTACCATTCCCCAATTTTTGGGTTATCTGTGAACTTGCTGATCATACGTCCCACATTTCCATTTGGATCATTAAATGTACATTACAAACAGCAAGGGACCCAGCACTGATCCCTGCAGTACACCACAGGACACAGGCTTCCAGTCACAAAAACAACCTTTGACCATCGCCCTATTCCTCCTGCCACAAGGTCAACTTTGGATCCAATTTACCAAGTTGCCCTGGATCCCACGTACTCTTAGCTTACTGATTAGTCTCCCTTTTGGAACCTTTTCAAAAGGCTTACTGAAGTCCATGTAAATTACATCAACTGCACACTGCCCTCACCTACACACAAGTCACCTTCTCGAAGACTTCAAATTTGTTAGACATGATCTCCCCCTCACAAAGCCTTGATGACTATTGTTGATTCATCCTTGCCTCTTCAAGTGGAGATTAATTTGGTCCCCTTAACTGATGTTAAGACTCACTGACCTGCAAGTACCCGGTTTATTCCTACTTCCCTTCTTGAGCAGTAAGTCACCAAACTTCAGCTGTCTCCTTAGCTTTTCTAGCTTCTCTCAACTCCACTCTGCCTTATGTCTGCTCCCTGCAGCTGTCTTTTAAATTCAGAGTCTTTTCTTCTTCTGCTTCATCCTTTCAATTTTACTTCACAGGATCAGTTTTAAATTTCTATTCTTGTTCCGTGACCATCTTCTTGGGACCTCTTTCTGCCCCACTCCGTAGATTGGGACTTGCTTCTTTGTTTTGGGACCTCTCCCTGCCCCACTTCTGTATCTTGCTTCCAAGTGATGTTCCATTCCTGGTCACCTGTCCTATTGCACTGTTTCACTTTCTTCCATTTTTCTTCAGCGCAGGCACCTCAAAACAGTTCTTCGCGAAAAAGGGCCATTTACCAGCCTGAAGGCATGAACATGCGCCAACAGCATGTGTGGCCATTCTCTTGGTTGGCATATGCACATATATCAAAGATCACAACAAGAAACAATCTGCACGTGTGGCCTTTTCAGGACCAACACATATATGCAGAGACCATTGAGGCCCAATCTTTGATTTGAAGGTACACGTTTTTCCCTCTTTGGGTTTTGTCACAGCAGCCAACAACTGGAGACATAGGCTTTAAGTAGAAGGATGATGGCAAGAAATTAATGAGGGCCTGAAAAAGATTGGGGAGTCAGAAACCCTCATCACATTTTTAAAAAATACTTGGATATGCAAGTTCTGCAAGTTACAGGGCTGCAACCAAGACCTAGAGAGCAGAAAAACAAAGAAAAACTCAGTGGGTCTGGCGGCATCTGTGGAGGACAGGGGGAAAGGTGATGGATTTTATATTGATTAAGTGGGGTGGAGCAAAATACACGGTCAGGATCAGCTAAAATGTGGATAATGCAGATAACTATTTTTGCTGGCACAAACATTGCAACAAGTTGTCTTCTTGTGCTGAATATTTTCTGCTTCTATGTTCTAAACCCTATCTGGCCATTTACTGTCCCATCAACAAAGCAATAGAAGGTTTTGTCAACAGCGCAATCCAGTGGCACTTACTAACCAGTAACCTGAACAATGATGCTCAGTTCAAGTTTCAATAGAATCACTCATCTGCAGATCTCAATGCAGCCTTATCTCAAACATGAAGAAATGAGCTGAATTCCAGAAGTGAGATGAGCGTGATTGCCTTAGACAGCAAGCCTGTAATTGACGTAGTGTGGCAGCAAGGAACCCATGCAAAGCTGAAGACAATGAAAAGCAGGGAAACCGCTCAACTGGATGAAGTACCACACAGCACATAGGAAAATGGCTGCGCCCACTGGAAGTCAATCATCTCAGCCACAGGACATTGCTGCAGGAGCTCCTCAGGGCAAGGGCCTGGACCCAACCATCTTCAGTTGTTTCATTAATAGCCTTCCATCTGATAATTGCACATTAAACTCCTCAGATAATGAATTAACATTCAGGCTGGGGTTGATGAGAAATGTTGTTTGCCACTCAAGTGCCAGGCAATCATAATCTCCCACAAGATAATCTAAACATCTCCCTTTTACAGTCAACAGTTTACCATGCTGAAGCCCTTACTATCACATCTTTGGGGTCACCACTGACCAGAAACTGAACTGAAAACCAGCCACATAAAGACTGGTTAGAAGAGGTCAGAGGCTGGTTATTCTGCAGCAAGGTTCACTTTCTAATTCCCCAAAGCAGAAGCTTGGCAATATTCAGCACAAAACAGCCCACGTGACTGGCACCCCAATCTCAATGGTAAAATTAATTCCTAACACCAATGATGCACCGTAGCTATAGAGTGTCCCAGCTACAAGATTCACTGCAACAACTTGCAATGGCTTCTTCAACAGCACCTTCTCAATTGCTACCTCTGCGATCTGAAATAGTAATGGCAACAAACACATGGGAATATCAGCACCTGTAAGTTACCCTCCATAACATACACCATGCAGTTGGAAATACGTCACTATTCCTTCATTGGTGTTGGGTTAAAATCCTGCAACTCCAGTATGACTGCCCTATGGAATGCAGCATTACAAAGGAGGAAATTAAGGCGGGGCAATAAATGCTGGCCTTGACGACGATAGCCACAGCACATGAACAAATTTAAAACAATTATATTGGTCAGGTTCAATATAAATATGGGATTCAGCACAGGTGATATTTATACGGAAATTGAAGTTTTAAGAATATAAAAATCACAAGTAGATTCAACTGTACCATGTATCATGTAACAATTAAAGTAACAAGTGTGTAATACTCAATTCATCCCCACTTGATCAATAATTTAAAATTTCAGTCATAGGTTCCCACCACCCCACAATTTGGAACATCAACTGTCAGATCAAGGTGATTGGACAGATCAGCTATCAGTCACTAACTAACAAGAAATTTGCAACATAACAGCCCAATCAGTTATCTAAATGTTACAAGGAGACAACCCACACAGAGGCTGCAGCACAAATAGAACTCAATGTCAGGAAACTGGAGAGGGAAAGTTCAATAAGCAAAAGTTCCTGAATACAGCAAGAATGACAGTAATGAACATTATGATAACATAAAATAAGCTAGCAGAGAACAATAATCTGAGAAAGGAAACATTTACAATGAACTATATTTTATAAAAATGCCCAAATGTTTTTGAAACTGAAGGAATCACAAAGCCTGAACTGTATAGCATTTCACAACACTACCCATAATGAGTGTTAAAATGAGATAACAAGGTGGTTGGAATTGGGCTTTCAAAGTCATACCAAGTGCAATATTTGGGAAAGGATGAAGTTAAATGAATTGAAAACAACACAAGTAACAGTTTCAAAAAAAAAGTGCAGGCAGTGCCTGCACAAAGCATCAGATATCTGCTATGTTTGTTTTTATTCCAATTCAATCAAATCAAGTCCAATTCAGAGTCTGAACAAGTTGAGACATTCCCGATCCAAGCTGACAAGACAGGGCTCTCACCTCCTGTCTTGGGCTTGATCTACATGATCCAAGCTGATTGGACTAGGCATAGCTCCTCTTCCAAGGCTTGATCTCATTTGCATCTTAGCCAAAAGGCCGAGATGCCGCTTTAAAAATTGCTTCAAATGAAGCTAAAATGTAACCTGATGACTTCAACCGAGCACAGCATGTCGATACTACACTTGATCTTAGCCAAAAGGCCGAGAAGAGATCTCTGCTATGTTAGACAACAAAAGTTTTCAAGTGAAAGAACAAAAGATGCAATGCCTAAAAGCTGACAATAATTCTTCTTCCAAAAGTATTGTTATCACATGACAGATCATTGGAATTGGCTTTTGTTCCTAACTTTGAGACAATATTTCCACTGATATTCTACAATTAAAAATATTTCTCCTCCCCCAGCCACCTGCAAAACAAAAAAATTAATTAACTCAAAAAAACAACATTTAACAGAAAACAGACACCAATTTAAGCATCAGAATGGCACACTGGGAGTTGAGACAAAGTAGGGACTGAAGTACAGTTCAGTACACAATTTCCAATCCTAATCATGCATTATCACTATAACCCTTTGGCACACATTAAAAGCAAAATAAACTAGCACAGCTACGTGGCACATTAAATAAAATTTATACAATTTTCTCCCTTTCAGACTCCACATTATTTAACCTCAAGGAAAGGAACTAAAAATCTCAAGTGATTCAATTCAAAACAACGCTTAGTCAATTGTTAGAATATGTTAATGCATAGAATTTTAGCCCTGACCAATGCATTCCATTCTGTACCTCTAGTCTCATGAGCACATAATCCATTCTTTTCTGTGGAGCTTTTGATCATCTGATGCTCCTAACCTTGAATCTATTTCCAAACCTTTGTGCAGGTGTTGTTGAAAAGAGCCCATTGAGAATAGCACCAAATGTTTTTGCTGGCACTTTGTTCCAGATATTCTAACAATCCCTGCAGAGACCAATAATTTTTGAAGAGGGATTTGAATTTCCATAGACTGGCTCCAAAGATCACACATCAGGATTTCATGTTTTATGATGTTTATTGTAACAAACCAACCAAAATATGCATTGACTAACCATTATTTAATGAAAAAAAACCAAACAACTACAGAAAAGATATCCCCCCCCTTAACTTCCTAACACAACCAAAAACCCTGCAATATATTTCTCTGTTACACTGCACTCGAGAGATTTGTCATCTTTCCATGAAGCAGGCCAAAGTTACTCCCAGCTTCCACTGGGCTTACTTCTCCCTGTTTCTCTAAGACACAATGTTCAGTAGCTGTCAATGGCAATTTCCTGCAATCTTCTGAGAATCCTGGCAGCCAGGCCCACTCTGGTAGCCCTTCTCCTAGTCTGTCTTCAAATCATAAGTTCCATCTCTTCAGAGAATGAGTTCCCCATCCACATTCTGCCTGGTGGCGAATGGAGAACAGCCTTATTTCTTGCTGTTCACCTGTCTCTCCAAATGGGACTTTCCCTCTCTCTGTCTGAGGTCTCAGAGTCAGTATGTCTGCACAAAGCAAAGCAAGCTGCTCCTTTCTTAGGTGTCGAGGTATGAAAGCCGGCACTTGGGTGATTTCACCGATACTCCTTGTTCCCATTGCAACCAGGTCACACAGGCTTGTCAGACAGAACTAGTAAATCACATGCCCCTCCCTCTCCATTACACCTTGAATGAAAGGGGCAGATTAAACATCTTTTAAACCTTGCACTCATAAGAATATCCCTTGATTGAGGGAAGAGAAGTAGAAATTCCAAACTTGCTCCAATTTTGTTTAGTTTCAAACTGCATCCACTGAAAACAATGCTAGCTAAACATGTGTGTTTGTCATTGGTGTCTTTTATAATTTTAAGAGGACATGGATCAAAGCATCCTTCAACCTTTCCATGAAAACAAATCTGATGCTTAGAATCTCTTTACAACTTCAGTTCCTAAGGTCCAGAGTCATCTCAACATCAGTGCCCACCAAAATTAACAAAGCATTGTAAATATGTCCTTGCCAACAATCGTCAGTTCAAATAATTTGTTTCTACTTAAGGCATTGAAGCAGTTGGTCCAACCTTCCAGCCAAAACAGGTACATGAAAATCAACGACAGAAATCCAAAGTTTCATCTTATTAAATCAAAGCATTGAGAATATAACTAAACTGTACTGACAACTAAATAAGATTGAAAAGGGGGTAAGAACAGAAATTTATATTAACATCTTGCAATTTTTCTATGTATATCCCAAATCACTTACACTAAATTACTGCAGACATGATTGTTATACAACATCGACTTAGCATATGGGGAGACTGTGACAATGGTAATGTCACTCACTGAACTCATAGCCCAAAGGGGAAAACTAAAGTTCTGCGGGCACGGCTCTATGGAACTTAAATTCGAATAATAAAATCTGGAATATAAAGCTAATTTCAATAAAAGTGGCTGTGAAACTATCATTGTTCATCTTAAAAACCCATCTGGCTCACTAATGTCTTTGAGGGAAGGAGATCTGCCACTTGCTCTGGCCTAAATGTGAATCCACATTCACAGCATTGGGATTGACCCTTAACTACCCCCTGAATAGGCCTTATCAAGCCACTCAGTTCAAGGGCAATTTGGGATGGGCAGCAAATGCTGCCCTTGCCAGTGATGCCCACGTCCTATTAAAGAACAAAAACATGATGCCTGACCAGGTAGTCATGGTCGGTGCAGGCTTGGAGGGCCGAAGGGCCCGTTCCTGTGCTGCAATTTTCTTTGTTCTTTGTAACTGAAGTTTGGTGCTATCCACCAAGGAAACAACACTGCCCAGGACAATGAGAAAACTGGCTGCTCTTCTTCAAATAGTGTTGCAGTGGATGCTTAACCACTTGGATCATGCAGACAGGGTGTTCGGTTAACTGATCCAAACACAAAAGGAGATGGAAGAAAGTTTACCAAACCAGATTAAAGCAACATATGGGGCAAGTGATCCAATGATGGAGAAGTGACCAAGAACAGAAGGAAGGATGAAAACCCAAGCAAAGTTACACCATAAAGAGATAAGCATGACAAGAATAAGCAAAGAATGAAGTTGACCCTTCTCCTTTACCATGTAGACTTTAACTCTACACACAACCTCAGATAGAAATCTAGGAACATAATTATGCCATTACTTAACATTAACCAATTAGTCACACTACATTTGTTACATGGGATCAAGGCATCTTAAACCAGAGCTTTGGCAATCATATTTTGCAACTGTGCCCATTTATAGCCATATTGCGATCAAATAATGCAGGTCCTGATTAGGTCCAGAGAAAGCTATGATTTCAACTGATGCATTGAGATGACATTCCACGATTTTATCAGCTTTGCATGCCACCACATTGTTTTACATTATGACTATCCACTTCAAGTACACTGTTCTCGTAAAAGAGAATGCACTCGCGTCACAGTGCAACATTTCACATTTAATGCTTTTTTGTCCTCTCCAATGTTAAACTATATTTCTCAGGTTAATAGAAACAGCATTCACCTACTCTTAACCAGTGATTAACATGAGTCAGCATTGACATGGTTGCTGTCACATAAAAACATACATTAAACCAGTCTATGCTTATGTCCAATATGATTCTCAATTTAATGGATGCCACTTTCGTAAGCATGCGTGACAAACCATAATACGAAACCCATCAACATTTATATATTCATACCTTCTTTGGGCCGAACGTTACATTTATAGTCAATAAGCTTTACTTCCCTTAAAAAATGGCCTTTTATCTGATCCTCTTGTTAGAAGCAGATCCCACTACCCAAGCCCAGAGAACGTAAGCAGTGTTACATATCAAGGCTGCAGATGCTCCAAGATACATAAGCATTACTGCAACTTAATCATATAGATAAATCCAATACAGCTCAACAGCTACTGGCCAGTAAACTTACTGT
This sequence comes from Mustelus asterias, assembly GCF_964213995.1. Taxonomy (NCBI): domain Eukaryota; kingdom Metazoa; phylum Chordata; class Chondrichthyes; order Carcharhiniformes; family Triakidae; genus Mustelus; species Mustelus asterias. Next base: position 100,741,853 of record NC_135807.1, on the reverse strand, counting down.
TGTTTCTCCAATTCGTATCACATTTCAGATTTGGACATCAGCTTGCAGCACCAATTGGGGAAAATTCCCACTTTTCGTGGGAGGGCAACACCTCCTGATGCCAGATAGAGTCAGAGGTTTACAGCATAGAAACAGGCCCTTCGGCCCACCTTGTCCATGCCTCCCAGTTGTTACCATTAAGCTGGTCCCAATTGCCCACGTTTGGCCCATATCCCTCTCCACCAATCTTACCCAACCAATCTTACCCATGTAACTGTTTAAATACTTTTTAAAAGACAAAATAGTACCCGCCTCTACCACCACCTCTGGCAACTCGTTCCAGACATTCACAACCCTCTGTATGAAAGAATTGCCCATCTGAACCCTTTTGTACCTCTCCCCTCCCACCTTAAATTTATGTCCTCTAGTTTTAGACTCCCCTACCTTTGGGAAAAGATGTTGACCTTATCTGTGCTCCTCATTATTTTATAGACCTCTATAAGACCACCCCTAAATCTCCTAAAAGTCACAATCTATCTTTGTTCTATAGCTCTCCCAACGCCTGACCATTAACTGAGTAAGTCCTGCCCTGGTTCGATCTACCAAAATGCATCACCTCACATTTATCTAAATTAAACTCCATCTGCCATTCATCAGCCCACTGGCCCAATTGATCAAGATCCCGTTGCAATCCTAGATAACCTTCTTCACTGTCCACTATGCCACATATCTTGGTGTCATCTGCAAACTTGCTAACCATCCCTCCTAAATACTCATCCAAATCATTAAAATAAATGACAAATAACAGCGAACACAGCACCGATCCGCGGCACACCGCTGATCACAAGCTTCCAGTTTGGAAAAAACCCTCTATAACCATCCTGTCTCCGGTCATCAAGCCAATTTTGTATCCAATTAGCTACCTCACCCTGGATCCCGTGAGATTTAACTTATGCAACAATCTACCATGCAGTACCTTGTCAAAGGCCTTGTCCATGTAAACAACGTTGACTGCACTGCCCTCATCTACCTTCTTGGTTACCCCTTCAAAAAACTCAATCAAATTCGAGAGACATGATTTTCTACTCAAAGCCAGGCTGACTGTCCCAAATCAGTCCTTGCCTCTCTAAATGCCTGTAGATCCTGTCTCTCAGGATACCTTCTAACAACTTACCCACCACAGACATTAGGCTCACCGGCTTGTAGTTCCCAGACTTTTCCATGCAGCCCTTCTTAAACAAAGGTACAAAATTTGCCATCCTCCAATTTTCAGGCACCTCGCCTGCGCTGATTCAATGATTTAGAATCTCTTCCCTAGCCTCCCACAACATCCTGGGATACACTTCATCAGGTCCCGGGAATTTATCTACCTTGATGAGCTTTTAAGACCCCCCAGCTTTCAGACCTGCTAGGTCTGCAGCAGGATGGTGAAGGAACTGTGAGGTAAAAATGGACACATCCTCACAAACCTGCCTGTTGCAGATGCAACTGTCCATGATAAGTGTTGGGAGCAGTGACCACCATTTAATCTTTGTGGAGACAAGACCTTCTTCACATTCAAGACACCCTTCATCATATTGTGTGGCACAACAGCCGTGCAAAATGGGGTAGACTTCAAACAGACGTAGCAACTCAAGACTGTTCAACCATAAGGTGCTGTGGGCCATCATTGGCAGACTTGCACTCAACCACAATCTATAACCTCAGAGCCCCACATCCCCCACTGTATCAGTACCACCTAGCCAGGCAATCAACCCTGATTTAACGAAGAGCGCAGGAGGGCATGCCAGGAGCAGACCAAGCATACTTAAAAATGAGATGTCAACCTGGTGAAACTACAGCACAGGACTACTTATATGCCAAACAGCATAAGCAGCAAGCAAAAGACAGAACCAAGCAATTCCACAATCAGTGGATCAGATCTGAGCTCTGCAGTCCTGCCACATCCAGCGATGAATCGTGGTGGACAATTAAACAGCTTCCTGGAGGCCGCTCCATGAATAACCCCATACTCAATTATGGAGGAGCCTAACACACCAGTGCAAAAGATGAATCTGGACCACAATCTTCAACTGGAAGTGCCAGGTAGAGAACCATCAGCCTTCTCCGAAGGTCGCCAGCATCACAGAGGTCAGCCTTCATCCAATTTGATTCACTTCACGTGCTATCAAAAAACAGTAGAAGGCACTGGATACTGCAAAGGCTATGGGCCCTGACAAAATTCCGTGCAATAGTATTGAAGACTTGCGCTCCAGGACTTGTTGTGCACCTAGCCAGTTATTCCAGTATAGCTGCAACACTGGCATCTACCCAGCAATGTGGAAAATTGCCCAGTTATACCCTGTACACAAGGAACAGAACAAATTCAACCCTGCCCATTACTGAACCATCAGTCTACTCTCGATCATCAGTGAAATGTTGGATGAAATAATCAAAAGTGCTATCAAGTGACACTTAAACAGCAATAACCTGCTTACTGATGCTCAGTTTGGGTTTTGAAGACCACTCAGCTCCTGACCTCATTACAGCCTTGGTTCAAACATGACAAGAGCTGAATTCCAAAGCGGAGGTGAAAGTGACTGCCCTTGACATCAAGGTAGCATTTGACCGAATATGGCATGAAGAAATCCGAGGAAAACTGGACTCAATGGGAATCAGGGGGAAAACCCTCTGCTAGTTGGAGACATACCTGGCACAAAGGAAGATGGCTGTGGTGATTGGAGGTCGACCACCTCAGGACATCACTGCAGGAGTTCCTCAGGGTAGTGTCCTCAGCCCAACCATTTTCAGCTGCTTTATCAATAACCTTCCTTCCATCACAAAGTCAGAAGTGGAGATTTTCTTTGATAACTGCACAATGCACAGTACCAATTGTGACTGCTCAGATACTGAGGAGTCATAAATGGTGCTGAGCATTGTGCAGTCCACGTCCAGATTCAGCGAGATCTGGACAATATCCAGCCTCAGACTGACAAGTGGCAAGTAATATTTGGGCCACACAAGTGCCAGGCAATAATCGTCTCTGGCAAGAGAGGATCTGAGCTGTGTGCATTGATGGTTCAGTGGGTAGAATTCTCACCTGCCAGGTGGGTTCAATTCCCAGTCAATGCAAATCACTTCTTTTAGGGACGGCACGGTAGTTAGCACTGCTCCCTCATAGCACCAGGGACCTGGATTAGGTCCCTGTCTGTGTGGAGTTTGCATGTTCTCCTCGTGTTAGTGTGGGTTTTCTCTGGATGCTCCAGTTTCATCTCACACTCCAAAGATGTGTGCAATGTGCAAAATTGCCCCTTAGGGTCAGGCGGACTAGAATCATAGAAACCCTACAGTGCAGAAGGAGGCCATTCGGCCCATCGAGTCTGCACCGACCACAATCCCACCCAGGCCCTATCCCCACATATTTTACCCACTAATCCCTCTAACCTACGCATCCCAGGACTCTAAGGGGCAATTTTTTTTTTTTAACCTGGCCAATCAACCTAACCAGCACATCTTTGGACTAGCAGGGTAAATACATGGGGCTACAGGGGTGGGGCCTGGGTGTGATTGTTGTCAGTGTGGGCTCGATGGGCCAAGTGGCCTCCTTCTGCACTGTATGGGTTCTATGACCGTCATCTCTTGACATTCAATGACATTACCATTGCTGAATCCCTATCAACTTCCTGATGCTTACCATTGACCAGAACCTGAACTGGACTAGCCATATAAATACTGCAGCTAACAAGTCAAATGCTAAGAATCCTGCAGCAAATAACTCCCCCAAGCCTGTCCAACATCCACAAAGCAGAAATGAGGTGGAATACTTTCCACTTGCCTGGATGAGTGCAGCTCCAACAACACACAAACAGTTCGATGCCATTGAAGACAAGGCAGCCCACCTGATTGGAACCCTTCCACAAACATTCAATCTCCCCACTACCAATGAACAGTGACAGCCATGTGAAAATATTTGCAAGATGCATTGTGGAACTCACTAACGTTCTTTAAGCAGCACTGTCCAAACCCATGAACACTACCATCTAGAAGGACATTGTCAGCAGATACCTGGGAACACCACGACCTGGAGGTTTCCCCTCAAAACCACTCACCATCCTGACTTGGAACTATAATCGTTGTTCCTTCAATACTGCTGGGCCAAAATCCTGGAAATCCCTCCTTAACAGCACTGTGGGTGTACCTACACTTCTTGGGCTACAAAAGTTCAAGAAAGCAGCTTACCACCACCTTCTCAAGGGCAAATAGGGATGAACAATAAATGTTGGCCTTGCCAACAACACTCACATCCTGTAAGTGAATTTTAAAAACTTAAATGTCAACACATCCTTTCATCCTCTGCAGCTGCTGAGAGTCTCCCACATCACAAGCACCCACTATTAAGAGAATGAAGGGTGCAGCTTAATTCTATAGGTACTAAATTTTAAGATCATGGGGCCACCTTATGACCAGGAGAAAGAAGTTACAATGCATTGAACTTAAATTGCTCTTTGACATCTTCAAAACTCTTGGTATTGTAAGCATTGTTCACCCAGAAGTAAATGTACACAGGAATATTTTAAAAAATCAAACTAGCTGAATTAATGTCAGCTTGATTCAATGATAGGATTCACTGATAATCATAAGGATGGGGGTTCAAGCTCCACTTAAGATCAAGTACACAATCTATAATAGCATTTTAAAGAGGGAGCAATGCATTATTGGAAGGCTGGTCTTGAGGTGGGCTACTTAACATCTACCTAGTTAGAAATAAAATATCCTGTGGCGCTAATTGAAAAGCAAAGACTCTGTTTATAGATTCGTGTTTACATACCTAACTTTGGAAATGTATACATTGTTAAATACTCTGCCAAGTGATAGAGACGACAAAAATGCAAGTTATTTCTCTCAATTAATTCACACAGCCCTCGCAATCATCTGTATAAATATCTCGAAAATCTCAAACTTATATTCTCTTGGTGGACTTTGGCTCAGAGTTAAGACTTTCAGCACCGGACCGATGACTATGAGATGTGGCGAATGCGACACGGAATCGGGCCGTTTCGCCAAACAAACCATGTCGATGGCTGAGAGGTAGCAATATAATCTGTACGTCCTGACAAACCGATTAGCACACAAATTAACTTTCAGGAACTCAATTCCCAATGGTTCAGAGATCACATGCACAATCCTTTTCGACGGGATAGACAAATAAGTTGGAAGGTTTTTTTTAATGATAGCAAAATCCCACGGATTTGGGGCCAGGGCAGAAGGCCCCTCGATGCCAAATTAAACAGCAGGTCGGCGTCCAGGCCAGCGTGTAGGGCCCCGCGGCCGCCCGCCTTTCCTTCCTCCCTCTCCGCAGGCCCAGCCCCGAGTCAGACTTACCTCAGCAAAATTTCCAGCGAGCTGTCGTGCTTGTCGAGCGGCCTGCCCAGGGCGCTTTTCCGCAGGTTGTTCAGCTCCTCGGCCGCCTTGATGTACTCGGCCTGTGTGTCCACGCTCGGGCAAGTGGCCTGGATGAACTTGGAGAGCGGCCTCGCCATGTCCACCTCGGACGCTTTCTTAAACGGCACCGACACGAAAGTGGTCGCCATCGTGTCCCGCACTCAAAGCCCCGGGAAGCTGGAAAGAGTCAGGCGCTCGACACTAACTCTCCGCCACCCCCGCGCCCCGCCACTCACTTCCGGAATGATGTCAGCACGTCCCCAGTCTCTGCAACAGAAAGCAGCGAGTGTGAGCAACAGGCAAGAGGGAGGGGGACAGTGGCTTGCTCCTGAGGTATAGGTCACTGCATTAGTAAACCACAAACCTATGGTGTTCAGGTTCAAATCAAATAAAAGAGTGGGGAAGGAGGACAGTGCACTGCCCGAGTCACAGGCAAGGGGAGGAGGACAGTGCACTGCCCGAGTCACAGGCAAGGGGAGAACAGTGCACTGCCCGAGTCACAGGCAAGGGGAGAACAGTGCACTGCCCGAGTCACAGGCAAGGGGAGGAGGACAGTGCACTGCCCGAGTCACAGGCAAGGGGAGGAGGACAGTGCACTGCCCGAGTCACAGGCAAGGGGAGGAGGACAGTGCACTGCCCGAGTCACAGGCAAGGGGAGGAGGACAGTGCACTGCCCGAGTCACAGGCAAGGGGAGGAGGACAGTGCACTGCCCGAGTCACAGGCAAGGGGAGGAGGACAGTGCACTGCCCGAGTCACAGGCAAGGGGAGAGAACAGTGCACTGTCTCAGTCAAAGGCAGGAGGAGAACAGTGAGTTTCACGAGCTCAGTCACAGGCAGGGTGAGGAGGACAGTGCACTGCACTGGCTCAGTCACAAGCAAGGGGAGGAAAGCACTGCCTGAGTCACATGCTAGGCTTGTCTTTTTTTTGTAGTCGTTTCTGCAAATTAGATCATGAAATAGATTTGCTAGCACAGAAATTTACAGTATTGAGCTTTCAGCCATAAACTAAAGTAAACCATCAGTGTTTGAAAAAGTTTAATATTTAAGGGTGCCTGAGGAAACCGGAAGAGTGTAGCGTCGGCGGAGAAAAACGCTAGTAGAACGTAAAATAGGTTTAGTTGTAAACACGGAAACAAGCCATAAGAGCGAACCAGTCCATGTTAGTGTTTACTCTTCACGTGAGCAAAAAGTTCCAATCAAATTTACCTATCCTGTACCCATATACCTTCAATCCCTTTTCACTCATTCACCATAATTCCAAAGTAAACATTGCTTCCATAGTTTTTGTCCTTCCCACTAACCTGGAAGTGAGTTTTATAAATCTGTAGGAATAATTTTTTTCTTGTGTTTTAAATCTCTTGCATTGGCCGCACGTTCTTGATTCCTCAACCACCAGGAATCAGACTACTTCCTGCCCCAACCTTTGAGCTATGTCACCGTTTCTGTGCGGGAGAATTCCATGACTGAAATTCACAGAGGACCTTAACTTCTGCAAAGAAAACGTTGCAAGTTTCACAATGATACTCTGTCTATACATATTATTCCAATGACATAATAATACAGGTCATGTTTTAAACCAAGTTACCACCACTCCATACTACAAAAATCTTCTCGGCCTTTTGGCTAAGATCAAGTGTAGTATCGACATGCTGTGCTTGGTTGAAGTCATTAGGTTACATTTCAGCTTCATTTGAAGCAATTTTTAAAAGCGGCATCTCAGCCTTTTGACTAAGATGCAAATGAGATCAAGCCTTGGAAGAGGAGCTGTGCCTAGTCCAATCAGCTTGGATCATGTAGATCAAGCCCAAGACAGGAAGTGAGAGCTCTGTCTTGTCAGCTTGGATCGGGAATGTCTCAACTTGTTGAGTCTCTGAATTGGACTTGATTTGATTTGATTGAATTGGAATAAAAGTACAAAAATCGATTTTGCACCCTCCAGTGTTACTTTGGATGCCAATATACCCATGGTGTAGGGTGTGTTCACGTTTACGATGAACGCAATACAAATACAGGAAACTTAAATATTCTAATAATCTGCCCCACCCATTGAAGCTGCTTCCTCATCATTCTCTGGCCGAGAGCACTGACGAGTGAACTCCAATCTTTTGGAGTAGGGACGGGGTGCATACGTTATAGCTACTGACTAGTCCACATTGCAAATGCAAAGCAGAGATCCACAAAATAGCCAAGCAATGATGTAGAAAGCATTCAAGCTCCTCCTTTCTTGCCATATACAAATATTAGCTGGCATCATGTGCCTCAGTTACCTTTTTCTTTTCATTTCGGGGTCTACTGCCAGTGGTTGTCATCTTTTACCATGTAGCTTGGAATTCATGACTGTCTACTGCCCTAATGGTTCCCTACTATGATCTCTGCTACATTTTCCTCCAATGTCATGGCCCAAAATGTGAAAAATAAGGAGTTTCGGTCTCTGTGTTAGCTTGGATGAGATATAGCCCTCTTGCAGCTTCAAGACCCATTCTGGACTTGATACTCAATTATTGGAGGTGTTGTCTTTTAGATGAGACATTAAAAAGTAACATGTTCAAATGAGCATAAAAGATCCCACAGCACTATTTAAAAAAGATTAGGGAGTTCTCCTGCTTTATGACCGAACTGGTGTTTAGAAGAATGAGATGATCTATTTGAAAGTGGCTTAGCAGGGCAGATGTTTGAGAAAACATTTCACTTGGCTGGGGGATCTAGATCATGAGACCACAGTCGTAGGACTGAGATGAGTAGAAACTTTTTCACTCGAAAACTGAATCTTTGGAATTTTCTACCCCAGAGAACTGTGGATATTCAGTCATTGAGTACATTCAAGACAGTGGCTAATAGATTTTTGGGTTATAAGGCAACAAGGGATATTTGAATCCTGCAGAAAGGTGGAGTTGAGGTCGATGGTCAGCCACGGGTGACATGATGGCACAGTGGTTAGCACTGCTGCTTCACTGCCAGAGACCCTGATTTGATTCCGACCTTGGGTAACCGCCTGTGTGAAGTTTGCAAGTTTTCCCCATGTCTGTGTGAGTTTCCTCCGGGTGCTCTGAGTGCTCCGGCTTCTCAGTCCATCAAATGGATTATACAGCGGCCTCAGGCAAGGCTAGGGGAGGTGGGGTCTGCTTCCTAATCAACACCTCGTGGTGCCTAAATGTAACAACACTGGCAAGTTAATGCCCCCCATTCCTAGAATAACTGATGCTAAAATGGCCCCCCTACTACCTCCCGTGGGGGTTCACCTCCGCTATCCTGATGGCAGTTTACATCCCACCGCATGCGGACGTGAAGATCGCACTGGATGATATATACACAACTACAAATAGCCTTGAGACAAAACATCCCGAGGCCTTGTTCATTGTGGCCAGGGACTTCAATCAGGCCAAGCTCAAGAGCGTACTACCAAGTTATCACCAATACGCTCTTGTTCCACCAGAGGCCCAAACATCCTAGACCACTGCTACACAACTATCATGATGTGGAGATGCCATCTGTGGTGTCTGTTTGCACTGTTTGAGAGCACATTTCCACTCCATCTGACGAAGGAGCAATGCTCCGAAAGCTTATGGTATTTTCTACCAAATAAACCTGTTGGACTTTAACCTGGTGTTGTGAGACTTCTTACTGTACACAAATATCAAACATGCCTACCACTCTATCGCACGCCTACACTTTGGTAAATCAGACCACAAGGCTGTGCTCCTGCTCCCAGCTTACAAGCAAAAACTGAAGCGGGAGAATCCATCAAAGAAAGTCATGCAATGTTGGTCTGATCTCCTACGGGATTGCTTGGAGTCAGTGAACTGGTCAGTATTTAAAAACTCTGCGATCAGCCTGAACGAGTACGCCACTACAGTAACTGACTCCATTAGTAAGTGTGTAGAAGACTGTGTGCCAAAGAAGCAAATCCGTGTGTTCCCCAACTGGAAACCTTGGGTGAACAGGGATATCCCCTGCTTGCCGAAGTCCAGGTCTGAGGCGTTCAGGTCAGGCGACTCTGACCGATACAAGAAAGCCAGATACGATCTAAGGAGATCCATCAAAGATGCCAAAAGACAGTACCAGACCAAGGTAGCGTCCCAGGCTAGCCACACTGACCCCTGCCAACAATGGCAAGGTCTGCAAGACATAACAGGCTACAAGATGAAGGCATGTAAAATCGTCAGCTCCAACACACTCCTCCCTGATGAGCTCAATGCATTCTCTGCCCATTTTGAGCAAGAGGTCAGCGAGAGCATGTCCTGCACCCTGGAAGCACTGGATGAACCTGTATCTGGGATCACCATTGCAGTTGTCAGAGCAGCTTTCTCAAAGGACAACCCATGGAAAGCGACTGGCCCGGATAGAGTACCCGGACGAGCACTCAGGTCCTGCACGGATCAGCAGGCGGGTGTATTCGCAGACATCTTCAACCTCTCTGTACGATAATCTGAGGTCCCTATCTGCTTTAAGAAGATGACCATCATCCCAGTACCTAAGAAAAACTAAGTAGCATATCTTAATGACTATTGGCCGGTAGCTCTGACATCCATCATTATGAAGTGCTTCGAAAGGCTAGTCATGGCACGAATCAATTCCAGCCTCCCAGACTACCTGGATCCACTACAGTTTGCCTACCGCCGCAACAGGTCCACAGCAGACACCATTTCCCTAGCCCTGCGCTTAACCCTGGGAAACCCAGATAACAAAGACACCTATGTCAGACTCCAATTTATTGACTGCAGCTCAGCCTTCAACACCATTATTCCCACGAAACTCATCTCCAAACTCTGTGGCCTGGCCTCGGCTCCTCCCTCCTGAACTTCCTAACTTACAGACCACAATCAATAAGGATAGACAACAACACCCCCACAATCATCCTCAACACCAGTGCCCCACAAGGCTGTGTTCTCAGCCCCCTACTATACTCCCTATATACCTATGACTGTGTGGCTAAATTTCCCTCCAATTCGATTTTCAAGTTTGCTGACGACACCACCGTAGTGGGTCGGATCTCAAGCAATGAGGAGACAGAGTAAAGGAATGAGATAGAGAATCTGGTGAACTGGTGAGGCAACAATAATCTCTCCCTCAATGTCAACAAAACGAATGAGATTGTCATCAACTTCAGGAAACGCAAAGGAGAACATGCCCCTGTCTACATCAAGAGGGACGAAGTGGAAATGGTCACGAGCTTCAAGTTTTTAGGTGTCCAGATCACCAACAACCTGTCCTGGTCCCTCCCATGCCGACACCAGAGTTAAGAAAGCCCACCAATGCCTCTACTTTCTCAGAAAACTGAGGAAATTTGGCATGTCAGCTATGACTCTCACCAACTTTTACAGATGCACCATAGAAAGCATTCTTTCTGGTTGTATCACAGCTTGGTATGGCTCCTGCTCTACCCAAGACCACAAGAAACTACAAAAGGTCGTGAATGTAGCCTAATCCATCACGCAAACCAGCCTCCCATCCATTGACTCTGTCTACACTTTCCGCTGCCTCAGCAAAGCAGTCAGCATAATTAAGGAACCTAAGCACCCCGGACATTCTCTCTTCCACCTTCTTCCTTCGGGAAAAAGATACAAAAGTCTGAGGTCATGTACCAACAGACTCAAGAACAGCTTCTTCCCTGCTGCTGTCAGACTTTTGAATGAACCTACCTCGCGTTAAGTTGATCTTTTTCTACACCCTAGCTATGACTGTAACACTACATTCTGCACTTTCTCGTTTCCTTCTCTATGAACAGTATGCTTTGTCTGTATAGCACGCAAGAAACAATACTTTTCACTGTATGCTAATACGTGTAACAATAATAAATCAAATCAAATCAAATTTCCTCCCACAGTCCAAAAATGTGCAGGTTAAGTGAATTGGCCATGCTAAATCGCCCCTTAGGGTCCAAAGATGTGTAGGTTAGGTGGATTTGACATGGGCAAGGGATGGGCCTGGGTAAGATGCTTTTTCAGAGAGTTGGTGCAGACTCAATGGGCTGAATAGCTATGGTGATTCTATGATTCTACATTCTCTGATTCTATGGTCTTGCTGAATGGTGGAGCGGGCTTAAAGGGACAAATGGCATGCTGCAACTCTTATTTCTTCTGCTCCTGTGCTTCATCCCAATCAACAGTACCAAAAGCAGATCATTTGGTAATATATTTGATGTTTGTGATAAAGAATTTTGGACATCCTGGGATTTTGAAAGGCTGGATATAAATGCAGGTTATTTCTTTCTGCTTAAATCAACTGGGTTCCAGACATCTTTCAATGGACAATTCCTGATGGAAGCCAAGGATCTGAACCCTCGTTCATCTAAATTCTGCGGAAGCAGTTTTTTCCTCATCCTCCAGCCCATGAAGTGTAAAAAGCTGAGGCAGAAAGTCAATCCAACCCAAAGAACAGAGTGGAAGGTTGAATTAAAGAAGCTTATAAGGTATATTTTGTACAAAGCATATGTACAGGTCCATAATGGGGCGGCACGATGACACAGTGGTCAGCACTGCTGCCTCACAGCTCCAGGGACCCGGGTTCAATTCCGGCCTCGGGTCACTGTCTGTGAGGAGTTTGCACGTTCTCCCTGTGCCTGCATGGGTTTCCTCCGGGTGCTTTGATTTCCTCCCACAGTCCAAAAATGTGCGGGTTAGGTGGATTGGCCATGCTAAATTTCACCTTCGTGTCAGGGGGACTACCTAGGGTAAATACATGGGGATAGGGCCTGGGTGGGATTGTGGTCGGTGCAGACTCAATGGGCCGAATGGCCTCCTTCTGCACTGTAGGAATTCGAAGATTCTATGATTTGCCCACCAATATTTACTCCCTTCCCTATAATATGCAGTCTAAGCAAGCAAAGTTGTCTATTGACACCACTGTCTTAGCCAATATGTTGGAGGCAGGACAATAGTGTATAGCAGGAATCAAGCAAAACCTATTTACTCAGCAAACAAAGTCTGTTTGAACAGAGAACTACAGAAAAAAGTTTACAGTGGCTGTTTGAAAAGCATTGTCACAAAATACAGTGCAGCAAACAGAACTCAAGATCAAAACTGCACCTGTTACTCCTGATAAAAGCATAGTGATAGCATGGCGACATTTACATTTTGCAAGCTGATTATGTCTCCAGCAAATTGCAGCTAGCAGAGGGTAGTTGCATACAAAATGCAGGCATAAAATCAATCCTTAAGCCTTTTTCTTATTCTGGTGTTTATTTCTAAATTGTCTATTATTCACACACTTTTTCCCTTCATTTCTCTATCGCTGCACCCAAAGTGAAAGGATACTGGAATAGGTTGATCATTTAATTCATCATAAACATTTGCAATTCTCCAATACCCTGGCACCACCTCCTTCCAAAGAAAATTTGAAAGGTGAGGTGAAAATCTAAGCAATTTCCATTTTCAATTCCCTCAGCATCTTGAGATGCATTTCACCCAGAAGGGTAACTTGTCTACTTTGAGGACTGCCAACCCTTTTACGAACAGCCTCTTTATTTTTATCCTACACAATATCGCCACAACTTCTGACTTTATTGCTATATCGGCAGGATTTTCTTCTCTTGATGCAAAATTCTCAGAGTACCTCAGGTATGCCCTCTACCTCCACAAGAAGATATATTTTTTGGTATTTAATTGGCCTGATCTTCCCTTTGACCATCCTTTAACTGTTTTTGTATTTACACTGAATTATACTCCTCCCGGAGGCAGGATTTTCCACTCCCACCAGTGGTGTGGGTAATGATGGGTGGGGCACTAAACTTGGATGATGGCAATAGTCAGTTTCTCACCAGCGGGAAATTAGTTTGGAACTTTGTTCTCCCAAATTTGATGGCGGGTTAAAGGCAGGTCCATTTTAAAGCTGATCTATCCATTTGCATTAATTTGTGTCTCCTAATGCTCATTGAAGATCAACTCGCTCGAATTACCTTCCAAATTAAGTGCCCATCCAGCAGATAATTAGAATGGTCTGTTTCCCAATTGTATATAAATAGTGAGCTTCAATTTATCACCAACTTCGAGGTACGTAAAAGTTGCTTTCATCTGCCTTTAAGAGCTTTGCTGCAAAATTTCAAGTGTCTGTATCACAAACTGTGCTGAGGCTTGGCAAAGTAATCAATACCAGTGTAGAAGGGGGAAGATAGAACAAGGAAAGGGCAATATTGCAATACTGGGGTAAGGGAAAGATGGAGGTAGGGCTGGAGAGGCAGTGGTGGAACTGTGGGGTGGGGACAAGGAACAGAGTGGAGTCATGAAAGACTGCACTGGGGCAGGAATTATAAGACAAGGAGTAAGAGACTGTCCTGGAGGTCAAGCCACGCTGTTGGGGCACATTGAACAGACTGTGCTGGGACTGAGGCCTTGCTGTTGGGGACATATCCTTATGAAAAAGAAACCATTATTGTGACAAATCAAGTAGGTTGAATAGAAAGGTGCCTGTTCATCCCTTCTCACAACAAAATCTTATATTGTAACTCATTTTGCATAATACAACAAGATTTTTCATGCACACCTGAGAGATCAGATAGGGCCTCAGTTTAACATTTCATCTGAAAGATGGCATCACCAAGTGTGGCAATGACTAGGTATCACACTATAGCATCAATCTAATGTATACACTCATGTCCAAATGGGACTTCAACCCATAACCTTCTGATTCAAATACGCTACCACTAGGCCAAAGTTGATAACAGGGTTGCATGAAATAAAAACAGTGGCATTGGACTTGGCATTTTCTGTGTATCTTGTGATCCACTTCTGGCTCTCTCAACTTTATTCTGATTCAAACTTCAAACTTCCTTTCCCAGCTCCCATGTTAGCTGATATTATAAGCTGTTCCTCTTCTTCATCTGCTGTCCCTCACAGATTCAGAACTATCAACGGATTTACTCGAAACAAAACACCTTTGACTCCTCTGTGCTGATAAACCATCATCTAATCTGCTGCATCTGTTTCCTCTCCAAAGTACCCTAATGTGTTTTTAAAATTCATGCCAATCCTTCCCACAACTCAATGTTTGAACCTCCCAATTGAATTTGCATCCCGCCATAGCAATGGAACACCTCTAATCAAAGTCATCAAGGCATCCTCTGTGATTGTGGTGTATTATCCTTCCAGCCAGGAAGCCTGCTTCAAGGCAGCCTGGGACTGCAACCCCTGTACCACGTTTCTCTTTATCAATAAATATTTTTTGTTCCCGACAAAGTCTGAATTGTCTTTACAATGCCTGGAGTGCCACGACGTAACGTATTGGTGACGAGTTGGATAAATTGTGATGACACAGTCTACCTGTGAGTAATTGGTTTAACTGAAGTTTGGAAAAGAGACATACTCACCTAAGTGCCTGTTCTTGGGCAAATAGACTCAGAGAGAATTGTCAAGGTAGTGTCAGACCCTGAAGGACAGACAAAGTAACAAATCCAGTGTGGTCAGTGAGTCAAGAAGCCTGGAAAGATATAGAAAATTAAAATGAAGAGGGATTAGCCTTCAAAAGCAAGAGAAGTAAAATTTGAACGAAAGAAAAAAGGACAGGAGCGTTTGAAGTAAAAGAAGAAAGTTGGATAGAAGGCAGAGATTTGCTGCAATCAGATAAGTTCAGAAGATAAAAAGTGTAAAAAAAGAAAAAAACCTTTGGGATCTGGAGAACTTCTCCCAAAGATGTGGGAAAGTGAAGCGGCTGAGATTGCAGCACTCCCATCACAGCAGAGCCTGCAGAGAGTTTGGGTAGCGATTCTGCACCAAAGGACTTTCAGCAGATAAGTTCTGGAGTTTATGGAGGAAAGAAGTCCTCTACCAGCTCAAAAGAAAATGAAATCAGAAGTTTCTTTCAAAAAGATAATGGCCCTGTTTGGACAGTTCAGCAGCTACGAGTGAAATTAATAAAGTTCAGCAACATTTTTTCTTTATTTATTCATTTTATAGGATGTGGGCATCGCTGGCTGGGCAGCATTTATTGCCCATTCCTAACTGCCCTCCATTTCAGAGGGCATTGAGAGTCAACCACATTCACGTGGCTCTGGAGTCACATGTAGGTCAGACCAGGTAAGGACGGCAAATTTCCACCCTACAGGACATGAGTGAACCAGATGGGCTTTTACAACAATCACTAATGGTCATCATTAGATTTAATTTCAATTTTTTATTGAATTCAAATTTCATCATTTGCCATGGTGGGTTTCGAACCTGGGTCCCCAGAGCATTACGCTGCGTCTTTGGATTACTAGTCCAGTGACAATTCCACTATGCCTCAGCCTCCCCAAGCTGAACAAGAAGAGAACATGGAAAGAAAAATGGGCTCTCCAGACAGCCAGAAAAAATGGCAAAACTATGGAAATTTATGTAGAAATCTTCCATCAGCTAAAAAAAGAGAAGTTAAATCAAAGTCCAAGAAGGAGGAGCTGTAGTTCCTATCAAAACTGCAAAAATGCAGGAAAAGGACAGATAGAGAGAGAAAAACGGCAGCTTTGGCAGTTGACATTCTTAAAGTTGTAATGCATTTAAAGTTGTACAGCATTTAATGTAACAACCACAAGAAGGAACAAAGGACAAGGGACAGGAAAATCAGAGAAGACCCCAGATAAAGGGCAACTCTCAAAAGGTGGTCAGTAAGCAATGCAAGACCTCAGCGGAGGAAATTAAGACCTCAAGGAAGTCGCAGCGCTGGAGCTCAGAACGGTAATAAACCCACATGGAAGAGGCAACGCCATATTTAGAGTAGGCATTAAAAGATTCAAGTGGGGGGGGGGGGGCACTGGAAAACCCCAGAGACTGGGGAGCATAGGAAACACCAGGGAGGAGGAAAGCGCTTGGAAATCCTGGAGAGGAGGGAAGGACTGGAAAACCCTGGAAAGGGGACAAGCACTGGAAAACTCTGGAGGAGGGGAAGCACTGAAAAATCCTTGAAGAAGGGGTCTCTGAGAAACCCCAGAGAGATTGAAAAATGGAAAATCCCGAAGGAGGGAAGCATTGGAAGACCCCGGAGAAGGGGGCATGGAGAGAACCCAGAAAGAGGGCAACACCTTGGAAGAAACTCAGAGACAGATCAACTGAATGGACAGCAAAAGCAGATGCATGGAATAAAGAACTACTCATGTCCAAGAAATGATTGGTTGATGCATCAGACAAATAATGGCAGCACAGTGGCACAGTGGTTAGCCTGCTGCCTCACAGCGCCAGGGACCTGGGTTTGATTCCTGGCTTGGGTCACTATCTGTGTGGAGTTTGCAGATTCCCCCCGTGTCTGTGTGGGTTTCCTTCGGGTGCTCCGGTTTCCTCCCACGATCTGAAAGACACGCTGGTTAGGTCATGCTAAATTCTCCCTCAGTGTACCCGAACAAACGCCAGAGTGTGGCGACTTGGGAATTTTCACAGTAACTTCATTGCAGTGTTAATTTAAGCCGACTTGTCACTAATAAATAAACTTTAAGGAAGAGATTGGAAAATAAAGCCACTCAGCTGTAGAAAGAAAAGCCGGGGAGAACTAGATAAAGCAATAATTTGGCAGAGAAGGAAATTGAGATTACTTGCCAGAATAAGATTGCTGAAATGGTCACACAAGTAGAAATGCTAGAGAGAGAAGGAAATTTATCACACAACCTAAGTACCATGACCATTTCCTCAGAAGTAACAGACCGAGTTTGTGAATGAGCTGTCAGGACCTAAGATGATGTTGTATTGTGATGATGGTACCTGCATGCATTGTAGAGTAAGGTGTTCGAGAAAAGGATTAATGGAGGGTTGGATAGTTGCACCGTCTGCAGAGTAAAGTATGTAGTCCTTGGTCAGTGCAGAGCCTAGGATAGAAATCTAAAAGCAGAAAGCGTGCATGGGGAGTCCCATGCAAGACCATATTTGGAACTGTACATAGTTGAAGCCTTCTAGTAGAAGTGTTATGTTAAATGCAAGCCTCAAGATCTCATCACTGAACAATCGCTACATCGATTTACACATGTCTAACTTGTGTGTATAATGTTTATTTAGAATGTGGGTTTGAGTAAATCGATTTTGATGATTGCATTAAAAAAAGTTAAAGGGGGAGGAATTTAGTGATTGTGGTGCCTGTCTCTTTAAGACAGCACAGCAAAAGAGCGTCACCTGGCTTAAGGGACCAATGGGAACCAAGAGTGAGTGATCATCCCAGAGGGTGGAGTCCTCTCTTGGGTAGAATACATCCTGAAGCCATGCAATAGGAATGCAAGGGCTGCAAACCCCTGTACCAAGTTTCTCTTTATCAATAAATATCTTTTGTTCCTAACAAAGTCTGAATTTTCTTGACGATGCCTGATGTGCCTTAACATAACATCACGTAAGTTGCATAAAAGAAGATTTAAAGGGGCCAACTGCACACTCCAAAAAAACATTCAAGAGAACTTTTGCTGTGACCTTGGTGTCCTTGTATACGACTCACAGAAAGTTAACATACAGCAAACAATTAGGAAAGTACATTCTATGCTAGCCTTTATTACAAAGGGACTGGAGTATAAAAGTGAAGAGGGTTGGAGTTGATCAGCATTGTGAAATGGGCTCATAGTGAATTGGCAGCCAAATTTTTCACTGCGCCAGTTTTTATTGGCTTGAGAAATATTGCCAAAATTCTTAATTTAAAACCGTACCCAACCAACCAGTGCTCGCAAAACTCAAAACATTGTAGAACCATAGAAACCCAACTGTGCAGAAGGAGGCCATTCAGCCGATCAAGTCTGCACCAACTCTCCGAAAGAGCATCTTACCCAGTAAATTTCTTTACAATTGGTATTCTTGTGAATTGTCCTGAGTGCAAAACAAAAAGCTCCAACAGAATATCAACTGGGGATTCAACCAAAATGAGGTTGCAATTTATTTTAATTACAAATAAATCTTCTAAAGGAGTGGGTGTAATGAACAGGTTGATCGGATTGTCTTGAAGTCTGCTAAAGCGTACTGCAATTTGTTTCTCTTTATATTCTTGTAATTGTAACCTTTAGCCTTTTGCCTGTTAAGCATGGAAGGTTAAGCCAATTTACAGTATCACTGGGTGATTGAGCCAGACCTTAAGTCAATGGTCAGTTTAATAATTTCAGCAAACTTAATTAAAAGACATGTCAGTACATACTGATTGAGATATTTCAGGCAACTTTAATTGGTTCATAACAAGTGCAGGAAAACAGTCAGTTCTGTAAAAGGTAACATCTGGGTTGACTTGTTCTGAAATGGTACTGAATCAAAAACAAATTGATTGTTAAACGCTTTACTTAGTCAAATGGCAATTATCAGCGTTAAACTACAAAGTAGAAAACAAAGAAAACAGCATTGTACCAGTCTTTGGAAAAATAACTGTTTAAACAAGTTATTGGAAAGGATTTTGTGCCCACATTCGCCACGAGCATAAACATGCAAAATCTTGCAAGTTGACAAACGAGTTTCTCCCCAGCAAGATTGCGTTTCTCGATTTTCCCCACCACACATTGCTAACATAATGAGTTTCCCACCCACAAAGGCCAGCCTTGCCTGTTCTGTTAGACCCCGCCATGGCCTGCTACACGAACAGTGCAAACCACACTCCCATACTTTTTTTGTCGTAATGACTCAAGATTTGGTCTGACAACTCAGCTGTGCATCTGGAGAGATACACGCCGATTTTCAGTCAGAGTCTGACACTCTAAAAAAATTCTGGGAAAATTCCAACCATTGAGTGAGAGTCATTACAGCACAGGAGGACATTTTGTTGATGGAGTTCTTGCTATTTTACTGCAGCACAATCCAGTTAGCCTTAATCTCTCTCTCTATCCAGGTAATCCTGCAAATTTATTTCTCTCAAGTTTCCTTTTGGAATTATTCATCATCTTCACTTCCACCCCCTTAAAAAGCATTGAGTTCCAGGTCATTACCACTTGTTGCAAAAAATATTTTTCCTTAGATTTTCACTGTATTTTTTCTCCAAAACCTCAAACCTATGTTGATAGTCCTTCACATCAGCTAATTTCCTTTGTCTGCGTTATCTCAACCTGTCATAAGCTTGTACACCTCAAACATATCTCCCCTCAAACTCCCTCCCGACCCAAAAATGTGAACATCATTTTTGCATTCCGCTGTCCTCAATTATAATTTGACATTAATAGTTTTAATTTGGAATTAATTTAATATCAAATCTGATAATGTGCTCATAGCTATCAACACTCAAATCTATATTCATGCACATTCAAAGCTATTCAGCACGCTCGAAGTTATCCAGCACATTCAATGCTACCCAGTATGCTCAGTCTGTATTGAAAAATACAAGGAAATTAATCTGAATTGAGTCAATTTTTCATTTAGTCCAAAAAAAGGAGAGCACCATCTAATCTCCTGATGCGCGATTAAATCACTCGGGAGGCTAGATTGTACCCAGGAAATAAAGGCTTTTATTACTGACAAGAATGGAGCACACTATATACAATACAATCCCAGACTAAAGGATCACCAGGCAGTGCAGTGACCTTTATACTTCCCCTGGTAGGCGGAGCCAACTGGAGTGTACCACAGAACAATATCAACAGGTAGAACAGCACAACCCTAACACCAACAGTAACTACAGTAACATATCTACAAACACCCATAGTGCTGACCATCCATGGCTCAGCACTCATAGTGGTAACCAACTATGGTTCACCACATCTCCATCAGTTCTTCATTTTAGTCCCAGAGTCTATCCATTCCACCCTCTCCACCTCCACCCACCCCCCTCCCCCAACTCTACCCCTCTCCCAACTCTACCCCTCTCTCCCCAAGTCTCATGGTCTAAACTCTCCTGCCTCTGTTCCTTCAATCTCAGGGACTAAACTCTGCCACTTCTGCACCTCCAGTCTCAGGGTCTAAACTTACCAGCCTCTCTTCCTCCAGTCTCACGGTCTAAACTCTACCCCTCCCACCCCAAGTCTCAAGGTCTAAACTCTCCCGCCTCTGTCCCTCCAGTCTCCAAATTCTCCCCCTTTCTTCCTCCAGTATCCACATTCTCCTTCTTCTCTGCCTCCAGTCTCCAAACTCTCCCCATTTTTCTTTCCAGTCTCCAAACTCTTCCCCCCCGCCTCGCTCTCCAGTCTCCACACTCCCCCTGTCTCCCCAGTCTCCACAACTATCCCTTCTCTCCTTCCACCCTCCAACCTCTCATCCCTACTTCCAAACTCTCCTCTCCTCCATCGAGCATCTCCAACACTCCTTTTAGCCTCTCCACTCCTCCCAGTGGGTGGGCGTGACTAAGGGCAGGAGTGCGCTGCACAAGTCATAGGTTATAAAGAAAAGCTTAAAAATACCTTCTCAAAACAGAGTCTGATTTTTCTAAGGTAGCTCAGTTTCATAATGTTTGAAGCTATTGAAATTCAGATCTATGGAAAATGAATCCTGTGATCATTTCTGGTGTACGAATGCTTAAGTGATGCTCCTAATCGCAAATGTTTGAGTGCTATCGTTTGGAGCAATTGGTGTCAGTTACAGTACATGTGACGTTAAATGATAGCTAAATGGTTGGTTTTCCATTGATGTTAAATGATAGCAAATGAGTGCTCTTGATAACAACTATTATCAAATGAGTGCAATTGATGTCAAATGAGTACAAATGATGCAAATTATGTCAAAACTTTTTAGGTAGGGTTTGTTCAAAGGAGAAGAACACCAGCTTCTGTAACCTAACCATGTAACTAAAATCACTCATCCCTGGAATCAATTTGGTATTTCTTTTGATACCAACCAAGTAAACGAACTCAAATTAACTTAGGGACAAATTAAAAGGGGCGGCTCCCCAAAAGAAAGGGGGAACAGCCCGAACCAAAAACAAAGTCGAAAGGAAACTTAAAATATCAAACCAAAAGGTGATTATCAGGGTCGATAATACACCCCAGCCCCTGTGGTGCCCAGCGGTCGCCGAAGGCGTCAACCGTGGAATCAATTTGGTAGATCACCTCTTCATCCTCTCAAAGACCCTCATATTCTTCTTAAGGAGTAGAACTGGATGCCATACTCTAATTGTGGCCAAACCAACACTTTATAGATCTCCATTCTGGCTGGGAATGATGGTTTCACTAAAGACTGTCTAATTAATGCATAATTTTGAGGGTTAAAAATACAATGTAAGTGGAACATTACAACAAATGTAGGCAATTCATCATTCTCGATGCCAGCCTATTCTGCCACTCAATTGAATTGTGGCTGATCTGTGCCTCAACTCCCTTTGAACCATATCTCTTGGTACTTTACTGAAAAGAAAGCAGTTGATCTAGCATCAATGTTTTAATTGCCACAAAACAAAACCTGTTTGGGGGAGAATTCCAGGTTTCAATTCTGTTTTGTCTGAAAAGGTGCTTCCTGACTTCACTCATGAATGACCTGGCTCCATGTTTAAAATTGTGCTCCTCAGTCTGGAATCTACCACCAGGGGAAATAGCATCTCAGTATCTACCTCAACAAACCATTTTAAATATCTCAACAAGATCACCCCTCAATCTTCTAAATTTAAGAAACAATAAGCCAAGTTTATGCCACCTCTTCTCATAATTTAAGTTCTGGTATCATTCTGGTGAACACAGTAAGAAGTCTCACAACACCAGGTTAAAGTCCAACAGGTTTATTTGGTAGCAAAAGCCACTAGCTTTCAGAGCGCTGCACCTTCATCAGGTGCGTGGGAGTTCTGTTCACAAACAGGGCATATAAAGACACAAACTCAATTTACAAAATAATGGTTGGAATGCAACCATTATTTTGTAAATTGAGTTTGTGTCTTTATATGCCCTGTTTGTGAACAGAACTCCCACTCACCTGACGAAGGGGCAGCGCTCTGAAAGCTAGTGGCTTTTGCTACCAAATAAACCTGTTGGACTTTAACCTGGTGTTGTGAGACTTCTTACTGTGTTTACCCCAGTCCAACGCCGGCATCTCCACATCATTCTGGTGAATCAGGATAGAACCTCTTCCAAGGTCTATACATCCTTCCTGAGGTGCAGTGCCCAAAACTAAACAGAGTACACCAGGAGGGACTGACCGAGGTTCGGTACAATTGAAACATAACTTCCTGTTTTGTATTCTCCTTTGTGCTTTCTTAGGCTCTGTATTGGCAGCTGCAGACAGTAGGTCTGAGCTGCAGTCCCAATAGATTTTGCTCCCCTAAGTAAGTGTAATTATAGCCTTGCTTGAAGTTGAATAATAGCTTATATCTTGTTTACGTTACATCCATTCAGGGGAGACTATGATTTCATTTATTATCATAGCAAAAACATTTTGAAATGGCACATGATTTGGGGAAATTGTGGAATAAACAACAATAGCAACTTGCTATTATGGCATTCTTAATGGAGGAAATAATCTCCCAAGGTGCTGCACAGATGTGTAAGCAAAAAATGGTGATCTTATAGAGGGGTACAAGATTATGAAAGGTTTAGATAAGGTAGACAAAAAGATATTGTTCTCATTAGCTGTGAATACAAAAATGAGAGAATATAGAATTAAGGTTTTGGACAAGATTTAGAGGGCAGATGTGAGGAAGTGTTCGACACAATGAGTAGCAATGACCTGAACTTGCTACCCATGAGGGTGGTGGAAACAAAAGACAATTGATTTCAGAAAGAAATTGGTTTGGTACTTACAGGAAATAAACTTGCAGGACTACAGGTAGTCTGGGATTGACTGGATTGCTCAACAGAAAGCATGGATTCGATGAGCAAAATTTCCTCCTTCTGTGCTGTAATGACTATATGACTCATGCTGAACAGTGAAGGAACATCTGGTATATTCAGCCTGCCCCATACAGTTCTGATGACCGTCATAATTTTACAACACCCAGCACTCACAGGCAGCCATTTGATCTTCTAGGAGAGGCAAAAGTTAGTCCAGGGGTACAATAGATATTGCATGTACTTCTGGTGAGCTAAGCACTAGATTGAGTCATTAATAGTTGTAAATAAGTGACAAAAGCTGGTATAACACAATTTAATAGATGGTTTTGATAATGCTGTTGCAGGACAGCTCATTCATAATTCAAGACTCGGATACAGGTTTCAAAGCTTTATTCCAATGTATGAAGGAGAAGGCAGTCCTCGGCAATTCAAGACTGATTCTGAAGGTTCACAATGAAGTCACCTTTATATACAGTCAGTCAATTAAACATACCATTATCAATTTTTAATCTTGTCACTTACAGTTAGTTATGTGTGAAACATATAACTCAGACTCCAGTTACTTGTTTCCTGTGAGTATGTGCATGAGGCATTGTTCACACAAATGGAGAACCCCATATCTCATCCTGACTTTGTGCTTATGTCCCATTTCTTATCCCTTTTGGAACACATCTACTGCACATCAGTTCTGCCTTTCCTGGCTTGGTGGTTTATTTTGTAAAAGAGCATTTTTCAACTAAAACCATTTTAACTCTTTCAGTGTTTCCATCAGTGTACAAATATTTTTCTGCTCAGTGTTGTTGGCTTTCAGAATTGAATTATTTGACTTGTTCAAGATAAGCAGTAAATACTAGAAATCTGAAGTAGAAATAGAAAATGCTGGATGTACATAACTAGTCCATGAGCATCATGAAAAAAGGTAGCATTTCAGGTGGACATACTTCATTGGCATTGGCTTAGGGAAGCACATATGGTTGAAATGGGCAGAGCAGGATGGGGTGGATGAAAGAGAATAACAGGTTAAGATCAGCATTACGCCAATGGGGCAGAAACTTGTGAAGCTCCTCAGTGTGGGAAATCTTGCAGCGGAGGAAACTTAATTGAGCGGGAGACAACATATCAGCTTCCTGATGGTAGGATGAAAGTTGGGAATGAAGTTGGCAGTGGATGGAGAGTGGACCATGCTTCCTGACAGCAAATGGTGGGAACCTCTTTTTAATACATTAACAAGTCATGCATGCTTTAAACTTGACCAGATTAAATTGTATCTTTAGAATTAAGCATGCAGCAAATGAGAAACATGTGCATGCAAATTCACAACTGGTTTAAAAATGACATGCAAGCGATGAGCTGGTCTTCGGGGTAGACTTGGACGGAGTAGGAGCTTCTTTTCTTAGTTGCGGAGCTTGGTTGAAGCAGGGAGAGGAGATATTGATGCTTTGAGATCCAATGGCAGCTGTGAAAGGGGAATCGGGCATGTCTGACAGAGGAAGAGAGGTGGCAGCCCTACGAAGGCTCGTAGGGTAAAGAGAGAGGATGCTGGACCACACAGGGAAGGTCAATGTTTACAGATGGGAGGTCAAGAAGATCCCGGGGAGATTGCAGGTTTAAAACAGAGATGAGAAATTACTTCTTTCAAAGGGTTGTGAGTCTGTGGATTTCACTACCTCAGAGCATGTTGGATGCCAGGACATTGAATAAATTTAAGGAATAGGTGAACAGATTTTTAATTAGTGAGTGTTTAAAGGGCTATGGTGAGTGGAGTTGAGGCCAAGATGAGATCAGCCATGATTGTATAAAATGGAGGAACAGGCTCGAAGAACTTAATTGTCTACCCCGCTCCTAGTTCTTATGTTCTACGTACAGAGAAGATCAATGATGACATCTTAAAAGTCGAGGGTAACAGAGAGCAGGTCAAAGTTGAGAAAGGGAGGATCAAAGATGACATATAGGAGCTTGAGCGTAATGGAACAGTTCCAGTGTGCTGTTGGCGGGGTATGGGGAATCTGAGCTGAGCAATGGTGACAAATATTGGAGGTGGGTTGTGGGTTGCCAAAGGCAGCTTGAGGGTGATGGAGGGAAGGCAAAATATGACTGAGGGTGCTGTTGGTGGCATCCAGTTCCAGGGTCACAAGTGTCCATGGAAATAGGTGCGACAATGCAGAGAGTTAACTGAACTTAAACTGAAGGATGGAGTTGTCCACAATGCGTTGGGGATGAAATGGGAACCAATAAAAATTATGGGGGTCCCTTTTGGTCAAAGGTGCTTCCAACAACAGGAAACAGCTTAAGCACTATGCTGAACAGATGTTTGCCTGGCTTTTGTTTGCAGTTCACCTTAGAAAGACAAGATAGGTTAAATGTACCCAGGACATCTGTGAGCTCTGGCACAGCTGGAAAGGAACTAGCAGAGAGTTGTCCAAGGCCATGCATAACAGTGGCCAGAACTCCAACAAGACGGGCCAGCAGCTCAGGATGCTGGTAACAAGGATCCAGCGAGATACATTGGCCTATAATGGCATATATTGCAAGTTATGTAACGACCTGCAAAGTGATAGAGGCAATGTTAGAGACACCTGAAAATGTTGCTGGATTCCATCACTTATGTCAATTCCTTCAGAAAGACCTCAATTCAATCTCTTGCAGTTTTGGCGATCATTAGGACCCTGGAGACACCCGACTTGAAACTGCCAACCACGTGGGATAGTTAAGAAAGCCCACCAAACCCTCTATTTTTTCAGAAGACTAAGGAAATTTGCCTTGTCCGCTACAACCCTCACCAACTTCTACAGATGCACCATAGAAAGCATTCTTTCTGGTTGTATCACAGCTTGGTATGGCTTCTGCTCTGTCCAAGACCACAAGAAACTAAAGTTTATTTATTAGTCACAAGTAAGACTTACATTAACACCACAATTAAGTTACTGTGAAATTCCCCAAGTCAAAGAACAAAGAACAAAGAAAATTACAGCACAGGAACAGGCCCTTTGGCCCTCCAGGCCTGCACCGACCATGCTGCCTGACTTAACTAAAACCCCCTACCCTTCCGGGGACCATATCCCGCTATTCCCATCTCATTCATGTACTTGTCAAGACGCCCTTTAAAAGTCACTACCGTATCCGCTTCCACTACCTCCCCCGGCAACAAGTTCCAGGCACCCACCACTCTCTGTGTAAAAAATCTGTCTCGTACATCTCTTTTAAAACTTGTCCCTCGCACCTTAAACCTATGCCCCCTAGTAATTGACTCTTCCACCCTGGGAAAAAGCTTCTGACTATCCACTCTGTCCATGCCTCTCATAATCTTGTAGACCTCTATCAGGTCTCCCCTCAACCTCCGTCGCTTCAGTGAGAACAAACCAAGTTTCTCCAACCTCTCCTCATAGCTAATACCCTCCATACCAGGCAACATCCTGGTAAATCTTTTCTGTACCCTCTCCAAAGCCTCCACATCCTTCTGGTAGTGTGGCGACCAGAATTGAACACGATATTCCAAGTGCGGCCTCACTCAGGTTCTATAAAGCGTCAACATGACTTGCCAATTTTTAAACTCAATGCCCCGGCCGATGAAGGCAGGCATGCCGTATGCCTTCTTGACTACCTTCTCCACCTGCATTGCCACTTTCAGTGACCTGTGTACCTGTACACCCAGATCATCAATACTCTTAAAGGTTCTGTCATTTACTGTATATTTCCTATCTGTATTAGACCTTCCAAAATGCATTACCTCACATTTGTCCGGATTAAACTCCATCTGCCATCTCTCTGCCCAAGTCTCCAACTGATCTATATCCTGCTGTATCCTCTAATGGTCCTCATCGCTATCCACAAATCCACCAACATTTGTGTTGTCCGCAAACTTACTAATCAATCCAGTTACATTTTCCTCCAAATCATTTATATATATTACAAACAGCAAAGGTCCCAGCACTGATCCCTGAGGAACACCACTTGTCACAGCCCTCCATTCAGAAACGCACCCTTCCACTGCTACCCTCTGTCTTCTTTGACCGAGCCAGTTTTGTATCCACCTTGCCAGCTCACCTCTGATCCCATGCGATTTCACCTTCTGCACCAGTCTGCCATGAGGGACCTTGTCAAAGGCCTTATTGAAGTCCATGTAGACAACATCCACTGCCCTACCCTCATCAATCATCTTCGTCACTTCCTCAAAAAATTCGATCAAGTTTGTGAGACACGACCTCCCCTTCACAAAACCATGTTGCCTCTCACTAATACGTCCACCTATTTCCAAGTGGGAATAAATCCTGTCTCGAAGAATCCCTCTGCCAATAAATACTCTTAAGGGTTCTGCCGTTTACTGTATATTTCCTATCTGTATTAGACCTTCCAAAATGCATTACCTCACATTTGTCCGGATTAAATTCCATCTGCCATCTCTCCGCCCAAGCCTCCAACTGATCTATGTCCTGCTGTATCCTCCGATGGTCCCTCATCGCTATCCGCAAAAACCATCACCCATCTGTTTTCATTCCTCGGAGTAACTGTATTCCTAAAGCTTCTGTCTATGGCCACCTCTGCGTCCCTAATGATCCTAAGTTCATCCAACTCCAGCTCCAGTTCCCTAACATGGTTTTGGAGGAGCTGCAGATGGGTGCACTTCCCACAGATGTAATCAGCAGGGACACTGTCGTCGTCCCTCACCTCAAACATAGTACAAGAGGAACATTGCACTGCCTGCACACCCATCCCCTCTGGATACCTTGCCAGTACCAAGTAGAAACAGCAAAAATGAATTAAACTCACCCCGCTCGCCCTTTCTGCCTAAGCCCTGTGAGCCAAAGCCTTATAGCTCACACTCTGCTTCCCACGCACTACGCTGCCCGCTCCCGACGCTGCCCGCTGTATACTGCAGCCTACCTTTTATACTTCGCGCACTTAAAAACCCCTTCCCAGACACCTTAGCAGCCCACTTCCAGTTTTCACTTTAAACTTAAAATACTACTACAAAAGTAAAGGCCAAAAAAAAACACACACTAGCTGACTAATTAAATAAATAAACAATTCAATCAATCTCTCACCAGCACTGCTGCCTCCAATCACTCCCTGAGTGATTCACAAAAAACAATACTTTTCACTGTATACTAATACATGTGACAATAATAAATCAAATCAAATCAAAGACCTACCTTCTAGTAAATTGGTGGGCAATCCAATACCAATAACTTTAAAAGTCAATATGGCATTGAGTTTCTAAGACTGTGGGTCTTTTCAGAGCTCTATGGGGGCACGTGTGGATCTGAAAGTTAGCCATTCATAAATACACCAGTGGAGTCACCAATGCACTGTTCAGAGGATTGAACTGTTCAGATTTTTTGAAATTCACTACACAAAGCCAGGCAGCCAGACTGTGGGATTTGGTGCCATCATTAAATTTCCATGGGTACACATAGGGCCCTATTTTACCACTTTGATTCTAAGTGCTGGGTGGACTTGAATCTGGGAGTTTTTCAGATCTGACTCTTTGACCCATTCTCCGGCACCCCCATATGCACTCTGCCTACAAAAATATCAGCGAGTCCAAATCATGCTGCACATGCCTGTGGGTGGGGCATCTAACTTCCCGAAACACTGCAGCTCCGATCGGCGCCTCCAACTGCGCATGCGCAGAAATAAAATGATAGAATAAGGCTCCCCTATCACTTCGCTCCGGGGCTGGATAATGCCTTCCGCTGGTCCCCACAGACATTGCCTCACCCCCACAGCATTACTGACCCCCTTAGCTCCCAACCCACCTGCCACCCAGAACGATCTTGGGCCCCTTTCCCCCTTCCCCCCACTGATCTCAGGCAGAGTGGCAGCGGACCCCCCTCCCCCTCAATGATCTCAGGTAGAGTGGCAGCGGACCCCCCTCCCCCTCAATTATCTCAGGCAGAGTGGCAGCGGGCCCCCCTTCCTCCACACCGATCTCAGGCAGAGAGATCCACCCTCCACCCTACAGATATCAGGCAGGGTGATCCCCCTCATCCCCAACTCAGACTCTCCTATACAAGGCCTCCATGTCCTCCGGACTCCAATGGCTGTGTGACACCTCCCTCTCTCTCCCCTGTCCCCAATCATTAAAGCATTGATCCACCCCCCCTCCCGTCCGCCCCCCCTGCCAACCACCCCCCCGCCAACCACACACCCCCCCCCCCCCAACCTCCCCGCCTCCCCATCAGTACACTTGCAAGTGGTCACTTGATCTCCCCTCAGTGCTAACAAGCAAACTGCATGGAACTTGCTGGAATGCTCTGCCAAACTGCCTGCAGCTGATCTGCCCTAACGAGGAGCAGCTTCATTAAAAACTCAAGAATGGACAGGCAGGCAGTCCTGCACAAAATGTGTGCACGACCAGCCCACCGATTTTCTGAGGGCAACCTGGGGAGGCTACTGGATGCAGCAGAGGCGAGACGGGACACCCTCTTCCCCCCCAGGAGGACACAGACCCAGGGGGGCTGATGGAACTGCAGCCTGGGAGGAAGTCGCTGCCTCGGTCAGTGCTAGGGCACTGGCCTCCCGAACTGCGAAGCAGTGCCGGGAAAAAGTCAATGATCTCATCCGTGCAGCAAGGGTGAGTGCTGAACCCCATCCTGCATCTTCCCCTAAATTTCCCCCAGATCCCCAGTATCCTGCATGCTTTCAGCTCCTGACCACCAAGTACCTCCTTCCTATCCCCCCAAGAGCCTCACTGCGCTTGCCCTCTAAGGGCCACCGCCTGATACTCTGCAGGAATCATGCCATAATTTATTTCATGGCCTTTCTGTCTCCACAGGAGAAGACCGACCATAACACCTGTGAGAGGGCGAAGACAGTGGGTGGTGAGCCAGACCTCTGGGTCCTCACCTTCTTTGAGGAGCGGGCGCTGGAGCTCTCAAGAGAAGGGGAGATGCAGGCTGTCAGTGACAGCATGGTCGGGCTGCCATCAAGATGTGAGCACCTGTCATTCCTCCACTCACTTAGAGGCAACTTCTCAGGGGCACGAGTTTTAGGTGCGTGGAGCAAGGTTTAAAAGATATGTATGAGACATGTTTATTTCCACAGAGAGAGTAGTGGGTGCCTGGAACTCACTGCCAGGGGGAGTTCACGGATGCAGATACAAGAGTGACCTTTAAGGGGCATCTCAACACCTATGTGAATGGGATGGGAATAGAGTCATATGGTCCCCGGAAGGGTAGGGGGTAACAAATCAGCTGGGTAGCCTGGTCGCTACAGGCTTGGAGGGCCAAAGGGCCTGTTCCTGTGATATAATTTTTTTGGTGCTTTGTTCTACGTTCAATGGAGAAATCTGAATCACATGTGTGGCATCCCGGATTCCTCTCCTTCCCTTGCACTTAAGCTTGTGTCCTGTGTTGCAGGGTCACATCCGGACGCCCCGGGGCCTTCTGGTCTCTAGGCCCCTACTACAGCTCCCGCCCATCCTGATCAAGACAGCTCGGATGAGTCCTTGGAGGATTTGGGTGAAGGGACCTCGGCGGATGGCACAGTTTAGGCGTCAGCTTCCACCTCACAACTCACCATCCCAGATACTGACACGTTGGTGGGTCCAGTTAGTGTTGAAGCTTCTGGGTCACTCTCGGGTGAGCACGACACATCTGATAATGTACATCGGATGGCAGAGGGAACATCCGAGATCTCTGGCATGCAGGGGTCTGCTGGAGGTGAGGACTCAGCTGGCCCCAGGCTACATGCTGGGCCTCTGAGATCACTTCTCCCTCAGCTGCAGGAGATGCAGCAACAGAGCCATGGAATGCAGGATGGGCTGATGGCCACACTGGACCAACTGCGGGGCTGTTGGGAGGAGTCCCAAAGCTTTCAGACGGACCAGCTATTGCCTGTCTTGCATGCTTCCCTGGCCAACACTGCAAGGGTGGTGTCTCCAGTGGAAAGTCTGGTGCAGGGGATCCTCACCATGAGTGGTAGGCTCCAAGCGATGGCCAAGTCACAGCAGGCCACAGCTGAGGGACTGAACAGGCTTCTCGAGATTCTGCAGCCCATGGCTGAGAGGCTCGAGAGCTTGCAGGAGACCCAGCAGGACAGCGTTGAGATGCTGAGGCTATGGCAGCAGCCCTTGAGAACGTGGCCCAGTCTCAGAAGGGCATGGCTGTGGGCTTACAGAGCGCAGCCCAGTCTCAGAGGACAACAGCTGAGGGGTTGCAGAGCGTGGCCCAGTCTCAGAGGGCACTTACTGTGGCCATTGAGAGGTGGCCCCCGACTCAAGTGGCCATCACAGAGGGCTCGACCATCATGGGTAGGACGCAGGCGGTCCTCCAGAATTGGCAGTGCCAGGTGACGCCAGAGCTTCTGGAGCTCAGTGTAGAAGCACTGTCGTCCCATGGAGTGACCAAGGGGCCAGAGGAACCCCAAGGGAGGAGGAAGGGCTCGAGCCCATGCTGGGGCCTTCTAGCCAGGAGAGTGTTGCTGTGGCTGCACCTTCTGATGCCCCCCACCCCCTTCCTGACACTGGGGCATCTCAGGGGCAGTGGGATGAATAGGGTGTCATGGAAACATCCCAGACATCTGGAAGTAGGCCAGGGCCCTCAAGGTCCAAGGCCTCCAGAGGATGCCCGCCACGTGCATCACAGGCCGTGGGGCATGGTAGGCAGCTGGCCCCCTCCACTTCCGATGTACATTCTGGGGAGTCACTGAGACGTAGTGCTAGGTCACGTCAGGTTAGGAAGTTGTAGTTGCACTGAGATGGCACGGGTGAAGAGCTGCACTAGTTTGAAAGATACTTAAGCACCTTAACATTTTCTGTTTACAAGTTTGATGTTAGAACGTCTTAGTTAAACACCTTTATTGCAATTAAATGTTTTTTCACCACCCACCTGTGACTAATTTGTCTCGAATAGCAATCCTCTTCCATTGATGATCGCCGGAGGGATGCTTCATGTTGATGTCAGTTTGGGAGGCCCCTCAATGCTGCGTCACTGAGAAATGGAAGCCATTGGTTCCCCAGACCCATGAACAATTCCCTCCCATTCCTCCACCCCACCTGCCCCAGGGCCCTGTATGGGGGTTTCAGATCCCTTACCCACTATGGAGATGTGGGCCCAGGTGCCAGCGTGCATGCAGACTCAGGTAGGAGTCAGACTAGTTTGCGTCATCATAATGGTGCTTAGCGAGTCATCATCGCCCTCCTGCCTGCCAAAAAACTCGCTAACACAAAGTACCCAGGCCCACCAGTCTGGTGTGACAATGTTGCAAGAAAGGAATTTTGCGGGGAGGGGGGGAACCCACAGACACAAACTTTTAGTGAGTGAATGCCTGGTGATCAGGGCCTCCCCTGCCACCCTTGCATGCCTCATTTGGGCTGCCAGTCTGGTTGGTGTTTCTTGGCGTGCTCTTCCTCATCTTTCTCCTCCTCCTCTTTCTCCTCCTCCTGCTGGTCTCCTCCCCAGCGATGCCCGGCTGGTCAGCCTCCACGTCCTCCTCCTCCTCCTCCAATAGGTCACCTCTCTGCAGAGCCAGATTGTGCAAGGCACAGCACACGACCACTATGCGGGAAAAGATCACTGGGTTGTATTGGAGGGCCCTGCCAGATCGGTCCAGGCACTAGAATCGCATTTTGTGGCGTCCAATGCATCTCTCCACTATCGCACGGGTGGCTACATGGGCCTCATTATAGCGGGTCTCCGCCTCAGACACAGACCTCAGACACAGGCGTCATCAGCCATATCCGAAGCAGGTAACCCATATCACCCATTAGCCACCCCCAAAGCCTGGGCTCCTCCTCAAATGCATTCGGGATGTCCGAGCTCCTGGCAATGAAACTGTCGTGCACACGACCTGGTTGTCTTGCGCAGACATGCATAATGTTCATGTTATAGTTGCACACAAGTTGAACATTCAGGGAGTGGAACCCATTTCTGTTGAAGAATCTCTGTGGATTTTATAGGGGGGCCTTGAGGGCGACGTGGATGCAGTCAATGGCCCCCTTTACATTAGGCACCTCGCAATGGCTGCAAACCCTACAGCCCGGGCTTCCTGATGGACCTGGTCTAGGTTAAATTTGATGTACTGCCCAGCCCGGACATACAGGGCTTCTGTGACCTGCTTGACACAGGTGTGCACGGCTGATTGGGAGATGCCACAGACATCTCCGCTCGGGGTCTGGAAGGAGCCAGTCGCATAAAAGTTCAGAGCGGCCGTCAATTTGACAGCCACCGAGAGTGGGAGCCAAATCCTGCAACAAGAGGCAGAGACGTCGGAGGTACATGGTGCCTGACATCTGTTCAAATGACACTCGTGCACGGAACTCTCGGGGTCTCTGCTCGCCTTCCTGTGCCCTCTGGGTGAATGGCGGCCACCTCCTGCCTCTGGTGGTTGTCTCCCTCTACTCCTGCAGGTGGTAAGGCCCGGGCCTCCTGTGCCCACAATTTTTGCTCCAGCTCCTCCTCCTCAGCTCCAACAGCAACCAAAAGATTGATTGGTTGCATCACAAAAGCCGTCTCGTCATTCTGAGAGAGGCGGGTGGGGGGTGTGTGTCGGGGTGGGGGGGGTAGGTTGGTGGAGGAACACATGTAGAGATTAAAGAACGCTGTTTGCCCCTCGCACATCAACAGTCACAGTGCTCCCCCCCCGCCCCCGAATTCCCCCAGCCACATACTCCCCACAATCACAGCTCCTTGCAAAGTTGAGAGGCTGCAGCAGTGCAATTTGCAAGGGCTTTGTGCACATCCTTCAGCTGGAAGTGAGCTGAGTGCACTAGGACCCAGCAGCACCGCAAGACCCGAGGTCAGTGCTGAGACCCGGGAGCATGCTGTAAGTTGGACATTGGAGACCCTACTGAGCAACAGCCCCCCACCCCCTCCACACACTCGCAGAGCCACCGACCTGAGACAGAAAATGGCCGCAACAAGAGAACACCCATGAGCAGTAGAGAGCCATCAGACACTATACACTTATCTCCTCACTAACCCTCACTGATGGAGTGCCCGAATCAGACATTTATGGAGCATGTCTGTTTTGCGCCAATTCAAATGCATTTAAATGGCCGTCGTGTCCGTTTCAGGTGCGGTCCCGATCACGGCCATTTTCGGGCCTTGGTAAAGGGGGAACCAGTGCAGAGGTGAGTGCGGATCGCACTACTTGCCTCACGTCCAACTTTACCAAGTTTTTGCGCCTGCAAACGGGCGCAACTTGATGGTAAAATCAGGCCCATAGTGCTAAGACTTCCCAGAGATCATCCTGCAGCCTGCATAAACCAAAACAGTTTTCACGCTCAATGTGCAGCTGTGCATGACCACTGCAAACAAATCCTGCAGTATGTGCTTTCTTCCCGTAGACCTCTCGACTCTTACATCCTCAGTCACTCTCAGATGCCACAGCTGTTTACTCCCATTCAGCAACTGCAAGGGTAGCTCCTGTGTGATGTCACAAGACTTGACTTATGACATCAGTGCAGAAGCCACAAAGACAAACAAAGGATGCTATCCATGCCTCAACAAGGGTAACAATAGAACAGACAACCATACTGCTGAAGATGAGGTTCCATTCACTGCCTGGATCATTCAGGTGGAGAATTGCCATATGTGCCACAGAGTTTCTAAGATCATTGTGGTCTGCTGTGCTTACACAACTTCACACCGAAGAGTTGAGGAATTTGCAGATAGGGTGTCACCTAGAAGAAGCTGGGAAGAAGCTGATGTTCTTGAAAGTGTGGATGGCATGGCTCCAGCTACAGATGTCAGGATGATGGAGTGAAGTGCAGGCCCGTGACATCCTCGTTGCAATCAGTTTGCAAACAGAATGAAGTCCCTTCAAGATTTCTTGAGCTCCCTACAAAATCTCATTGTGTAAGTGCCAATTGGAAGGAAAAGAGTGCTGGCCCTTGACAAGAGAAAGCGTGTATGTGGTTCTGTCAAATCTACACACACGCTTCCGAATTGCAAGAGATCACCCATGAGTCAATGACACATCCTCCTGACAAGACCATGCTTAGAACTCTATACATGCACTTTTTAAAAATTAATTCAAGGAAATGAGGGCTTTTCTGTGAGCTATCTTCTCGAACTACTGCAGTCCACATGGTGCAGATACACCTGTAGTATTGTTAGTGAGGGAGTTTCAAGATTTTGACCCAGCAACAGTGAAGGAATTCCAATATATTTCCAAGTCAGGATGGTGACTGGCTTGGAGGGAAAGGTTGAGGTAGAGGTGTTTCCATGTAGCTGTTATCCTTGTCCTTCTAGATCGTAGGGTTTGGAAGGTGCTGTATGAAGAGCCCTGATAAGCTTCAGAACTGTATCTTATAAATGGTACACACTGTTACTGCTGTGCATTGGTGGTGGAAGGAGTGAATGTTTAAGGTGATGGATTGAATACTAATCAAGTGGGCTGCTTTGTCCTGGATGGTGTTAAGCTTCTTGAGTGTTGTTGGAGTTGCACTCATCCAGACAAGTAGACAGTATTCCATCATACTTCTGACTTGGGCCTTGTAGATTGTGGACAGGCTTTGGGGAGTCGGGATATGTATTACTTGCACGCCATAAGATTCATAGCCTCTGACCTGCTCTTGTAGCCACATTATTTATATGGTCAGGCCAGTAGATTTCTGGTCAATGGTACCCCAGGATGTTAATGGTGGGGGATTCAGTGATGTCATGGAGCATTGTTAGATTATCTCTTTCTGGAGATGGTCATTGCCTGGTACTTGTGTGACATGAATTTCACTTGCCACTTGTCAGACCAAGCCGAGAAATTGTGCAGGTCTTGCTGCATTTGGCCATGGACTGCTTCAGTATCACAGGAATCACAAATGCTGCTGAATATTGTGCAACCATCAGCGAACCTCCCCACTTCTGACCTTATGGTGGAAGGTAGGTCATTGGTAAAGCAGCTGAAAATGGTTGGACCCAGGACACTCCCCTGAGGGAGTGAAATTAAAGGGACTCTTTAATTTCATGAGCTTTGATCTTGAAAATAAATCAATTGTGTAGCACTTTTCTGGACTTTTTTTGGAAGTCCATATACAAAACATTAACTTCACTGCTACAAGAGACATATACTGCAGATACTGACAATTTGAAATAAAACACAAAATATGGGTAATACTCAGCAGGCCTGACAACATCTATGAAGAAAGAAAAACTGAGCTAATGAGCCTAATTTTAACCCAATCAAAATCCATTCATAGGTAACCTGAAACATTAATTATGTTTTACTTTTAGGAGATTCTGCCAATGTGCTGAATATTTACAATGTTTTCTGTTTTTATATCAATTTCACTATCTTCAGCAACCATGATTTGTCAAACATGATTTGCCATTAACAATTTTGTGCTGGCTGTCATTTATTAATCCACATTCTTCCAAGTGAAAATTAATTTAGTTGTGGATTAAATTCTCGAGATGTTTCCCACCATGGCTCCAGTCAAAGAGCTTACAGATTGGGTAAATTTAATTATTATGAAAATTTTCATGCAAAGCCAAATGAATGGTTGCAGTTAGATGTTGTAATTTATCAAGGCCAATACTGAAAGCCACAAAGGACCCTTGAAAGAAAAGGAAACAGAATTAATTTGGAAAGTTCAAGCAGCTAATGAATAAGGCTTCCAGGAAAATACAGCACTCCAAGAAGAACTGGTACTTAGAAACAAGTTGCTGACCTGGAAAGACTGAAGGCTGAACAGCACAAAATATGGCAAGTTGAAAAAAGAGCATAAGGAAGAGAAATTTTATGCTGTACTGTTAACAGAGGGAAATTCTGAACCTCAGGTCAAAAGTTCAACAGCTCGTCCTTCGAATAGAAGAATTGATAAAAGAAAAGAATCAGTGCTGAGTTCAGACAGCAAAACTAGAGAACTGCAGATGCAGCTTAACACAATGAAGAGAATGATTAACTGGAGACCAATAACAATATGAAAGAAATGCTGGGGTGATTAAAAGAGGAAATATGAAATGCAAGAAGCCAAGCATGGCAAGCATAGCAGGAAGTTGAAAGTCTGGGGGAAGACAGACAAATCAAGTGGTTGGAAGAGAAACATCAGTTGCAGAATTGTAATACAGAGTTCAAGGAGAAATGCTACCAAGCCAAGGACTGAGTACAGCATGCTGCTTTAGCTCAGAATAAGAAGCACAAGATTTTGCAATCTAATTGAGGCCCTGAATAATGTTTTTGAGGAAAGAAAACTAAGGAGTTCAGATTAATTTGTTACGATCTCGGTAGAGACCAATAACTTAAATAAAGATGAATTTTCCAAATAAGCAATGAAAATTAACCAACGGACAGGATTTCACTTTTTACCACTTTTACTGTAACAAAATAAACTAAAATCAACATGGATCAAACATTAGTAAACAGGCAATTTATAAATCAAATTAAAGAAAAAGCTAAGTTTCTGCATTCAATGAATGAAACCAAAATTTGTTTTTTAAAACACTTTTATGCAATTAAATGTTTCTGGTAGCATTACAGGAACAGTCCCAAACTAACTCCCAGCTTTCCAACGGAGGTTCACCTCTGCCTCTACCATGCTAAGTAAATTTCTAGTACCATTTGACAATCATTCCACTGAAATCGAGTTTTCCCAGATATGATTCCCACCAGCAAGCCATAACCCAGCAATGATCTATTCCTTACATCTTCTGGAGTCCTGTCTGTTCTATTTTCTTTCTTCAGAAACTAAACTCTTAAGAACATCCTGCTTGGTTGTCCCCTTTGCTTTTTCACAGCAGTAGCCTCTTTACCTGAGTTTCAGAAAACAGCTGTACTTTTTCTGTGAGATACTGTGAAAAGGTGTTAAAACTGTCACCCCACTTCAATGAGGTTCTGTTGAGTTTCTTTCCCTACAGCACCTGGATCACAGAAGCATGACTCTGAGCTGAGGTGTTTATCTGGATTTCTCTGTTTTACTTTTAGTTAAAGATACATTTCAAAAAACAACTGCCTTGCAAATTCAGTGTTCGTGACAAATTATAAAGTCAATTGTTAATTTTCTTTTATTTTTACACAATATTAAAATATGATTGGATCAGTTAGATTGATATAGAAAATATTTTTTAAATGAAGAGGGTTATTATACTGTTATATTATCCTAATATGATTTAGGAAATACATATTCATGGGTGGGAGGTCTAGTGATGCAGTGGTAGTGTCCCTATTTCTGGGCCAGAAGCTCTGGGTGAAGACCTACTTTAGGACTTCGATGAAGCTCCAATCATTGAATTTAAAAGTGAGATATTTAAAACTTCTGGGAACTACAACGCATAACACTCCTTTTTAAGGTTCAGACAATGCCTGCCTTTTAAAAAAATACTTTCAAGTTTTTCCCAGTCTAATATTACGAATCACATGTATCACAGAATTCTTACAGTGTATTCAGCCAGTCATGTCTGCACCAATTTTCCGAATGAGTAATTCACTTAGCCATTCTTCTTCCTTCTCCCATAATCCGGCATATTCTTCCTTTTTAGATAGTAGTGCTATTTTGAATGTTTTGATTGAACCTGCTTCCAGAACACTCTCAGGCAGTGCATTCCAAAACTGAACAGCTCACTACATGAAGTTGTTTTTTTTATATTGCTTTTGCTTCTTTTGCCAATTAGTTTAATTCTGTGCCCTCTCATTCTCAATCCTTTCACAAGTGAGAACAGTTTCTCCCCATCTACTTTGTCCTGACCCCTCAAGATTTTGAATGCCTCTATCAAATCACCACTCAGCCTTATTTTCCAAATTCTACAATCTATCTTCAAAGTTGAATTACCTCATCCTTGGAATGATTCTAATGAATATTTTCTGCACTCTCTCCAATAACTCCTAAAGTGCGGCACCCAGAAGTTGAATGAAGTGTCTTACAAAAGTTTAACAAAGCCTCTTTGCTCTTGTACTCTTGTGCCCCTATTAATAAAGCTTGGGAGACTGTGTACTTTTTTCACAGCTTTCTAAACATGTCCTGATTTTTAAAATATTTGTTCATGGGATGTGAGCATCACTGACAAGACATCCCTAATTGCCCTTGACAAACTGTCTGCTTGAACTGCTGTAGTTGAAGTGTTGTAGGAGCACCCACAGTGCTGGTAGGAAGAGAGTTCCAGGATTTTGACCGTGTGACAGTGAGGAATGGCAAAATACATCGAAAGTAAAAATAGAAAATGCTGAAAAATCTCAGCAAGCCTGGCAACATCTGTGGAGAGAGAAACAGAGTTAACATTTTGAGTCTGTATGGTTCTACTTCAGAATTAAATAGAGGAAGAAATATGATGGATTTTATACTGTTGAACAGGAGGTAGAGCAGGTGGAGCAAAATAGAAGATCAGGGATAGGGGGGAGCTCAGGAGAGATTTGACAAAGGTGCGGTGGTAGTGTTTAAAGACTACAGGCGTGGATAGTGGCATAAAAGTAAGATAGCGGAATGTGTTAGTATCAGAATAAAGGTCAGTGCTTTGAAAGCAAAACATAAGAATAAGTCCAAAGATGTGCAGGTTAGATGGATTGCCCATGCTACGTTTGCCTCTTAGTGTCCCCAAGATGTATAGGTTAGGAGGAATTAGCGGGGTAAATGCATGTTGGGTTACTGGGATAGGGGAGTGGGCCTGAGAAAGATGCTCTGCCGGAGAGTTGGTGCAGACTTGCTGGGCCGAATGGCCTCCTTCTGCACTGTAGGGATTCTTTGATTTTGTTACAGGTGGGTCTTTGCGGGAGGGGGTTAGGGAAATTTTTTTTTTTAAAGATCAAAATGGAGGAAAGAGTTCAAGGTCTGAACTTGTTGAACTCAATGTTAAGTCCAGAAAGTTTTAAAATGCCAAATCAGAGTATGAAATGCTATTCCTCCAGTTTGCATTGTGCTTAGTTGGAACATTGTAGCAGGTTGTTTTATAAGCAGCAAAAATCATAGACTAAATTGAAGGAGGTGCAAGTGAATCACTGCTTCACCTGAAAGAAGTGTATGGGGCCTTGGATGGTGAAGATCGAGGAGGTAAAGTGCAAGTGTTACACCTAATGCAATTGCATGGGAAGGTGCCATGGGAAGGTGATGAGGAGCTGGGGATGATGGAGGAGTGGACCAGGGAAAGGCCTCTCCAGAATGCTGATAGGGGGTGAGAGGGGAACATGTGTTTTCTGGTGGCATCATGTTGGAGTTGGCAGAAGATGATCCTTTGAATGTGTAGGTGATGGGGCACATAGTAGACTGATTGTCTTTAGTATTCATATCAGAATGTAGTCTGGGTTCATAGATTTTGTGGTATCCAGTGCCTTAGCTGTTACTTCATATCACGTGGAATTTATCTAATATGCGGCACCTCAGGAAGAGATTGACGTGGATCATTCACTTGGCATTTCTTGTTGATCACTGAAAATGGCCTTGCCTTTTGTACTGATATGCTGGACTCCTCCAACAATGAGGATGGGGATATTTATGGGACTGCCTCCTCCAGTTAGTCCACAACTGTATGTGGCAAGACTGCAGAGCTTAGAACTGATCCATTGTATGTGACATCACTTAGCTCAGCCTATTGCATGCTACTTCTACAGTTTTGCATGTGACTAGTCCTATGTTGTAGCCTTGCCAGGTTGACACCTCATTCATAGGTATGCTTAATGCTACTCCGGGCATGC
The DNA here is from genome assembly GCF_964213995.1 of Mustelus asterias. Lineage (NCBI taxonomy): Eukaryota > Metazoa > Chordata > Chondrichthyes > Carcharhiniformes > Triakidae > Mustelus > Mustelus asterias. The sequence continues at coordinate 100,701,309 of NC_135807.1, read as the reverse complement.
CCTCCTGTGCTCTTCATGGAACCAAGATTGATCTTCCAGTTTGATGGGAATGGTTGGGTGTGGGTTATTCCCAGCCATGTGATTATATGCAATTCTGCTGCTACAAATGGCTCACAGTGCCTCACAGATACACACTTCTGAGTTGCTGGATTTGTTCAGATCTATCCCATGGTGTTTGTGCCACACAACACAATGGAGGTCATCCTCAATGTGAAGACGGAACTTCATCTCCACAAGGACTGTGCAGTGGTCACTCCTACCAAATGGTCATGGACAGATTAAGGAAGACAAGGTCAAATAGGTTTTTCCTTTTTGTTGCTTCCCTCACCACCTCCCAGAGACCCAGTCCAGCAGATGTGTCCTTTAGGAATAGGCCTGTTTAGTCAGTAGTGGTACTACTGAGCCATTCTTGTAAGGCTCATTGAAGTTCCCCACCCAGAGTATATTCTGTGCCTTTGCCAGCCTCAGTGTTTTCTCCAAGTGGTGTTCAATCTGGAGGAATATTGAATGATCAGCTAGGGGGGGACGAAGTAGCGGGGTTGTAGGTGTTAACTAGCAGAGGGTTCCCTTGCCCACATGTGACCTGGGATGACATGAGGTCCAGAGCTGATGCTGAGGACTCCCAGGGAAACTCCCTCCTGCCTGCATACAGCTGTGCTGCTACCCTCTGATGGGTCTGTCTTGTCAGTGGGGCAGGACGTACCCAGAGATTGTGATCACAGAGTCCGTACTGTGCAGAAGGAGGCCATTCAACCCATCAAGCCCCACAAATTTACCCTGCTAATCCCTCTGACACTAAGGGGCAATTTAGCATGGTCAATCAACCTAAACTGGTACATTGTATATATTATAGAGTGAATATGACTGTATGTGGGACAGCTGTCCCAATTTTGGCACGAGGCCCCAGATATCAGTGAGGAGGACTTTGCAGGGTCAATAGGACTGGGGGTACTGTTGTTTCCGCTGCCTTGATCTATGTTGGGTGGTCTATTTAGTTTAACTTCTTATAGGCTTTGTAACAGTTTGAAACAAGCGGTTTGCTCAGACATTTCAGAGGACAGTTCAGAGTCAACCACACAGCTGTGGGTTGGGAGTCACATGTAGGCTAGACTAGGTAAGGATGGCAGACATGAAGTGAACTGGATTGATTTTTTAACAACAAACAACAATGATTTTGTGGCCATCATTAGATTAGGTAATTCCAGATTTATTAATAGAAAAATTCCACCAACCTCCATGGTGGGATTCAAACCCGTGTCTCCAGAGCATTAGCCTAGGCCACTTGACTGTGAATCCAGTGACATTACCACTATGCCACCAACACCCTTTTTTCTTCAAAGGCAAATGTACATATAATTCCAGGTCACTCTGCTCTTGCACTGCCATTTAGTTATACTCCCTATATTATACTGTCTCCTCATGTTCTTCCTACCAACATGAATAACTTATGATTGTCCCTTAGCATGGTGGCACAGTGGGTAGCACTGCTGCCTCACAGTGCCAGGGACCCGGGTTCGATTCCCAGCTTGGGTGACTATGTGGAGTCTGCACGTTCTCCTCATGTCTGCATGGGTTTCCTCTGGGTACTTTGGTTTCCTCCCAGTATGAAAGACATGTTGGTTAGGTGAATTGGCCATCCTAAATTCTCCCTCAGTATACCCAAACAGGCGCCAGAGTGTGGAGACTAGGGGATTTTCACAGTAACTTCATTGCAGTGTTAATGTAAGCTGACTTGCGACACTAATAAATAAGCTGAAACTAAATGAAATCAATGCCGGCTTTCCTTAAATAACCTAAAGCCTCCCCCACTGCCCTGGCCAAAAATCCAGAAGGGAGGGTCTGGACAGAGTAGGTTCGGGGTGGCCTCCCCCTTCCCCCCTCCGGCCGGACATCCGTAAGTGTAACCCCCGGGCACAAGTACCTGGAGGGTTGAACCACCCAGCAGGGGAAAAACCCAGGAGGCAGTGCTCTGGAGGGCAACAGATATGCTTCAATGTTTATTTTTGTTGTGTACAGTTTACTGTGTTGTACTAATGTTTGTAGATTTGTAAATTATGATTTGTAAATTGAGGTGTATTTAGAGGGCAATGCCCTGGAAAACTAACCGACAATGAACCCTTCCTAAATAGAAGGTTGTAATTGTAGGTTATTGATAAATGGATGGTGTTAGCCATTGGTATTGTATCTTTCATATTCGTTCTTTGAATATTTGTAATTGTTTTGTAAGAATGTATTTGTAATAAACAAAAGAAATCCTTAAATAACGTAAACTTATTCATGTTTTTACTGTGCAGTAAATTAAATGGGTACACACGTGAGATTTCTCCCTGCTGGTGCACACACTGGGCAGCCGTGCTTGCCGCCGTTGGTTTTCAAAGGGGGGGAAAGCTCGCGCTCCGGCACGCGAGCACCCACAACCCATTGTTGCGTCAGAGCGGCTGCCCCGGCACGCGTGCGCACAGGACGGGTGAAGAGGGCGGACGGAACGGGACCGGGCCTGTTGCCACAGGGGGGTGGGGATGCAGCAGTCGTCAATCGTTGGTGCGATGCGCGCTGTGGTTTATTTATAATTCGTTTTAAGGGTGAATTACGGAAGTTGAAGGGGGAAGATTTTTTTATGGGAGGGATTGGACGAATCTTGTGTCAGGAGGCGCTGCTACGACTGGAGTTGCTTAAAGGGGGTGGGAGTGAAGAGTCTGGAAGGAGTGAAGAGTAAAAGGCCTGGACGAGGGCGAAGGGCTCGCCACTTGACCGACAAGTACAAGAGGGCTGGCGGATAAAAGCAGAAGGCAACGGCGAATCTTCTTTTTGAGGCTGCAAGAAGTGTACGGTGCCATCTGAAGTTCAGGCAGGTGGTGGGAGAGGAGGGTATCCGAGTGTAACTTTGTGAGAGCCACCCGGCCCTGACAGACATGGAGCCTGAATGGAGCTTGGACTATTTCTCGGAGCAAGTGGCGCAAAGAGATGTGAGCCGACGGCTACAGGTCGGCCAGGAGCTGATCGATTACTTGGGCGATCCCAGGAGGTCCATGGACGTGGATCACGACCCAAAACGGACGCTGGACGACATCATGGACGAACTAACGGGATGGGTGAACTCCAGCAACTTCAAGGTAAGAGAGGCGGACCCAATGACTGCCGAAGTGATTCTCTTGCACCCCGCAGAGTCCGATCAGTCATCTTGTCATTCCTCCTCTCTCCCCCCCCCCCCCCCCCAATCTTCATGTTCAGCTGAATGACCCCACATCCTTCTTGCGTTTAATAAGCTGTTGCGGGGCTGGGCTTGCTTAAGAAAGTAGGTGGGACCTCGTCTGGGAGCTGTTGTGATTCTGTCTGATTCATTGCCCGCAAGGGGACATTTCGGGAATAACTGCGAATAGCAGACAGAGATTTCCGGAAGTTGGTCAGTGGGTTGCAATTCACCAAAAGAAATTCACCAGGACCTGTAGGCAAAACTAAGATTAATTAGAGACGCTGAAATGGTGGGTGGTGGTATTTTTGTTAACTACTATATTTGAGTTGGCGAGTTGTAACGTCTTCGTGTTCCTGGTGTCGATATCCCTGCGGTGCTGCAGTATCCAGTAACGTCCAAAATGTTGCGTAGCATAGTGGAATCTCCAAATGTTTGTATCCCTAGTTGCTGCAGTATCTTGTGACCTGCGTGGCGTCAAGGCTCAAAATTCAAATTTTACTTACCTACAATGAGGCGACTTTATCTCCATTGTTAGGAAACGCTATGTACCTTGGTGAGTTTGCGTTTCTTTTCTGGTTTGTGTAGATGAAACATTGTATTGGCATGTTCAGTGGATGGTCATTACAAATAGATTGACTGCCATGGAACTTTTTGCATGGTAATTAATTTCATAACAGTGACATGTCTGGGCGTGTCGTTTGAAAATGATATCTTTGGGGTCCAAATTTAGAGCCAAGGGAGCAGCTAAATTGTAGTTGCAGCCATCTCCTGTTAAAAGGCTTTCAAACTTTGCTTTCCTTAAAATTTCATGTTTCCTGTTAACCACCAGTTCAAAATAAGGGTTTGTTTGACTATCAAATTAACTCGTGAAAAGGTCATTTTTTTGTATGCACCAGAGAAGCAAAAACTAGTTCTGCAGATTGCTCTCTATATGTTCAATGAAATACAGTCAACAGTGCATATTTGTACTTGTTATTTTACCAATTTAAACAAATACAGGAATGTGTTAATAAAAAATATTTTTGAACATGTCAGTGTCACAGATTTTTCTGATTTTTGAAGTGATGATTTTAATCTGAAAATCCTGACAGTTACCTTGTTCATATTCAGTCTTTTTGCCAGGTTTGCATATTTATTGCATTGTGTGAATTGACGTGAAACTACCTAAATTTGTGAGTCTTTAATTGGAGACCTACACACTAGTTTGTTTTGTTTCTTCAAATAATTTGGCAGTGCAGTGCATCTCGTGCTCCAGTGTGCTGTGCTATAGGGTAGCATAATGCAAAACTGTCTACAATTTGTGACAGCAAGTTTTAATCTGTGCTATGATGGCAGGGAGAATGGCCGGATTCCCTTAGAGGATATAAAATTCTGATGACCAAAAGTGATCTCAGGTGACATCATCTGACAGATGAGAAGCGTTGGCTTTACCTAGCGACCAAAAATGATTTGGATTGGTGAAGGATGAGAGACATTATAAAAGGAGCAAACATTTGAGGGAGTGGGAAAAAAGCTTTTATTGGAACAGCTGCATAAAACTGAACTGTTTATTTGCTGAAATCAACCTGAGAAATGGCAACTAAGGCCACAGATTTATTACTGAATCAAAATCCATTTTATTCTGGATTTGAGAATCATCAGTGTTTTGGGATTATATGCTATGATTCTGCTCACCTTTCTGTTGAAACAACATAACTTGTGATCAAGGCTAAATGTCAACCTATGTTAGTGTTAATTCTTAACTGCAATTTAAATCATCGTTCAAATCTTCTGATGAAGGGTTGGAACCCCTGTTTATGACCCTTTTTAAAAAAACTACCTACCTTGCCTCCGATTCCACCCCCCCCCCCCCCCCCCCCCCCCCCCGCCCTTCAGAAGGAGGATCCTATAGAACTGTCACAGAGATGGAATCTGAAGGAACAAGCATATCTTTTTAAGTCCGATTTTAAATGTCCCAAAGCTCTTCCGGGTATGTTTGTGAGAATGGGTGAGATAAAGGGGTAGAGTAATAGCTGGGTAGGGTGTTGAGTTTGGGTCAGGGGAGATGAAAGATATTCAGGTTGGGAGTTTTGAGAGATATTCACAGAATTGAAATAGAGGGGGGTGGCTCAATCGTATAGTTACAAGAGTTAGACTTTAGTTTTCCTGTCTATCACTTCAAGGGTAACTATGTTTAAACTGTCTGAAGTCTCCAATTCTAACTAAGAGTTGGAGACCATTTTTGGTGGGGTTCAGGAGAATTGTCCGTTGGAAGTTGAGAATTCCATGGCAATGCCCACTGAATTAGTGCATTGGGACTTTGATGGGGTGCTGCAGCACATCTTGGGGTGGTATGTCTGATCTCTGACGATCCAGAGACCAAAACATCTGGGTTGTTGTCCCGCTGATGAACACTTTTTCTGTGTATGACGCAGCATGGAATTAATGGTTGCATGAAAATCAAAATTGTTCAAGGGATCAAGTTACAGTGGCTGCTTTGTAGTTTTGTGTTGCTGTCAATTTTACCTGTATGTGCCAGGCTGAGTTGTGGAGAGGAGTTGGAAGTGCTCTTCTTGTGAAACAAAAAACCTTAGCCTTTAATCACAAAAATCAGCCATTAAGGAAGTTGTCAGGAGAGGGAAGATTGAAGGCAAAGTTGAAGTGATTGATTTCAAGGAGACTCTGCTCTTGAGATAATTTGCATGTAGCTTTGGATCATAGAAGCCAAGAAGTGTCATTTGGCCCTGAATTCATCAGCCCCAAAAAGACCTATTCGGCTGGATTCCACTTTCTGTAGATATTCTGTATTTAGATTTCCAAAAGGCATTTGACAGGCGCTGCATAAGAGGCTAGTGCATAAAGTAAAAACCCATGGAATTGGAGGAAGTGTGTTAGCATTGATTGAAAACTGGCTGTCATATCAAAAAGAGAGCTGGAATAAAATGAGTCCTTTTCAGAGGGGCAAGATCTAACTAGTGGAGTGCTGCTGGGATCAGTTCTTGGCCTGCAATTGTTCATTATTTACATTAATGACCTGGAGGAAGGAACATAATGTAAAGTTTCCAAATTTACCAATGATACGAAGGTAGGTGGAAGGACATGTTGTGATGAGGATATTGTGATTCCGCCGTGGGATATGGATAGATTGGGTGACTGGGTGAAAACTTGGCAAATGGAGTTTAATGTGAGGAAGTGGGAGGTCATACATTTTGGAAGGAAAAATCAGAAGGCAGATGATTATCTAAATGGAGAGAGACTGCAGGTGAGTGAAGGACAGAGGGTTGTAGGTGTTCTGGTGCATGAATCACAAAAAGCTAGCAGGCAGGCCGAAGTAGTTGAGACCTTTATTGCAAAGGATTGGAGTTTGAAAGTAGGGATGTTTTGTTGCAACTGTACAGGGTGTTGGTGAGGCCTCACCTGAAATACTGTGTACAATTTGGGTCTCCTTATCTTAAAAAAAAGATATAGTAACATTGGAAGCTGTCCAAAGAAAGTTCTGATGTGGAGAACAGATTTTCTCTCCATCTGACCAAGGGGCAGCGCTCCGAAAGCTTATGGTATTTGCTACCAAATAAACCTGTTGGACTTTAACCTGGTGTTGTGAGACTTCTTACAAAGAAAGTTCACCAGACTAATCGCTGGGATGAAAGGGTTGTTCTATCAAGCGAGACTAAATAGTCTGGGTCTGTATTCCTTGGAGTTTAAAAGAATGAGGGGTGACCTTATTCAAACATATAAGATCCCGAGGGGACTTGACAGGGTACATGGTGAGATGTTTTCACCTGTTGGAGAGTCTCGAACAAGAGGACATAGCTACAAGATGAAGAGCCAGTCATTTAAAACTGAGGTGCATAGAAATTTCTTCTTTACCGAAGGTGGTGAATCTGGAATTCTCTGGCCGAAACAATGGAGGCTGGATCATTTGAAATATTTAAAGTGGAGGTGGATAAATATTGATGAATAAAAAGCTATGGGGAAATGGTACAGAAAAGGAGTTGAGGCCAGCATTGATCAATGATGATCATATTGAATGATGGGGCAGGCTTTTGAAAGTCCCAGAATGAGAGGTTAAGGGGTTAACATCCCATGAATCTCCTATGATCTTGGCCATTTGTAAAAAAGGTGCGCAAGCTGAGCTCCTGCAAAAGTGCAAATGCAGCTGGTTGCTGTAAGATAAAGTGAAGTAAATTCTTAACTTGAAAGTTGTGATTAACTGCATCTTGCTGTTTGGAACAATTTGTGCTGGTATCAGCACATATTCCCTATTCTGAACTGTCACCCCGGCCTTGCAAATAACAACAACTCGAGTAAACCGGTTTAGGTGGGACTCGGCTGATGCTGTCCTTGTTTGAAGGAGATAACATTCGCTTTATGGGCAAAGCAGCTTCCCAAGATATATGGGAACGGTTGCTATCTCACACTCGAGCAATGGTGGACGTGCAGTTTTGATGGCAACCAAAAATGGGTTTTTGACATATTTATGGTTTTACTCACATACTGTCTTTGTACTTACTCTTGCTGTTGTGAAGCACATGATCTGGGTGAAGTTATACTGCGTGTACGTGACCTAATATCTGTAAAAAGAGTATGAAGGGAGGGACTACCCCCTGTTCGGAGAGTATCGCTCGGCGAGGCTCAGCACACTGTGCTGAGTTAGTAAAGCGATCCTCCAGAAGCTTGTACTTGCTTGAAAATAAAGGACTGGGTTTTCTTATACAGATCAGTGTCTTGCTCTTGCATCAAGTACGTAAGGGTCTCTGAAAAATGAACCTGATAATTTGGCGCTGCAGCGAGCGGGGTTCCAAGATATACAGCTGTCCTCTGAGGCGGACTGAATAAGTGATCGCCTGGGCGTTGGTAACGTGAGACGGACGGGCCCACAAGGTAAGATTAACCTTGGTTTCTCTCACTGAATCTATTACTCGGTCGACCCCCTCATCCCCCGAGGCTCTGTGTTGACCCAACCCTGAGACAACTTATGTCCTTGAACACTGACTAGTCCTACACCGGGAGGTTCGAGTCCCCTGGTTGCCCTGGTGGTTAGAGTCCCCAGGGTTTTTTCAGTAAGAAAGTGGAGGGTTCGAGTCCCCCACATGTACCTGGAGGTTAGAGTCCCCAGGGTTTTGGTATATTAAATCCGGGAGGTTTGAGTCCCCCGGTGGCCGGGGTTCGAGTCCCTAGGTCGGTAGAATTTGAGGTTCGAGTCCTCCTGAGACGTAGTAACGGGTGGGAATTACTAGGGAAATATTATAAATTTATTGGCAAGATGGAAAATTGATTAGAGAAAATCTAAGGTTGACCTAATAATTTGAGTAGTTTAAGTATTTGTGTGTTTGTGTGGTCTAGTTGCTTGTCAAATGTGGGTGGTGGTTGTTGCATTAGATTGAAAGCAGGAGTTCTTAAAGCCTGTTTGTTCTTGTGGAATATTTATTAAATTGTTTTCAGAAAAAAAAGGAAAGGGTGGGAATTAGGTGAAGTTGGAGATGTGACTGCTTGTGCCGATCGAAAGGAAGTGCCTGTCTCAAAAGTGCAGCCTTAGACCGGTTGTTAAGAGGGGAAATCCCCCACGTGAAGGTCAGGACTTTGAAGTGGGCGTGGGGACAACAGGACACTGAAGATTGAGAAGCACAAGTGGTCAAAGTCTCTTAACGATGGGTCAAACTTTGGATAAGTTAGGGGATGGGACCCCTTTATGTAAAATGTGCCGGGAGAACCCGAAAGACGAGGAGCGACTCACATTTATCGGGGTGCCTGAACAAAAAATTAGGAAATGAACATTTGCCATTAGGGGGAACGTGGGATATAGATCCATGTATTAAAGCCGAGGAGGCTATTTGGAAACGCGTTGCGGGAAATAGATGGAAGATTTTCATGTCATCTTGGAGAAAGAGCTGAGGAGTTAACTGAGAAGTCAAAATTGGCCAGTTGGGTGGATAACGCACGTAGAAGAGGGATTAGCGCCTGTGATAATGAGGGGAAACCCAAAAATTGGGAGGTTTTGAAGTTGCAGTGTGAGGATCATGAAATGAGGGAAAGGGTTAAACCAAGGCTGGAAAGGGAAAGACGAAACAGAGAACAGGGATTAGAGCGGCAAGCCGAATTGATGAATGAGAAAAACTCAGAGGTACCTCCTGACATATGTGGTCTGCTGATGTTCCAAAATAATGATACGGATGAACAGGAGGAGGAGGATTGGCGGAATCGACCCAGTGCCCCGCTAGAACCACCACCCCAAACGTTGTATCCACCTCTGCCACCACCAACTCAACCCCTACCCCAGCTTCAACCTCAACCCCCACCCCAAGATATAAGACTCAACAGCCAGATTTGCCCCCAGTTCTGCCACCCTATTCTCCTCAGACCACTGCCCCTGCTCAGACGCAGACCTCTACCACGCCGACTCTGACCCCATCCATATCCACACCGCAACAGCCTCCTGTTGAACCCGATAGCCGTCCTCCCAATGAAAACCCTGCCCCGGAATCATATACTCGTCCAATAGCCGGGAGAACTAGATCCAAAGCTAAGAAGAAGGGAAAGAAACAGGCTGTCAGTAGACCAGGGAGAGAGGGACAAGATGCTTTTTAAAACTCATAGGGGAAACCAGAAAAAAACCTCAAGTGACTTTCCCTAGTGACTCAGAGCAGCGAGGATTACGATAGTCCTGATTCACAGGAAGAAGAGAGTGAGAGCAATACGATGGATGAAGGTTCACCTAGCCCTCCCCGCCACCGAAAGAGGATTAATTTTCTGTCTCAATGAGGGCATTAGCATAAAAAGTGAGCCGATGAAGTGACAGTTTTGGGTTCACCGATTCCTACAATGGTGGATAATTGACCTATCTCCTCGAGATTTCACCCCCCACCCCCCTACAGATCCCTAGCCCTCACGTTACCCTGTGCTATGACCCTACAGGCGCCTCCTTGGAATTGGCTGCTATCTATGCCCCTTATTTAGGATCATGTTTATCTGTCACTGTTAGAGGGTTTATTGAAGGAAAGGAAGGAGCAGCGTTTCTGGTGAAGGTGCCGCCCCACCTATGTCTTGTGTCCCCTCACCTCACTTTGACTGTAAATACCGGTTTTAAGGCCAAATCCTTGGGATTTTTGGCGCACCGCAGTCAGACCCTAATGCGAAAGGTTTTTCACAGCAGCTGGCTGATGGTCTCATTACATACTATCGTGACCCTTTTATTGTGTCTGGGCCGTTACATCACCACCATCCTCAGCATAGCCCCTCTGAGGAGCGCTCTCCAAACCTTGGTCTGCTTCCAAACATGAGGTGGGATATACTCCGGTCACCCCCATAAAAATACAGGTCATCCCGGGAGCACCTTTACCCTCGATACCTCAGTACCCCCTCAAACCTGAGGCAGTGGAATTAATAACCTCCTTGATAGATTCGTTCCTCCGACAAGGCATATTAGTCCTTTGCCAATCACCTTGTAATACTCCTATTCTGCCCCGTCCCTAAATCTGGCCGCCAGGTATGGAGACTGATCCAGGATCTCAGACAGATAAATAAGGTCGTCCAACCTTTGCATCCGATTGTCCCTAATCCTGCCACTATCCTTAGTAACATCCCTTCGGATGCATGTGTCTTTACCCTTGTTGATTTACAACATGCATTCTTTGCTATTCCCTTAGATAAGGAGTCTCAGGATCTGTTTGCCTTCACTTTTAAGGGCCAGCAGTATACCTGGACTCGTCTCCCTCAAGGGTTTGTTCACTCGCCTACCCTATTCTCCCAGGTCTTGCACCGCCAGCTCCAAGACCTCCAACCCTTGGATGGCTCCACAGTTATCCAATACGTTGATTATCTGCTTTTAGCAAGTCCATCAGAATCTGCTAATATTGCAGATACTAACTGACTTTGGAACGCTCTCCACTCTTGGGGATATGTTGTGCCCGCTGCAAAGGATAAGCGTATCCAATGGCAGGTACAATTCCAAGGAATTCTACTCAGCGCCTCAGAGCGAACGCTCACCCCGAACGCATTTCACCTATCCTTATGACCCCCTTGCCCACTACCCCCCAAACAAATGAGGGCCTTTTTAGGGTTGGTTAATTATTGCCGACAATGGCTAACTAATGTAACTTTATTCACTAAACTACTGACCCCTTTGGCTTCTTATAAAGCCCCGAAAAATTTGAATCAATGCAACGCAGGTTGCTTTCCCAACGAGCTTTTTTTACGCAGAAGATAACTGAAAATGAAGCTTTAACCAGGGCCAGTTACAAACTAGCTTATGTGTTGGCTACAAGAGGAAAGCCATTCAACGATGGAGATCTCATCAATTGATTCAAATTTTTCCAAATGCTGTGTTCCTACGAATTGGGAATAACTTGGTTCATGTTTGGTCTCAGTGCCGATATACACATTGTACTCCTTCAAAACTGCAACAGTTTTGTTGCATATGACACATAAGACTTTATCACCTGCTTGTACAAAGAAGTACTTTACACCCCCTTCTTCATTAAATAGGTGGCACTCACTGTCCACTTTTCTTTTTTCCTTCCATGACTGAATTGGTCTGAATTGCTGCCATCATTGTCATTGTTCTCGCTCATTTCAGACAGATGGAGCTTGCGGATTGGATAAAGCAGCTGTCAGTCAATGCAGAGCGGCAATTGGAGAACAGATGTCTCGATTGCTGATTCGGCAGCTCTGATAATGGAAGCAGTGGAAGAGTTATGCCCAGAAAAAGCAAATCTGTTCAAAATCATCAGTCTTGCGCCAAATACTGTTGCTCGTAGAATTGAGGATATAGGAAGCAATATATTTCATCAAATTGCAGACAAAGCAAGACATTTTCAGTTGTATTCTCTCGCACTTGATGAATCGACTGATGTGTGTGACACATCACAATTCCAAGTATTCATCCGTGGCGTCGACAGTGAATTTAATGTGACACAAGAATTAGCATCAGTGCATAGCATGCACAGCACAGTAACTGGAGAAGACATCTTCAAAGAACTGCAAAAAACTGTGTTAGACTATAACCTGGAGTGGAATAAACTGCAATGTGTGACAATTGATGGAGGAAAGAACATGTCTGGGGTGAAGAAAGGTTTGGTTGGACAAATCACAAAAGCTTGTGAGGTTGATAGATTCTCAAAGCCCATATTTCTGCATTGCATTATCCATCAACAAGCTTTGTGTGGAAAATATGTGGATATGTCTTGCGTTCTGAAACCTGCTGTTTCAACAGTGAATTTCAGTCGATCTCACGGACTTAATCATCACCAGTTTCGTGATTTTCTGAAAGAAACTGATACTGAGTTCGGTGACTTGCCTTATTATACAGTAGTTCGATGGCTTAGTTGTGGAAAGGTTCTATCACGGTTCTTTCAGCTCAGAGAGGAAATTGATTCCTTTCTCACAGAAGAATTGACCCGAACCACTTTTATCAAACACTGGCTTTGGAAATTGGCATTTTTTGCAGACGTGACAGGCCATATGAATCAATTGAATCTGAAGTTGCAAGCCGAAACAAATTTGATTTGTGATCTATTCGCACATGTCAAGGCATTCAGGGCAAAACTGATGCTATTTCAAGGACAGCTGAAAGTTCATAGCTTGGTTCATTTTCCATGTTGTGGAAAATTTCATGAAGAAAGTGAAGCAGAATTTCCTTCCTTTGCAACAGAAATCATTAAGGACTTGCAAAAACAATTTCAGGAACGATTTTCCGATCTTGATGGAAACACAGATGAAATAAAGCTGTTTCAAAATCCATTTGGCTGCAATGTTGAAACACTCCCAAGTCAGTTTCAAATGGAAATTATTGATCTCCAATCAGATGACATGCTGAAAGACAAGTATAAAGAAGGAAATCTGATCCAACTTTTAAAATCTTTGCAGCCTGAACAGTTTCCAAATTTGAAGCGATTTGCTTATGGATTTGTATCAGTTTTTGGTACAACGTACCTGTGTGAACAAACATTTTCAAAAATGAACTATGTAAAGTCCAAATATCGAGCAAATTTATCTGATGAGCATTTGAAGTCTAATAATTGGTTCCTCCAGTTCAGTTCAGCAATATTTTGAAATTAAAAAAACAGTTCCATCATTCCCATTAATCTTGTGCAAAAGTTCATAATTTGTTGGTTACGATTGAAAACTCCAATTGTGTAGAAAGGTGCAGACTGAATTTATTTTTGTTTGACCTTTATTAATGGTTCAAGTTTATTTTGAAATTCTTTGCTTTGTTTTACTGAAGTTCTTTCTTGGGGCGTGTTTATTTTTCTTATTGTGTGCCACAAAATTGGGCAAATTCTCATTTCAAGTAAACATTTGTAAAATTTCAGTAAATTTAATTAAAAAACAAATGGCCTGCTTTTCTCATCTGCAGTTAAGTAATTGATTATTTTGTCTGAGCATTTGCTAATGTTTGACATTTTTACTCATTATATATAATTTCTCAGTGTAAACACGGCTTTGTTTCTTTGTAATTGTCACATTTCTCTTTTGTTCTGAATCATATGTTGATTACTAAGATGATCCAAATAAAACTTATTCATTCATTTAAATTTTATTCATTCATTTATAAAACTAATTTTTTTCTTTGGCCCCCGAAAATGTGTAAAATATACGATGTGGCCCTCCGTACTGAAAGGTTTGGAGACCCCTGTCATATAGCATCATGTTTGACATGCCAGCAAAACAATGTTGGTCAAGGGGTGAGATGCTCACCAGGAAGAACACCCTTGTCAGGTGAACCGTTTGAATGTATTCAGCTAGATTTTATTGAATTGCCGCATGTACGCTGCTATAAGTATTGTCTTGTGATAATGTATTTAGTAGATGGATAGAGGCTTTCCCAACGACAAACAACAAAGCCTTGACGGTAGTAAAATTGTTACTAACTGAAGTAATGCCAAGGTTTGGGGTGCCTCAACAAATTAGTTCAGATAATGGCCCCCACTTTGTAGCAAAAGTCAATAAGGAATTGTGTGATGCGTTACACATCCAACAACAATTCCACTGTACCTACCACCCCCAGGCGGCAGGAATAGTGGAAAGAGCTAACGGAATTCTTAAAGCTAAATTGACTAAGTTAACGTCCGAAACTGGCCTTAACTGGTTAAAGGTTTTGCCCCTAGCTCTGTACCACATGAGAATAACGCCCCACTCTACTACTGGATTCTCGGCGACAGAGAGAATTTATGGCCGACCCAGTAGAACACCTTGGGACGCCAATACTAGCCTGCCCACCCAGATAGACTTCAATGTTATGGGTGAGGAAATGCAGAAGTACTTCCAGCAGCTAACGTTGTCTCTAAAGTTTCTCCATTCACAGGTAAAGTGTGCCTTTGGACCACCCTCACGGATATCAGACCAAGACCTTGAGGATCAGAACTGCTGTTCGTGGGCGCAGATTGGAGACTTCATGCTGATTCGAGATTGGGATCGCCCCAAATTTGGACCAAGGTGGAAAGGACCGTTTCAAGTGCTTCTCCAAACTCCGGCAGTTAAAGTCAAAAGACAGAATCGCTGGGTCCATTTGAGTGACTGTAAACAGTGGATGCCAATTCCTGCTAACAAATCATGAAGATCATCGTCGCCATCTTCAGCCTTTCGGCTATTTTTCTGTCACCAGGACAACCGGATCAACGGAAAGGAAGCCTGAAAGATGGACTGACTAATGGACGATTTCACTCAAACATCTTTTTGTACATGTCTTATGAGTATGCTGTAAAGTTTAATGTAAGTGGGTGTTGGGTCTGCTCACCTCATACCACCACATGCTAAAGAAGAGATTCCTCTGTTCCCTATTCCTCTCAACCTCCAGGAAATGATAGAATGGATTTTGTATCAAAACGAGACTAAAAACGGAATGAGGGATGTGTTCGATCCTCTAGGCTTCATAAAAGTTAACGGACAGGGCGTCCCTCTGTGTACCTTCGGGCAAAAATATTGCTCAACTTGCAGAGAGGTCTAATATAACGAATTCTTTTAAGAACCATTACCAACCCAACTACGATAGATCAGATTCCCCACCCCACTTTGTTGTAAAAAATCAACAAAGAGGATCTATCTGCCTGATACGAAACAGAACCATACCCGTTGGCCGTAGCTACTGCTTTCAGCAGTTTAATATTACCTATCCCAGTCGGAAAGAAAAAAAGGTTTTTTGTTCCACTACACAAACTGGGATGTTCATACAGAACGCCTTATCAAAGGAATGTGAAGGTTGGGGTTGGGAAGGGAGAAAAATTACATGCCCCAATGACAATAGTTTCCCAGCCAATCCCAGCCTATTAGACGATATGGTAGCGTACAATGGCACCTATTTTGTTTGTGGAGATAACACCTATCCTTGGCTTCCCTGGGATTGGTCCGGATCTTACTATCTAGCGTATGTGGTCCCCTATGTCCGACATTATGACTCCCTGCATCTCCACCCCAAGATACATTTGTTAAGATCTAAATGGGCCATCACCGAAGCTCAACGGTTTTGGATGATGGCCTTTCCTGCCTATGGGACAGCAAAGGCAGCTCAAGAGCTGATCAATATGGCATCAGCTCTTGAGAAAATAGCTAATACTGCGGATGGATTAGAGGATGTGAGCACCACTATCTCTGAAGTTTCAGCTGAAGTCGTAGCTATATGGACGGTGGCACTCCAAAATCGAATGGCTTTAGATTACTTGTTGGCAGCAACAGGAGACACCTGTGCCCTAATAGGCTCTGAGTGCTGTACATACGTTCCATACTCCTCTGACAATATCACTGATTTAGCTGAGCATATTAAAAAGACCGCTGACAAAATTAAGGCTGAAGGGCAAAACTTTAAGAACTACAATCCTCCTGGCTGGTGGCCTTTTGGTAACCTCTTTGGAGACTGGGGAGGGTGCTGCTGCACCTGGGAGTCATTATCCTGGTAGTTTGCTTACTGCTAGGCTTATTGAAGGGTGTCTGCCAATGCCTAGCATATCATAGAGCGAAAGTTCCCCTCTAAAGAGGTTAGTGTTATCATGGGATGATAAAAGGAGGGAATGAGATGTTAAGGGGTTAACATCCCATGAATCTCCTATGATCTTGGCCATTTGTAAAAAAGGTGTGCCAGCTGAGCTCCTGCAAAAGTGCAAATGCAGCTGGTTACTGTAAGATAAAGTGAAGTAAATTCTTAACTTGAAAGCTGTGATTAACTGCATCTTGCTGTTTGGAACAATTTGTGCTGGTATCAGCACATATTCCCTATTCTGAACTGTCACCCCGGCCTTGCAAATAACAACTCCTCCTCGAGTAAACTGGTTTAGACGGGACTCGGCTGATGCTGTCCTTGTTTGAAGGAGATAACATTCGCTTTATGGGCAAAGCAGCTTCCCACGATATATGGGAACGGTTGCTATCTCACACTCGAGCAATGGTGGACGTGCAGTTTTGATGGCAACCAAAAATGGGTTTTTGACATATTTATGGTTTTACTCACATACTGTCTTTGTACTTACTCTTGCTGTTGTGAAGCACATGATCTGGGTGAAGTTATACTGCGTGTACGTGACTAATATCTGTAAAAAGAGTATAAAGGGAGGGACGACCCCCTGTTCGGAGAGTATCGCTCGGCGAGGCTCAGCACACTGTGCTGAGTTAGTAAAGCGATCCTCCAGAAGCTTGTACTTGCTTGAAAATAAAGGACTGGGTTTTCTTATACAGATCAGTGTCTTGCTCTTGCATCAAGTACGTAAGGGTCTCTGAAAAATGAACCTGATAAGAGGCCTACTCCTTCTATTTCTTGTCTGTTCGAGTTCACTTTGTAGTTGATGCCACTTGGAAGTGCTTTTTCAAATCAACAAGGACTTTGTCTTTTAGTCGATGAGTCTGACTCTCACCACCCTCTGCCTGAAAGAGCTTCTTTTCAACTTGTCAATTATTTAAATCTGTCCCCCCCCCCACCCACCCACCCACCCACCCACCCACCCAAGTTTTTATTTACACACCTCAACTAAATCTCACCTCGATCTCCAACTTTCCGAGCAAAACAAACGTAGCCTCTTCAATCTTTTCTCATAGCTCAAATTTTCTAGTCCTGGTAGCACTCTTGTAAATCTCCTCTGCAATCTCTAACGTGATCATATCCTCCTTCTAATGTGATGACAAGAACCTGATGCAAAACTTGAGCCTTAATTAGTGTTATACCATTGTAGCATAACCTCCCTGCTCTTATAGTCTGTGCCTCAGTTAATAACGCAAAGTAGACTGTATTTTCCTTATTGGTCTCTCCTACTGCCTTTCAATCAGCACTCCGCATTGTCTGTTCTTTACAAACAGACAGTGACTCCGCGTTGCTTCAAATCTCTTCAGTTCCATTGGATCTGTTCTTTCTCTTTCAAAGAGAAAACCAACTCTTCTGAGCATCCTGCTTCTCCACAGTAGCAGCTGATTTGTTTCTCCACAAAGCAGAATTATGCATGTGCATAACAACAGCTGCCCCCTTCCAGAATTCCAAATGTTGTCTTGCATTAAAGGAGACATTGTAAAACATGACCAGCTTGTCAAGTCCGGTGTTAGTAACAATTGAGAAAGCAGGCACACCCATTTCATTGATATCGGTCAGTAAATAGCTGCTGTCTTTAAAAAAAAATCTTTACATTTAAGTTT
Source organism: Mustelus asterias (assembly GCF_964213995.1). Classification (NCBI taxonomy): domain Eukaryota; kingdom Metazoa; phylum Chordata; class Chondrichthyes; order Carcharhiniformes; family Triakidae; genus Mustelus; species Mustelus asterias. Next base: position 100,683,530 of record NC_135807.1, on the reverse strand, counting down.
TTATATTGAGTTCTTCATCATTTTAGACTGGGGTGCACCAGTCCATTTGTCATCCAGAAATTTATGAGTTGGCAGTTCGAAAACAAGAGCGGCCTTTTCGTTAGTAATAGTGAGAAGAGATAGAATTCAGTGTTGTAAGCATACACAATACAATGTAACCATGTCTCCTTGATGGATGGAAGGTCAGTCATGAAACAGCTGAAGACGGTTAGGTCTTGTCCATGTTTAGACCAAGGCTGTTCTGAGATCAGGAGCTGAGTGGCCCTGATTATTGCTGTGTAACTGTGGCTTGTTAGCACAGTTGACAACACCTTCCATCACTTTGCTGATAATTGAGAATGGATTAATTGGGAAGTATTTAGGTTGGATTGGATTTGTTCTGCTTTTTGTGGACTGGACAATGGGCAGTTTTCCATGTTGTCAGTTAGCCACTTTTGTAGCTGCACTGGAACTGCTTGGCTAGGAGTGTAGTAAGTTCTTGAGCTGTTGCTGGAATATCATTGGGACCCATTACCTTTGGCAGTATCCAGTGCCTTCAGCTGTTTCTTTATATTATGTGGAATGAATCAAGTTGGCTGAAGACTGGTATCTCTGATGTTGGGGATGTCAGGAGTTGGGGTGGAGATCCAATTGGCATTTCTAATGAAACTGGTTGCAAGTATTTGCATCTTTTAGAGCTTGAGAGGTGAAGTGGAGCTACAAATTTGTAAGACTGTGACGACTGTAGTTTTGAGGTCACATTTTCTTTGCAGGGAGAAGGATTGGAAACTAGTTTATGTCTGGTCTTGCACTGTGCCTCTCGGAAATTGGATGATTACTTTTAGAGGCTGAGCATAAACACTGATATAACCAAGGTGAACCAGTAGCTTGCTTCAGTGCCATAAATTCTGTGCAATCCGATTGGATAAATTCCTGGATTACTTTGTCATCAAAATTGACAATGTTTGAATTTTTTTTCCCATCCCCACTGCTTTTGTGACACACTTCTATTCGTCTGAACTGCCAATTTCTACTCCTTGAATTCCGACTTGCTGTGTTTAAAATACTGCCTTTTTATTTTAATGTTCTTTAAAATGGTCAAAATTTGACCCTGACTCAACATTTTCTATTCTTTTCTCCTGTCCTGAGCTTCAAATCCTCTGTCCTCTCCAACCTTGATCCAATGCTTCATTTGTTCCCATATTGTGGTACACATGCCTTTTGGAGGTAACAGGACATCTCTCGGGTACATATGGGAGAAATTGTTTAATGGTAAATGGATTTTGAATTATATTTGAAACATATGAACTATTTTCCCCCTTTATTAGTTCTCTGTATAAATAAATGCGCTGCTTGTATTTTTCACAAAATCAAGTACCAGCAGGGGGACTGGCCTCTCTGCGATTTTGGTTGCCAGTGACTCATCAGTTCAGTTTTGCAGCTTCCTAACACAGGTTGAAGGCCTCATGCTTATCCAAACTACAGGAGTCTCTTCGGAGCCTGGTCCCACCAATTTTGACTGGTGCAAAGCAGTCCGAAGGAATGGGTGAGGCTGAAGGGTTCCTGATACCATCTCATGTGGAGGGGTGGGTGGGGGAGAGACTCGGCTGTGAGCTCACTAATTTAGGTATAAATTTCAGAATGTTCATAATTATTTTGCTTTAAATCTGACAATGAGACAGAATCATTAAAATCTGCACATCATTTAACACCAATTATGAAATGGTTGTTGAAATGTAACTTGTTGTGGGGCATGGGTCAGCTGTAAAGATTCAGTGATTCTGAGAGTTTGTGGCTGCTACATCTTTGTTCTCACAGCATGATATAAAGTGATGGCAGACAGTGAGTGTCCCTCTAGTCAGACTTTTGACAAAAATTTGAAAAACCATAATTGAAAGAAATTAAAGAAGAGGGGTGTCTGGGATGGGCACAAGTACAAAATGTGAACAGAAGTATCGTTTGTCCAAATGTGCACAAAAAATTGACTAATGTACTGAGTCACAAATCACACTGATATTATCTGCATGTGAGTTTCAACTTCTTCGTGGAGGTGTATGTTTTTTTTGGGAATGGTGAGGAGTCACATCAAACCCACAGTGAGAATAACCAGCTCAGTCATTGTAATGATTACTAAATACAATTTATTAAAGAACAGACAAATGCATGCGCATAGGACATACTCCAAGACAATTGAGTATGAATTACGAAACACATAGTTTATATAGAAGTTCCCCCTTTTTCGAAGATACATTTACGATTCTAAGCTGTTCCCAAACAGGATCCAAATTAAAATAAATTTGTAAGTCAAATCCATCTTTTAGTAACCCACAATACATGGTGGATGATCCAAGTCTGGGAAATGTATTTTCCTGGTCTGCCTTTATGAAGGTTTCTGCACCTCCATGTCTCTACCACTTGTTAAAATGGCCTGTCAGCCGTAAGATGTTCAACTGGTCTCTCAGCTCTTAGATGTTACAATGTCTGTCTGCTTCTGCAGGTGCTGGTGATTATAGCCTGGTTCTTGTGTGATTCTGCTGTGTATTTGGGCTGTCTGCGTCCCTCGCATTCTGTGATTCTCAGAATTAACATCTGTATTCCTCCACTAATCCTCAGTCATCTAGATAAGCTGTTTCACAATGCTATGGCTATTTGTACCGAATTCTGTTTGTGTGCCTGCTAACTATTAAACTATTGTTAAAATAGTATGTATATTATGATTTATACATAGTAAGCATTTGTGACATTGAGGTTAAAATATGAATCTTACCTGCTGGTTGGGTACATCAACTACTAAGTACCACCAAATCTTTGGCCACCTTTTTCTTTTTTCCCCTATATGCAAGTACCTTTTTGTTTTTTTTTGTTTCCATTCACACTGACCGCATCTTGACAAGATAGAATTGGTGACTTAACATTATGATTGCAGACAAAATTCATCCTGTTGGATTTCTGCACCGGCACAAAGAATGTAGATCTTTTGTATTCGGGAAATATTGAGCAGATCTGTCAGCATTTGTGGAGAAAACAAGTTAATGTTTCATACATGGAATATCATCATATTTGTATCCTTTGTAACCTGCACTGTGTTGACGACTTGCCTTGGAAAGTATCTTGCTTTATTTTGTTACATGGGGCACTATGCAACTTGTTATAAAAGTGAGTTGCAAGTAGAATTGGAATTCTGGTTGAAGTGAGAAATAGTTCAGAAAGTATTTCAAAGAACAGAGTTTTTACCTGTTTTCTGCTTAAAAAGAGATCCGAATGAAATCTGAACTGTTATTTCTGGCAGTAAGGGCTGCTTTTGTAGATTTGTCTAAATATATGCGTTTTGGATTAGAATTAATGTTCTCAATGAAAGCACACTTGGATAATACTCTCACTCATCGAGGTAGAGCCTCAAAAGGTATTTTTAGTGTGACTGACGTTAAATATTAGAACAAGCTTAGATTGCATGATTTACTGAGTTGCTGTCTCATTTCTCTTAACCGTATGTATTGAAACTAAGTTTGCCAACTAGAAGAGCCCTTCCACCTGGATTGGAAAAATACCTCTGTTCCAGAAACAGAATCTCCTGGTTGCCATTTGTATTAATTGTTTGGCATTAATCTCCAATACGATTGTACATCTGTAATGGACAGAAAACCTCAGTATGGTCAAAAGATCTTAATTTTTCTTCCCAAAGGCATTTTGAGACCTCAGCAGGTTTTGAAGAGCTTCACAGCCAATAACTTGCTCTTTATAAAGTGTAATACTTTTGTAATGTAGGGCAACATGGCAGCCCATCTGTGTACAATCATGCCCACAAAGTAATGACATGATCTATTAAAGAAATATCATTGGAGGACAATTGGCTTGGATTGAAGATCTGGAGAACACGTGTGCTAATTTTCAAGTCATGTCGTCATGTCTTTCACTGCATCTGAGGGACGGCCAATGTCTGGTTTTAATATTTCGCCAGAACCAACATTTTTGAGATACGCTGTTACAGAAGATTTGACTGAATAGTGGTTAATAGTTGTAACAATCATCAGGATTATTTCTCTACATTTAAAAGCAAGGCTGCTTCCTTTTCTTGTGAAGCAGCTTCTTAATATTTTTTGAGAATCTAAGGGCTGTGTTTGCCCCGAAACTGTGATATCCTGCCCGAGGTCCAGGGACATTTCCATGGTCCGCCCCTTGCCCACTACCATTGCCATGGCAGGCGGAATGGGAAAATTTGCCTCTAAATGTCAGTACAGGAGTTTTGAAGAGGACGACATCAGGTGTTAACTCTGGTTTTCTCTCTGCAGATGCTGCCAGACCTGCTGAGTTTTCTCTGCATTTTGTGTTCCATTGCAAATTGGTTTCTATTCTTAAATGTAGAATAAGTAGTTGACAGGAGCTGTGTGAGACATAAGCATGCCTCAGTTTTGATTTGATGCAGTTTATAGGAATATAAACAGACAAATTTAAGTTAGAGGAGGTAATGGGCCATAATTTGCTGTAGTAAGGCATCTAACCAATTGGTAGACCTGCCCTTGTGTGTTTTGGCTTTTTAAGTTGCTTTTTCTGGCAAGTTACTTTAAGTGCTTGCTTGTAATGGTGCAGCCAAAAAACAGCTCGTGTGGGACATGAGTGAATAGGACAAGCAACTGTGCTTCTTGAATCAACTGATTGAAGGAAGTGTAAACCAAAATGGGTGAATTTCATGTCCAATTGAGTATGAAAAGAGGCAAAGAAAAAATTACTTAATTTATAAAATCTCCAACAATTGAAATGTCACACTTAATGTTGACTGTGGTAATTGACACTTGTCTATCTTGGACTTGAAATTAGTTGACCTGACTGTGGTGAGACTTAATGCCATTTCAATGGTTGACCAGATAGCAAGATGCTGTTTTTCTGAGTGGTCTTATTTGGGCAGCAGCTTATGAATTTTTGAGAGTTTAACCATCCATCTGTACTGTGGCTGTTCCTGTACCATTTGCACATGAATATCGGTGGGTGCAATTAGCCTCACCATTATTTTGACAGCAGAATCTGGTCCATTAGGGTGGCTGACTAGAGGCTCTGTCAAAGAAGTGGATTTTTAGGAGGGACTTAAAAGAATAGGAAGAGGGTTTGGCAAGGAATTCGAGAGCTGACAGATAATGCAACACAGCCACCAATTGTTAGGCGAAAAAAGTTGGCAGGATGAAAGTCCAGTGTTGGGGGAATCCAGGTTTCTTGAAGGATTGGAAGGTGTTGGACAAGGCCTTGTCACCATCAGATATCTCCAAGTGTTTTCAAGTTCCAAATGAATGCTCGTCCTCTGGATCTCCTCAGTTAGCCTTCCATCCCTGCACCACAGTGACCCTAACCATAGTCACACATTGTGGTGCCTATGGTCGTGATTTCCAATGCCTCTCTGTTAGCTGTCCAGCTCAGTCGGACCACCTTCACTTGGTTCCATTTTAGCTTTGATTACAGGCAGAGCATCACCAGCAATATCCTCCCTTCCCCAACCACCCGTAATTCCCTCAAGAATCTATCCCTGAACTACTTCATGCAATTCTGTAATAACATGGACCGAGAATTTTGTAGTGGGGTATCTCTTGATATGCCCTCTGTTAGGCTTTCTCATGCACTTATAGGCTCAAAAATGTTTGTCCATAAATTTGCAGACATGTGTGGGCAGCTGTGTTGTGGCTGGTCAGCAATGAAATCGATGAGATTTAAAGCTTGACAAATAAATTGAAGTATAAGAAGGAAGGTGAATTTGTGTGTAATTCAATATCAATTTAGCCACAGAACTTGGAACGCAGATGGGGAAAAAAAATTGGATTCCAAAAGAAAAATAAAACCCTCTCCTTTGAAGAGTCCCACAATTTGCTACATGAAGGAATGTCATTGATAATTATCAGGCCTTTGAAAGAGTGTTCCGCTATTGATCACCGCTATTGATCACCAGACTTGACTTTTTGTTACATCTTTACAAGGCAATTAATATACACCCAGTGACTTCATGAAAATCACCAGGCAAAGCAGTGTGAGATACTGTTTGTATGAAGTGAAGACGCGTTAGATCATTCAGCAATTGTGGCATATCTCTTCCTCATCAAACTAACTGATTTGCACATTAGTAATAGTGTATGAATTTTCATACCATTATTCCTTTTGGCAAATTCCAGCCCATCATCTCCAGATATGAAGTCAGTTTTTACATGCATGTTAGCCATGTCCACCTGTACTTTTGCAACTACTTTTAACTCCATAAACTGTGATTTTAGAATCCTTAGTGCAGAAGGGGGTGATTCGGCCCACTAAGTTTGCACTAACTGTGAGAAAGAGCACTGTACCCAGCCCAACCTCCTGATCTATCTCGGTAGCCCCACACATTTACCATGGCTAATCCACCTAACCTGCTTTGGATTTTGGGAGGAAATCCATGCAGACACTGAGAATGTACAAACTCCACCTGAGGCTGCAATCGAGTCCGGGACCCTGGCACTGTGAGGCAGCAGTACTAACCACTTTGCCACCGTGTGTCATGTTAAGTGCTTGTCTGACAGCTGATATTGGATGTGCTGCAATTCCTGCAAAATGAAGCTTTAATCTTCAGCTCCTTGCACAAATTCTTCTGTCATGCCATTGTCACCTCCAGGCCTGACCATTTTATTGCTTTCCTGACCAGTCTCCCACTCTCCATCTTTAAACTTCAGGCCATCCAAAGCTCAGCTGTGTGTATCCTATCAAACACAGAGTGGCTTTTACCATGATCCTTTCTGACTCGTGTTGAGTCCTAATCTGCCAGTACATCAAAATTAATATTGTATCTGTGTTCAATCTCTTGATTGCATTTCTTTATTTGCAAAGTTTACTCTGGCCCTGCAGTCCCTCAAAAGTTTTGGTACCTTTGTCTCTGGCCTCTTGTGTGCCTTCCTCCTGCATCCCCCCCCCACCCTCCCCTAACTCATTTTGTCCTACCAAGGTACAGTCATGCCTTAAACTGCTTACGTTGTGTTCTGGAAGTTATTCTGTCAACTCTTTCACCTCTCCGTACACTGATTCTTTTAAAACCCTCCTTTGAACTAATTTCTTGATCAAATGATCAAACATTTGGTCACTACTCCTATTATTTTCCATATTAGCTTAACATCTATCTGTTTGATTATACCCATCTGAAATATCTATCTGAGGCGTTCGACTGTGGACCAAAAGAGAAAATGCTGGGAAATCTGAGCAGGTCTAGCAACATCTATAAGGAGAGAAAAGAGTTGACGTTTTGAGTCCAGATAACCCTTTGTCAGTTTTGACGAAGGGTCATCTGGACTCGAAACATCAGAACTTCTCTCTTCATAGAGATGTTGCCAAACCTGCTGAAATTTCCCAGCATTATCTCGTGTGGTTTCAGATTCCAGCATCTGCAGTAATTTGCTTTTTACCAAGACTGTGGAGCTGGCCAAGGGTAATCTATCTCTGCCGCAATCAATTTGTGCACTATTCTTTCATGGTCTTGCACATCATTGGTGCTGATGATATTGTCATCCACCACGTCCAGTTGTGTTGTCTTGACTTGCCAAGCCACCTGGAACATGTGTGCAAAGCAAGGTTGTGTTATACTCAATATTGTGCTATGTAGATATTTTAGACTGATGATTAATCTTTTACTAATCAAATTTTGAATGGTTTTTCCTTAAGTTTCATGAAGTAAATTGTCAGTTTTCGTTAAATTTATCATATCTTACAAAGGAAGTAATATTCTAAAATCACAGAACAAAGTTATAAGGTGTTTTTATGTGCACACCCTTAGCAATTCCCTCACACACACCCATATCCCTGAAATGTACTCCCTTAGTTTTCATCCATACACTACAGTACAGCACGGTAGCACAGTGGTTAGCACTGCTGCTTCACAGCTCCAGCGACCTGGGTTCGATTCCCAGCTTGGGTCACTGTCTGTGTGGAGTTTGCACATTCTCCTTGTGTCTGCGTGGGTTTCCTCCGGGTGCTCCAGTTTCCTCCCACAGTCCAAAGATGTGCGGATTAGGTTGATTGGCCATGCTAAATTGCCCCTTAGTGTTCTGAAATGCGTAGGTGAGAGGGATTAGCGGGTAATATGTGTAGCGATGTGGGGGTAGGGCCTGGGTGGGATTGTGGTTGGTGGAGACTCGATGGGCCGAATGGCCTGTTTCTGCACTGTAGGGTTTCTATGATTCCAGACAAGACAAGAATAAGGAACTCTACTTAATTTTTGGAATGCATGAACTCTACTTAATAAAGATAGCAGCCCCTGACCCCAGCTTAGTTCTGGTTGGCAGGGAGCTATCATGGTACAATATTGATATTGCTGCTTTAAGTGAAATCCACTTAGTAGAGGAGTGTCAGCTAAGAGAGTTGTCAGCAGGTTACATATAGGCAAGTTAGAGAGGAATGGGTGTCAGCTTTGCTGTTATGTCTGACAGTGCAGAAGTAGACCAACGAGTTAAGGTTCAAGGGCTCATTGACGGAGAACCCCAGGAAATGGCAAGTCCACCATGGGTTAGTGATGTTAGTTGCATCAAACAAAGAATGCTGCCTAATAAAGACTTGCAAGAAAGATTGGGCAATCAGACAATTATTGCTTGCACTGTGGAAAGCCATGAGAGTAAGCAGTCGGGCTCCACAGCCACGTGGGAACACACAACTGAGTCTATGAAGACAAGAAATGGCCATTTTTGATATCAAATGGAAACTGGCAATGATGTAATGTTTGTATTTGTGCACAGAGTTCAGCCCATTCTTAGTTGCCTTTCCAGAGATGGGAAATTTGTGTCTTTTGGCATGATTTCAACTTTTCAAGTATGTAATTTTATTTTGGAAATGGTTTTCCGGTCTCCTCCTCGCTAGTTATTGGTGTGCTTGACTGTGATCTTTTCCTTTCAGCCATTCCCTAGAATCTGGCTGCCTGGGCACAATGAGTGAATTCCAGATTGGGAGCCTCATTGCAGTAATGCCTGGACCCAAATTCCAACTGCTGCCACTCAAACCCAGGTCAACCCCACAGGGAAGGATGTGATCTGCAACTGGTGGTTTGGTGGAGCTGGGTGAGGGAGGCGCGAGTGTGTGAAAGGAGTGTTAGAGCCCGAGTCTCTCTGGTTGTAGTGGGTCGATGCTGGTTTTCAGCCAGGATGCTTGGGCTATATGGAGGGGCATTTGGGGCTCCAGAGCAGCCTGAATTGTTGTAAGTATAATGGAAAGGTGGAGTGAATGGGGATCCGGATGGTTTGTAAAGAGGGACTACTGAGTTAGTGTGATGAGGGCGTGGGAGGTTATGGATTCGGCAGAGTAGGCGCTGAGTAGGAAGCGTGAGAAGGAGGTTGTGTTTGTTTCGTAGCTAGTGAGGGACTTCACCTCGTCTCTTGTGGCTGAAAGCTATGTGCTACCCTTAATAATATCACAAATGTTACCTATGCTTTATTGCTGATATGTCGGGTTATGTTAAGATTTTTTTTAAACCTTTGCTTCTGGAGGTTTTATTTTTGCCTTGTTAGCTGTCTTGTTAAAGCTTTATAATTGCAAAGCCTCGAGGAGCTGCTTGTTGTACTAATGCTAATAGAGCATGGCAGAGGTATGTGCTCGCAATGTCCACTTGTTTATATATTCATTTATGAGATGCAGGCATCATTGAGGCTAGTTTTTGTTGTCCATTCCTAATTATCCTTGTGGGATGGTGAGTTAAAATGGGGTCACCCTTAAAAATTGTTTGAGAAGCACTGCCGTAATTCTTTGCTTCGCATGTACATTTACCCAGATCAAGTTAACAATAACAAAAGGAATTAACCTAACTTTTAGCAATTGAAATACTTAAGCATGACCCAGATACAATTCTTAACTGCTAACCTATCTCTCTCTCTCTCTCTCTCCATTCCAATTTAAGTAATAGTCCTCATATAGACATAAACTCAGTTTGAAAATCAGTAAGCAAGCAGACTTGTGTGTTGGTGTCTGGACTGTTAGTCCTCAAGCCTCGAACACCTCTGGAGAGCGATACCTATTTTCTAGCAAGTCCCAAACTTCAGTCTCCAGAGAGAGTGGGAGAGAAGAGCTCTTGCTCTTGTAGAAAACTGCCTGCTTGTTAGCAGGTGACTCAGCCTCTGTCAATCAACCTAATCATTAGCTCAGATTAAAACAAACACCCCAATATCTAGGATCAATTATTCTAAATTCCCCGCATGTGGGCTGCCTGGAGCAGACGGAGCAGCACCGTAAACCAGAGCTTTCACAAGAAACAT